>NW_021703775.1:36627518-36689368 GCF_005190385.1 Monodon monoceros | reverse complement strand
TCCTTCCTTCCTTCCTTCCTTCCTTCCTTCCTTCCTTCCCTTCCTTCCCTTCCTTCCCTTCCTTCCTTCCTTTCGGGTCTTAGTTGGGACTTAGTTGGGATCTTCGTTGCCACGCACGGACTCTTCATTGCAGCGTGCGGGATTCTCTCTAATTGTGGCATGTGGGGTCCAGAGCGTGTGGGCTCTGTAGTTGAGGTACACGAGCTCAGTAGTTGTGGCTCACGGGCTTAGTTTCCCCGTGGCATGTGGGATCTTAGTTCCCTGACCAGGGATCGAACCCGCGTCCTCTGCATTGGAAGGTGGATTCTTTACCACTGGACCACCAGGGAAGTCCCTATAGACCTATTTCTATACAAAGAAGCTACCATTTATGAAATCCTTAAATTTCCGATATGTTTTTCCTGAGCATATATTACATAGCATATATTATATTTGATTATTAAGAAATAATCAAACATTTACAAATCATTTATCATTTATTTAAAATATGTTTGTTTATTCAAACAAACATTTATTGAGTACCTGCTATGTCCCAGGTCCTGTGCCTGGCACTGGAAATATGAATGAACCAAACTGACAATTTTCCTGCCTCCTGAACCTTACACTGAAGAGGGGCTGTGATTTCCTGACAGTAAACAAGAATATGTGCATAAAGGAATGGTGGCAGAAAATGTATTCATTTTTTATGTACTTCCTCCCCTTCACCTCTAATAATCTTTTTTGATCCATTAAAGTCAATGACAGACACTTCCCTGGGATAATGAATCTTAAATCATTAGTATCTTTGATTTTCTTTTAAGAAAACCACTAGATTTTACTTAAAATCAAGGTGATAGATGTTAACATATTAATCTTATATAAATTTCATGTTTAGAACGAAATCTCCTAGTATGTTATTTTTTTACCATCCAGATTTGCTTGGTATATAATAAATTTCTTGGTATAGAGATATAAAGTGACTTAATTTTTCTATTGAGGATTCCACTCCTATACATATATCATACATGAGATGTACTCTTCTTTAGATCTCTTTAATTATCTGTCCCTAAAGTCAGTGGACCTTTGTATCTTTTCTAGCTTTTCAGCTAGTTCCCTAGAAAGACACTTAAATTTTATTTTTAGACACTTGTTAATTGAATATAGCATACATAAAGAAAGGTATACAAATCACATGTGTGCAGCTTAATGAATTTTCACAAACTGAACATACCCATATAACCAGCACCCTGATCAAGAAACCAAATACTACTAGCACTCTGGAGCCCTCCTTATGCCCTCTTCCTGTCACTAGGCACCCACCTCCAAGGGAAGCACTTTCCTAACTTGTAATACCATAGTTTAGTTTTGCCTGTTTGTGAACTTTATATAAATGGAATCTTATAGTACATACTCTTGTGTCTGGTTTCTTTCACTCAACATGTTTATGAGATTCAGCATTATTGCATATAGTTGTAGAGTCATTCATTCTTATTGCTGTAGAGGAGGGGTCAGTAAACTATGCCCCATAGGCTAAATCTGGTCTCCTGCCTCTTTTTGTATAGCCAGTGAGCTAAGAATAGTTTCTACTTTTTTTAATGGTTTAAGAAAAAGAATTTTTTTGTGGCACATGAAAATTATATGAAATTCAAGTTTCAGTGTCCATAATAAAGTGTATGGTTGCTTTTGCTCTACAAGGGCAGCATTAAGTAATTGCAAGAGAGACGGGATGATTGGCAAAGCCTAAAATACTTACTGTCTGCCCTTTATAGGAAAAATTTGCCAACTCCTGCTGAATACACCAGTGTTTGAATATATCACAATATGCTTATCCATTCTACTGTTGTTAGGGATTTGAGAAGTTTCTAGTTTTTGCCTTATTATGGATAGAAGATACTACTTTTCTTTTTATAAGTTTAATTATTTATTTTATTTTTATTTTTGGCTGTGTTGGGTCTTTGTTGCTGCACGCGGGCTTTCTCTAGCTGCGGTGAGCGGGGGCCACTCTCCTTTGCGGTGGGCAGGCTTCTCATTGCGGTGGCTTCTCTTGTTGCGGAGCACAGGCTCTAGGCTCATGGGCCTCAACAGTTGTGGATGCTGGCTCTAGAGCCCAGGCTCAGGAGTTGTGGCGCACGGGCTTAGTTGCTCCGCGGCACGTGGGATCTTCCCAGACCAGGGTTCGAACCCGTGTTCGATGCATTGGCAAGCGGAGTCTTAACCACTGCACCACCAGGGAAGTCCCTGAGTTGTGTTTCTTTTGAACACCTATATAACTGAGATGTGCTCTGCTTTGAAGCTGCAAATAATTAAATATGTTTGTATATTCTTTTCCTCAACTTTTATAACTCTGTTATCTCTCATCGTACATTTTACAGCCTTTCCAATAGTTCTTTAATGGTCTTATGACCTAGTATAGCTAGTGCAGTATTTATCTTTTCTCTCGTTCTTTTTGAATTTTATTTATTTTTTTATATAGCAGGTTCTTATTATCTATTTTATACATATTAGTGTATATATGGCAATCCCAATTTCCCAATTCATCCCACCACCACCACCACTCCCACCATTCTCCCCCACTTAGTGTCCATATGTTTGTTCTCTACATCTGTATCTCTATTTCTGCCCTGCAAACAGGTTCATCTGTACCATTTTTCTAGGTTCCACATATATGCATTAATATATGATATTTGTTTTTCTCTTTCTGACTTACTTCACTCTGTATGACAGTCTCTAGATCCATCCATGTCTCTACAAATGACCCAATTTCGTTCCTTTTTATGGCTGAGTAATATTCCATTGTATATAGGTACCACATCTTCTTTATCCATTCATCTGTCTGTGGGCATTTAGGTTGCTTCCATGACCTGGCTATTGTAACTAGTGCTGCAATGGTTTTTTCTGTTTAAATGCCCAGTAGTGGGATTGCTGGGTCATATGGTAATTCTACTTTTAGTTCTTAAGGAACCTCCATACTGTTCTCCATAGTGGCTGTATCAATTTACATTCCCACCAGCAGTGCAAGAGGGGTCTCCTTTCTCCACACCCTCTCCAGCATTTGTTGTTTGTAGATTTTCTGATGATGCCCATTCTAACTGGTGTGAG
The DNA here is from genome assembly GCF_005190385.1 of Monodon monoceros. Taxonomy (NCBI): domain Eukaryota; kingdom Metazoa; phylum Chordata; class Mammalia; order Artiodactyla; family Monodontidae; genus Monodon; species Monodon monoceros. The sequence continues at coordinate 36,686,290 of NW_021703775.1, read as the reverse complement.
GTGATACCTCATTGTAGTTTTGATTTGCATTTCTCTAATAATTAGTGATGTTGAGCAGCTTTTCATGTGCCTCTTGGCCATCTGTATGTCTTCTTTGGAGAAATGTCTATTTAGGTCTTCTACCCATTTTTGGATTGGGTTGTTTGTTTTTTTAGTATTGAGCTGCATGAGTTGTTTATATATTTTGCAGATTAATCCTTTGTCCGTTGATTCATTGCAAATATTTTCTCCCATTCTGAGGGCTGTCTTTTCGTCTTGTTTGTAGTTTCCTTTGCTTTGCAAAAGCTTTTAAGTTTCATTAGGTCCCATTTGTTTATTTTTGTTTTTATTTCCATTACTCTAGGAGGTGGATCAAAAAAGATCTTGCTGTGGTTTATGTCAAAGAGTGTTCTACCTATGCTTTCCTCTAAGAGTTTTATAGTGTCTGGTCTTACATTTAGGTCTCTAAGCCATTTTGAGTTTATTTTTGTGTATGGTGTTAGGGTGTGTTCTAATTTCATTCTTTTAGATGTAGCTGTCCAGTTTTCCCAGCACCACTTATTGAAGAGACTGTCTTTTCTCCATTGTATATCCTTGCCTCCTTTGTCATAGATTAGTTGACCATAGGTGTGTGGCTTTATCTCTGGGCTTTCTATCCTGTTCCATTGATCTATATTTCTTTTTTTTTTGTGCCAGTACCATATTGTCTTGATTACTGTAGCTTTGTAGTATAGTATTAGGTCAGGGAGTCTGATTCCTGCAGCTCCACTTTTTTCCCTCAAGAATGCTTTGGCAAAAAAAAAAAGAATGCTTTGCCTATTTGGGGTCTTTTTTTTTTTTTTTGTGGTATGCGGGCCTCTCACTGTTGTGGCCTCTCCCATTGCGGAGCACAGGCTCCAGACACGCAGGCTCAGCGGCCATGGCTCACGGGCCCAGCGGCTCCGCGGCATGTGGGATCTTCCCGGATTGGGGCACGAACACGTGTCGCCTGCATTGGCAGGCAGACTCCCAACCACTGCGCCACCAGGGAAGCCCCTATTTGGGGTCTTTTGTGTCTCCATACAAATTTTAAGATTTTTTTGTTCTAATTCTGAAAAAATGCCACTGGTAATTTGATAGGGATAGCATTGAATCTGTAGATTGCTTTGGGTAGTATAGTCATTTTCACCATATTGATTCTTCCAATCCAAGAACGTGGTATATCTCTCCATCTGTTTGTGTCACCTTTGATTTCTTTCATCAGTGTCTTACAGTTTTCGGAGTACAGGTCTTTTACCTCCTCAGGTAGGTTTATTCCTACGTATTGTATTCTTTTTGTTGCAATGGTGAATGGGATTGTTTCCTTAACTTCTCTTTCTGATCTTTCGTTGTTAGTGTATACAAATGCAAGAGATTTCTGTGCCTTTATTTTGTATCCTGCAACTTTACCAAATTCAATGATTAGCTCTAGTAGTTTTCTGGTGGCATCTTTAGGATTCTTTATGTGTAGTATCATGTCATGTGCAGTGACAGTTTTACTTCCTCTTTTCCATTTTGTATTCCTTTTATTTCTTTTTGTTCTCTGATTGCTGTGGCTAGGACTTCCAAAACTATGTTGAATAATAGTGGTGAGAGTCGACATCCTTGTCTTGTTCCTAATCTTAGAGGAAATGCGTTCAGTTTTTCACCATTGAGAATGATGTTTCCCATGGGTTTGTCGTATATGGCCTTTATTATGTTGAGGTAGGTTCCCTCTATGCCCACTTTCTCGAGAGTTTTTATCATAAATGGGTGTTGAATTTTGTCAAAAGCTGTTTCTGTATCTGTTGAGATGATCATATGGTTTTTATTCTTCAATTTGTTAATATGGTGTATCACTTTGATTGATTTGCATATATTGAAGAATCCTTGCATCCCTGGGGTAAATCCCATTTGATCATGGTGTATGATCCTTTTAATGTGTTGTTGGATTCTGTTTGCTAGTATTTTGTTGAGGATTTTTGCATCCATATTCATCAGTGATATTGGTCTGTAATTTTCTTTTTTTGTAGTATCTCTGTCTGGTTTTGGTATCAGGGTGATGGTGGCCTCATAGAATGAGTTTGGGAGTGTTCCTTCCTCTGCAGTTTTTTGGAAGAGTTTGAGAAGGATGGGTGTTAGCTCTTCTCTAAATGTTTGATAGAATTCACCTGTGAAGCCATCTGGTCCTGGACTTTTGTTTGTTGGACGATTTTTTCTTTTCTTTTTTTTTTTTTTTTTTTGCTGTACGCGGGCCTCTCACTGCTGTGGCCTCTCCCGCTGCGGAGCACAGGCTCCAGACGAGCAGGCCCAGCGGCCATGGCACACAGGCCCAGCCGCTCCGCGGCATGTGGGATCCCCCCCAGACTAGGGCACGAACCCGTGTCCCCTGCATCGGCAGGCGGACTCTCAACCACTGCACCACCAGGGAAGCCGTGTTGGACGATTTTTAATCACAGTTTCGATTTCATTACTTGTGATTGGTCTGTTCATATTTTCTGGTTCTTCCTGGTTCAGTCTTGGAAGGTTATTCCTTTCTAAGAATTTGTCCATTTCTTCCAGGTTGTCCATTTTATTAGCATAGAGTTGCTTGTAGTAGTCTCTTATGATCCTTCGTATTTCTGCAGTGTCAGTTGTAATTTCTCCTTTTTCATTTCTAACTTCATTGATTTGAGTCCTCTCCCTTTTTTTTCTTGATGAGTCTGGTTAAAGGTTTATCGATTTTATCTTCTCAAAGAACCAGCTTTTATTTCATTGATTTGTATTTCCTTTATTTCTGCTCTGATCTTTATGATTTCTTTCCTTCTACTAACTTTGGCTTTTGTTTGTTCTTCTTTCTCTAGTTGCTTAGGTGTAAGGTTAGGTTGTTTATTTGAGATTTTTCTTGTTTCTTGAGGTAGGCTTATATTGCTATAAACTTCCCTCTTAGAACTGCTTTTGCTGCATCTCATAGGTTTTGGATCATCGTGTTTTCGTTTTAATTTTTGTCTAGGTATTTTTTGATTTCCTCTTTGATTTCTTCAGTGATCTCTTGGCTTTTTAGTAATGAATTGTTTAGCCTCCGTGTGTTTGTGTTTTTTACATTTTTTCCCCTGTAATTGATTTCTAATCTCATAGGGTTATGGTCGGAAAAGATGCTTGATATGATTTCACTTTTCTTAAATTTACTGAGTCTTGATTTGTGACCCAAGATATGATCTATCCTGGAGAATGTTCTGTGTGCATTTGAGAAGGAAGTGTAATCTGCTGCTTTTGGATGGAATGTCCTATAAATATCAATTAAATCTATCTGGTCTATTGTGTCGTTTAAAGCTTGTGTTTCCTTATTAATTTTCTGTTTGGATGATCTGTCCATTTGTGTAAGTGAGGTGTTAAAGTCCCCCACTATTATTGTGTTACTGTTGATTTCCTCTTTTATAGCTGTTAGCAGTTGCCTTTTGTATAGAGGTGCTCCTGTGTTGGGTGCATATATATTTATAATTGTTATATCTTCTTCTTGGGTTGATCCCTTGATCATTATATAGTGTCCTTCCTTGTCTCTTGTAACATTCTTTATTTTAAAGTCTATTTTATCTGATACGAGTGTTGCCACTCCATTTATCTTTTGATTTCCATTTGCATGGAATATCTTTTTATATCCCCTCACTTTTCAGTCTGTATGTGTCCCTAGGTCTGAAGTGGGTCTCTTGTAGACAGCATATATATGGGTCTTGATTTTGTATCCATTCAGCGAGCCTGTGTCTTTTGGTTGGAGCAATTAATCCATTCACATGTAAGGTAATTATCGATATGTATGTTCCTATTACCATTTTCTCAATTGTTATGGGTTTGTTTTTGGAGGTCCTTTTCTTCTCTTGTGTTTCCCACTTAGAGATATTCCTTTAGCATTTGTTGTAGAACTGGTTTGGTGGTGCTCAATTCTCTTAGCTTTTGCTTGTCTGTAAAGCTTTTGATTTCTCTGTCGAATCTGAATGAGATCCTTGCCGGGTAGAGTAATCTTGGTTGTAGGTCCTTCCCTTTCATCACTTTAAATATGTCCTGCCACTCCCTTCTGGCTTGTAGAGTTTCTGCTGAGAAATCAGCTGTTAACTTTATGGGAGTTCCCTTGTATGTTATTTGTCATTTTTCCCTTCCTGCTTTCAGTAATTTTTCTTTGTCTTTAATTTTTTACAATTTGATTACTGTGTGTCTTGGCATGTTTCTCCTCGGGTTTATCCTGTATGGGACTCTCTGTGCTTCCTGGACTTGGGTGGCTATTTCCTTTCCCATGTTAGGGAAGTTTTCAACTATAATCTCTTCAGATATTTTCTCGGGTCCTTTCTCTCTCTCTTCTCCTTCTGGGACCCCTATAAGGCAAATGTTGTTGTGTTTAATGTTGTCCCAGAGGTCTCTTAGGCTGTTTTCATTTCTTTTCATTCTTTTTCCTTTATTCTGTTCCACAGCAGTGAATTCCACCATTCTGTCTTCCAGGTCACTTATCTGTTCTTCTGCCTCAGTCATTCTGCTATTGATTCCTTCTAGTGTATTTTTCATTTCAGTTATTGTACTGTTTATCTCTGTTTGCTCTTTAATCCTTCTAGGCGTTTGTTCTTTAATTCTTCTAGGTCTTTGTTTAACATTTCTTGCATCCTGATCTTTGTCTCCATTCTTTCTCCAAGGTCCTGGATCATCTTCACTATAATTATTTTTGAATTCTTTTTCTGGGAAGTTACCTATCTCCACTTCATCTAGTTGTTTTTCTGGCGTTTTATCTTGTTCCTTCATCTGGTACAAAGTCCTCTGCCTTTTCATTTTGTCTATATTTCTGTGAATGTGGCTTTCCTTCCACGGGCTGCAGAATTGTAGTTTTTCTTGCTTCTGCTGTCTGTCCTCTAGTGGATGAGGCTATCTAAGAGGCTTGTGCAAGCTTCTGATGGAAGGGACTCATGGTGGGTAAGGCTGGGTGTTGCTCTGGTGGGCAGAGCTCAGTAAAACTGTTATCCACTTGTCTGCTGATGGGTGGGGCTAGGCTCCCTCCTTGTTGGTTGTTTGACCTGAGGCGACCCAGCACTGGAGCCTTTGCTTCTCTTTGGTGGGCTAATGGCGGACTCTGGGAGGGCTCACACCAAGGAGTACGTCCCAGAACTTCTGCTGCCAGTGTCCTTGTCCCCACAGTGAGCCACAGCCACCCCCTGCCCCTGCAGGTGGCCCTCCAACACTAGCAGGTAGGTCTGGTTCAGTCTCCTATGGGGTCACTGCTCCTTCCCCTGGGTCCCAATGTACACACTATTTTGTGTGTGTCCTCCAAGAGTGGAGTCTCTGTTTCCCCCAGTCCTGTTGAAGTCCAGCAATCAAATCCCTCTAGCCTTCAAAGTCTGGCTCTCTAGGAATTCCTTCTCCCGTTGCCGGACCCCCAGGTTGGGAAGCCTGATGTGGGGCTCAGGACCTTCACTCCAGTGGGTGGACTTCTGTGGTATAAGTGTTCTCCAGTTTGTGAGTCACCCACCCAGCAGCTATAGGATTTGATTTTACTGTGATTGCACCCCTCCTATCTTTTCATTGCGGCTTCCTCTCTGTCTTTGGATGTGGGGATCTTTTTTGGTGAGTTCCAGTGTCTTCCTGTTGATGATTGTTCAGCAGTTAGCTGTGACTCCAGTGCTCTCGCAAGAGGGAGTGAGTGCATGTCCTTCTACTCCACCATCTTGAACCTATCTCTTTTCTCTTGTTCTTATTTTTCCTTTATTATTAAGTCATTTATATTTCCACAGGGTCAGGACTGTGTCTCCTATTGCAGACCTATGAACTTCATCTGGTAGTGGGGCTCTGGTTATAATAAAAGTTGACCTCTAAGCAATTTTGTTTGTTTGTTTCTTTCTTTCTTTTTTTTTTTTTTGGCTGCATTGGGTCTTTGTTGCTGCACACGGGCTTTTTCTAGTTGCAGTGAGCAAGGGCTACTGTTTGTTGTGGTGGCTTCTTTTGTTGCAAGCACAGGCTTAGGCATGCAGGCTTCAGTAGTTGCAGCACGTGGGCTCAGCAGTTGCGGCACATGGGCCCTAGAGCGTGCGGGCTTCAGTAGATGTGGCACGCGAGCTCAGTAGTTGTGTCTCATGGGCTCTGGAGCGCAGGTTCAGTAGTTGTTGCGCACAGGCTTAGTTACTCTGTGGCACGTGGGATCTTCCTGGACCAGGGATCAAACCTGTGTTTGATGCATTGGCAGGTGGATTCTTAATCACTGCACCACCAGGGAAGTCCCACAGTATTTTTTTTACATAAATATTAATTTAAGCACTTGGTTTGGATACTACACTAATCATGTGCTCTTTCCCAAGAGAAGGCTTTATGGTCTGTCAAGAGAAAGGGAAGAAGGGGTATTTTTTAAATTTTGTAATTGCTTCTGGAGACTTTCCCACACTTACATCCCTGAGCCGGCCACAAAATGTTCTTTTTGAAAAGGCAAAATTCTTTCTCCATGAAGTTAGAGGCTAATGTCTTGCTTGGAGTGTTTAATAGGAGGAAACTTTCATTGTACCTCATCATGGATTTTTTTTTTTCCACTTGCTGACAGAGACAGAAAGAAGTCTTACCCCAAACGGGAAAAACATAGAAGATGAGTAAGTTATCGGGTAAAAGTAACTTGGAAGAATGAAAGCCAGTTAGTAACCATGAACTTCTAGTAGTAAAGAGTGTAATTTGGAAGCACCCTGAATGTTAGGTGCTCTCCTTGTGGCGTAAATAGCCACTTAACAACAGATCCAAATCACTCTTTGCTTCTCCATTGAATAGAGGAAATCCTCAGCCTAAAAGATTTTTAGTAGAGAAAATCCTGGGTTTACTCAGAAATATATTTTCTATCTTTAATTATAATACTCGAGATAAACATTTGTAATTGTTTAAAATGTGTTAAATTCTTGAGTTTAGTCATTTATAGAAGCATTAAAGTGTTACATAAATATATCCAGTTGGTCATTGTTTCTTAGTATTAAACCAACCTAGCCTTATTTTGAGGGGAGGGGTGATTGATGAGTTTGCTTTACCTTTCTTTACCTACCTGATTTGTGTGTGTGTGTGTGTGTGTGTGTGTGCACGCACACACATTGTTTTTTGTTTTTCTTTTATTGAATGAAAGATTCTTTCAATTCTATAGTTCTTTTTTTAAAATTAATTAATTTATTTTTGGCTGTGTTGGGTCTTCGTTTCTGTGTGAGGACTTTCTCTAGTTGCAGCGAGCGGGGGCCACTCTTCATCACGGTGCACGGGCCTCTCACTGTCGCGGCCTCTCTTGTTGCGGAGCACAGGCTCTAGACGCGCAGGCTCAGTAGTTGTGGATCATGGGCCCAGTTGCTCTGCGGCATGTGGGATCTTCCCAGACCAGGGCTCGAACCCGTGTCCTTGCATTGGCAGGCAGATTCTCAACCACTGCGCCACCAGGGAAGCCCTGTAATTCTATAGTTCTTTACAGTTTTCAAAAGTTTCACACACGATTTCATATAATCCCATAATACCCCCTTTTTTTCCCCACTACCCTAATTTTGCCCCTTCTCCCCCACATCACTGGTAACAACTAGTTTATTCTCTGTATTTGTGAATCTGCTTCTTTTTTGTTTTATTCACTAGTTTGTTCTGTTTTTTAGATTCCACATATAAGTGATATCATACAGTATTTGTCTTTCTCTGTCTGACTTATTTCACTTAGCATGATGCCCTCCAAGTCCATCTGTGTTGCTGTAAATGGCAAAATTTCATTATTTTTTATGGCTGAGTGGTATTGCCGTGTATGTGTGTGTGTGTGTGTGTGTATACACACACACATATGTATATACCACATCTTCTTTATCCATTCATCTGTTGGTGGGCACTTAGGTTCCATACCTTGCCAATTATAAATAATGCTGCTGTGAACATTGGTTTACTTACCTGTTTTGCATGAATTTTTTTCATCTTGGTATCTAAGAAGCTGTCCAAAATTGGCAGTGCTACTGCTTCCTTTGTTTCTTTTATTAACTTACTATGTTTTCTTCATTATATAGGTACAAACTGGAAAATTAGGTTTTTTTGAACCCTTATTTAACTTTACAATTTTTTTCTTATAATGTGTTCTGTGGAGTGTTTGGACTTGAAAATTATATTTGTTACCACTTTAATAACAGACTGCACAAGAAGAAATGTAGGAGATAATAATTAAGTTTATAGCCTTTAAAAAATATATTTATTTATTTATTTGGTTTTGCCGGGTCTTTGTTGTGGCAGGTGGGCTCCTTAGTTGCAGCTCGTGGGCTCCTTAGTTGTGGCATGCGAACTCTTAGTTTCGGCATGCATGTGGTAACTAGTTCCCTGACCAGGGATTGAACCTGGGCCTCCTGCATTGGGAGTGTGGAATCTTATCCACTGCGCCACCAGAGAAGTCCCTATAGCCTTTTTAATACAGAAAATGACCAGGTCTTGGCTTATAATGTTTCATATTATGACATTAGAAAACTTGGTAATTTTTGGTGTTTAACAATGACATGGGATTATTTTTTTGGAGGAATCTGGACCAATGCAGGAAGTATTCTAAAGATTTGCCCTGAAGACAGAATCCTAAATTCTTAGTCTGTTTTTTTGGTTCTGTTTCCCTTCTATTTTTTGTAGCTTTGTGGCTATTTTATTATCTTTCAGAAGTTTGTGAAGTTTAATTTTTTCCCCTTTTGCAGTTTTATGCAACTTGAATTTGATTAAAATAAACAAATGTGGAGCAATTCCAGAGATACTATTAACTATAATTACTTTTAAAGATCCCGTATAGACATCTGGCCAAAGATTGTATATTACCTATGTAGGAGAAGGTTAAGGCGGGGGTAAACATCTGTTTGGAGGAAAATGATTAGAATCAAATTCATAGAATCACTAATGACTTTGCATGATTTCTAAATTAACCATCTTAATTTGTTCCAGAATCACTAAAATTGTAGATCTTTTTGTTGAGTAACAGTGTAATTTAATATAATCCTAATATAATGTTCTGAAATTAGACTAGGGTAATATAGAAAGCAGCAAATTGCTTCCAAGATATCTAGCCTCAAGAGATCTTTGCAGAAGCAGATACTAGGCTGTTCTTTCAGGCATTTAGAATATTAAGATTTGAAAGCTGGCTTGATTAGTGGATTTGAGATAGAAAACACCACTTTTCGTAGAATATCTGTCAAGATTTTTTCATTATTAAATTGTAAACCCTTTAACACTCCATCAGGTTAGTCATAGTCATTAATTTTCTCTGACTAGGTAGGTAGACTGGATGACAGGTAATGCAGAATTGAAGTATTTATTTTAATCAGAATTGAAGTGTTTATTTATTTTATTTTAATCCCCTGATGCAGGGGACACGGGTTTGTGCCCCGGTCCGGGAAGATCCCACATGCTGCGGAGCGGCTAGGTCCATGAGCCATGGCTGCTGAGCCTGCGCGTCCGGAGCCTGTGCTCCGCAACGGGAGAGGCCACAACAGTGAGAGACCCGCGTACCGCCAAAAAAAAAAATTAATGGGGGGATTTTCTGGTGGCTCAGTGGTTAAGAATCTGCCTGCCAATGCAGGGGTCACGGGTTTGAGCCCTGATCTGGGAAAAACCCACATGCCGTGTAGCAACTAAGCCTGTGTGCCACAACTATTGAGCCTGCGCCCTAGAGCCCGAGAGCCACAACTACTGAAGCCCACATGCCTAGAGCCAGTGCTCCACAACAAGAGAAGCCACCACAATGAGAAGCCCACGCACCACAACGAAGAGTAACCCCCACTTGCTGCAACTAGAGAAAAAAGTCCACGCGCAGCAATGAAGACCCAACGCAGCCAAAAATAAATTAAAAAATTAAAAAAAATTAATGGGTATAAATCTGGAAGTATTGGGCCTGAGTCATTGGTTTGGATCAGGCTCTAATTGGGGCAAGCCATTAGAATTGCTTTTAGTTTCCACTATGTCTTAGCCTGCTTTGGCTGCCATAACAAAATACCATAAACTGGGAGGCTTAAACAATAGAAATTTATTTCTCACAGTTCTGGAGCCTGGGAAGTCTAAGATCAAGGTGCCAGCAAGGTAGGTTTCATTCTGAGTCCTTTTTTGGCTTATAGGCACTGCCATTTCACTGTGTGCTCACATAAAGTGTGTGCATGCATGCAGGGAGAGAGAGGATAAACTCTCTGGTGTTTTGTCTTATAAAGGCACTAATTCCATTATGAGGGCCCTACCCTCATCACCTCATCTAACCTTAATTACCTCCCAGAGGCCCCATCTGCAGATTATTGCGTTGGAGGTTAGGGCTTCAACATATGAATTTAGGGGAGCCATAAATTGTTATTCATGTTTGAAGAGGAAATTAATCTTCATGCTTACTGTTTAGTTTATGTATAAACTGCTTCTTGAGAAATTAATAGCCATCAGAATCTTTTAGCTAATGAATTTGACATTTTCAGATTCACATAATCAAAACCTGTGGAATGTCCTCATTCTGAAGTCTACCAAATCCAAGTTGTTTTTTGCACAGGGAGAGCAAGCAGTAAACAGAACGGGAGTTGGACATGTGTTTGAGTGGTGATACTGGCTTGTTCTTATCTTTTGAATAAAGAAGTAGGTAACAGCGTCCGCTCTGGCGAAACAACTCTGTCTCCCGTTCCCCTTAAAAAACAAGACTAAGGGACTTCCCTGGTGGCTCAGTGGTTAAGAATCCGCCTGCCAATGCAGGGGTCATGGGTTTGAGCCCTGGTCTGGGAAGATCCCACATCCCGCAGAGCAACTAAGCCCATGTGCCACAACTACTGAGCCTGTGCTCTAGAACCCAAGAGCCACAACTACTGAAGCCCACGCACCTAGGGCCCGTGCTCTGCAACAAGAGAAGCCACTGCAGTGAGAAGCCCGCGTACCACAATGAAGAGTAGCCCCCGCTTGCTGCAGCTAGAGGAAGAAAAAGCCCGTGTGCAGCAACAAAGACCCAATGCAGCCAAAAAAAAAACAGAGACTAAAATTTTTCTTTTGACCACATATGTCTCCTAATATGAAAACGTGCATTTAATTTTCTTTATAGTAGCTAAGATCACTGAAACACAGTACTGTTACTTTTTAAAAAATGTAAATAGATTTAATTTTTTAGAGCAGTTTTAAGTTTACAGCAGAAAGTACAGAGAGTTCTCATATACTTCCTGCTCCCACATAGGCACAGCCTCCTCTATTCTCCATATCCCCTCCAGAATGGTACATTTGTTACAATAGATGAACCTGCACTGGCACATCATTATCACCCAGAGACCATAGTTGACATTAGGGCTCACTTGTTCATCTCTCCCTCCCTCTTCTCCTTGGCAACCACTGTTTTAAAATTTTATTTATTTATTTATTTTTGTCTCCATGGTTTTGCCTTTTCTAGAATGTCTTATAATTGGAATCATAGAGTGTATAGCCTTTTCAGATTGGCTTCTTTCACTTAGTAATATTCATTTAAGTTTCCTCCATGTCTTTTCACGGCTTGAAAGCTCATTTCTTTTTTGTATTGAATAATATTGCATTGTGTGGATGTGCCACAGTTTATCCATTCAGCTGCTGAAGGACATATTTGTTGCTTCCAGGTTTTGGCAATTATGAATAAAGCTACTATAAATATCCTTGTGCAGTTTTCTGTGTGGACATAAGTTTTCAGCTCATTTGGGTAAATACCAAGGAGTGCAGTTGCTGGATCGTATGGTTAAAACTATGTTTTTTGTTTGTTTGTTTGTTTTGGAGTATATTTGGTATTATAAGAAACGCCAAACTGTCTTTCAGAGAGGCTGTAGTATTTTGCATTCCCAACAGCAATGACTGAAATTTTACATCACTTCACGTCTTTGCCAGCATTTGGTGTGTCAGTGTTCTGGATTTTGTCCATTGTAATGGGTGCATTGCTGTTACTTTTTGATTTGGTGGTTTATTTCTGAAAATTCTAGGGACTGCTTGATTGTGTGAAAGTGTTATTAAATATCTTTCATGACAGACAGTATATCAGAATAGAATCTAATTGCGATTGCCAAAGAGTCTTAAGTGTCTAAATGTTTACTTTGCTTTAGTATATATTTATACTCTGACTATAACTAGAATCACAAATCATATATGCATATAAAGAAGAGCTAGAAGGAAACTTTATAAATTTATTTATTTTTATTTTTGGCTGCGTTGGGTCTCTGTTGCTGCACGTGGGCTTTCTGTAGTTGCGGCGAGCGGGGGCTACTCTTTGTTGCCAGCCTTTTCTTGTTGTGGAGCATGGGCTCTAGGCACGTGGGTTTCAGTAGTTGTGGCACTCAGGCTCTAGAGTGCAGGCTCAGTAGTTGTGGTGCACGGGCTTAGTTGCTCCAAGGCATGTGGGATCTTCACGGACCAGGGCTCAAACCCATGTCCCCTGCATTGGCAGATGGATTCTTAACCACTGCGCCACCAGGGAAGCCCAGGAGGGCTTTTCTTAAACTGAAGGTCAGTGTAGCCATCGTCTGTATTGGAGAGCCTTGAGTATTTCACTTTACTACTGGGGATTCCAGTATCCAGGTTGGTACGAGACGGCATCATAACATGCTGACACAGCTACAGTCGGAGCCCCGGCCAGGCCACCCTCATGCCGACAGCTCCAGGATGTGTGTTAAATATTTAATATTTGAGTTGATTTTAGTTATAATCCAGGCCTTTTGTTGCGTCTTTGTGACATTTGTTTTTGTTAGGTACACATTTATAAAATCTTTTCTTAAACTTGGTCATTTTTTTCTGTATGTTTGATTATATTCCATAAATATGGCAATTTGATAAGAAGTAGAATGTGGGCTACCATGAATTTTAATGACTTTGTATATTTAAAACATTAATGATTCTTAAAATACCTAAAATACCATACCCATGGGTCGGTAATTCAGATTGCTAAATGACTTCTCAGCTTAAAATTCTTAAATTCCACTCTTACATGTATTCTGTTAGGTTCCTTTGAAATTTGACAAATGTTCTCCTTGATTATGTTTTTCTTCAAACAAAGCAAAAATACGACTTGAAAACAAATTATATCAGCAGCAAACAAAATATATAACAAATTATATATCACTTATGTGCTAAGTCATGTTGCAAGAGAAAAAGATTCAAAGTTTAAAATAAAGATTTTGCTTTTATAAGAACTGCACTGCAGAAAGTAAGGAGGGGAGTGCTCACCAGTTAGATGGTGAGGATTGCCATCTCATTTTCTTAGTACATCAAAATTATATTTTTCTTTTTTATAAGAGACCTGTTTTGTGTGGGGAGAGGAGAGGAGAGTGGACTGACTTATCAGCAGGGAGGAGAGTTCTCATGGTGCACAGGTAGGAAAGAGAAGACTTGAATCTCATGTAGACGACATGAGATCTCATGATACTCAACCTTGGAGAGGGATATAGATGGAGCCAGTAGTCATAAATGTTAGCAAACTTCAGAAAGACTGTTTGTTAGGCATACTGATAACAAACATTTGAAAGTGAACATTGTGTTTGTCCAGGAAAATGTTATGGATTTATCATTTGATTCTTTTTCTCTAACCATTGAAATAAAATGTTGCCTTATTGTGGAGAACCTGATTTCTTCATGTAAATCAGGGAATCCTAAAGCTTGTCCCACAGAATATCAGTACCTCAGGTTATTTTTTTGGAAGAAAAAAAAGCATTTAGCGATCAATTAGAAGTGGAAAATGCCACATACTAGATTTCTTTCTTGGAAATGGGTGTTAACATATTAAAGACACAAAGACATTCTGCACAGAGAAACATGTTTGACTTCCTTTGACTTAGGGTTTCTCAAACGTATTCAGTCCATGGAAGCTCTTCTCCCCGACCCCCCATACCATAGCAACCGTAATAGTTTTCTGTGGAACAGGTGGTCTATAATAGTTAACACTTACATAGTTCTTACTATATGCCAGGCACTGTTTTAAGTGCTTTACATATATTAATTTGTTAATCTCTGCTGTGCCTCTATCTTCTTTTTTCCTCCACCCCAAGTAGTAGTGGCTCACAAACTGTGATCCATGGAACAAGAGACAGTGTAGCACAAGAAGCTGAGGGCCCGGACTCGGAGCCTTGACTGGGTTAGAATCCTAGTTGATTAAATCCCATTTACGGCTTGTGATCTTGAGCCAGTCACTTAATCTGTGCTTCAGTTTTTTTAAAGATAGAAACAAAATTTTGAGTTATTATGAAAATGTTCAAACGTAAGAAAAGTAGAGAATAGTAACCCTTCACCTAATTTATCAATTGTTAATATTTTTAAATATTTTCTTTCCTTTTTTTTTTTTCTGGAGTACTTTAAAGTATATGCCATGATATTTCACTTTAACTTTAGTGTGTGTCTCTAAACTACATAACACAATATGATTATACGACCAACACAAGTAACAATAATTCCTTAATATTCACTGGTCCCCTAATTGCCCCCAGAAATGTCTTTTATTGCTGGTTTATTCAAACCAGGATCTGATCATAGACCACAACATTGCATTTGGTTGTTATATCTGTAAGGAAAATCAGAAGTAGAGATGAGGTTGAGGGAGTCATTTTTGGATTTTAGTAATGAAGTAGGACATAAATTCCCTGCAGAGACTGAGGGGTAGGAAGGAGGATTTGGAGTCTGGAGAGGCTAGAAAAGACTTGGGATAAATATGGTCAGAGGTGGAGAAATAGACGCTAGGTAGCTTTGGTGGATGAGAATGCCTAGCAACAGAAGCACTGAGAGTCAATAATGGATACCACCTTAATCAAATGATCAAACTCAGCATTGTCAATAGACAAATTGACATCTCTGCCTCATATATGATATTTCTGCCCCAAAATCATAAACCTACTCTAATGAGTAATTTTGCAAAACAGCCACCCTAGACTCTTCAAAAAGTCTGGAGAGACAGAATCATTGTGGGTCATCTTGGAGACTGGCTACTTACTATAAGGAGGAACAAGTTTTCTAAGTAAAGAAAACCATTTATTGGGACATTCAAGTGAATATTCTAGTGGGCTTGAATATAAGGAATATGGAGTTTAGAAAAGATCAAGATTGGGAGTTGTCGTGATAATGATGATGATAGTACTGTTAAAATGTAATTTTCTAAAAAAGTCAAATTGTTACCCTCCTACAAAAACAAAAATGAACACACGTTAAAGAATTAATTTTACTCATATTATGTGAGACAACCAGGCAGATACAACCCATTCAAAGGAAGAATCAAAGCAGCACAAATTAACGTGATGTAAAGGCATGGTATGAATTGTAAATTGAGACTAGGCAAAACTAGATTTTTTCCCCACTCCCCTAGGAAGGAGGGGGGATGTCAATTAAATTACCAATTGACAGGACATAATTTACATATCTATCAGTAGTATACCACTTATGAAGAGTTGCTCAGTAGCTCCAAGTCATTTAACTGGACTAGAATCTGATAGCCTGGAAAAGTGTGCTATAGAGGATACATAGGATATTTTGTTCCGAGTTCCTCACTTAATCCTCACTACAATCCAGCAGGGGAGATAATCTTATCTCTATACCAGAAATGACAAAATTGAGGCTTAGAGTGGATGACTGACTTGCCCAAGATCTTACTTAGGGAAGTGGAAAGAGTTAGTACTGAACACAGGTTATTTTGACTCCTTAATCTGTAGTTTTAATCACACATAACAGATATAAAAATGGAACTATGTAGATAAACAGGAGGAAACCACTAGTTTCCTGCGCTGTGTTCTAAAGGAGTTGGAGAAAAGATGGGGTTGTAGAGGATATCACAACCAGAAGCACCTTGAGCCAGAGCATTGAGATGTAAAAGATCCTGGGATATTTGGGGAACAATAAGTACAAAGAAATGTCAGCAATTCCCATCTTCCTGCTTAAAAGAAGAAATCATTCTGTTGGTTACTGAAAATGAGGTTTGGACCATTTTAGTGAGTTTGTGCATTTTAGGAGACAGTTTATTACTCTGGAAATAATAGGATTTAGGAGGCAGAAAGACTTTAGTTAAAATTCCCAGTATTACAGTTTACTAGTTAAGTTGGGTGAGTTGCTTAATCTTTCTGAGCCTCAGTTTCTTCATATACAGAATAAGAAAAATATTTATAATTCAGCTAGAATTAGTAATGTAATATATGTGATACTATATGTAAAACTCCTAAATAGTGCTTGGCATATGGTTTGTATTTAATAATCATAGCTATTATTATATTAAAATCCTGCTATGTGGTAAAGTGTTAATTCTCTTTACTCCTTCAGAAAAGTCATTTACTTCAGGGATCTGTATTTAGATCCAGTGGATACAGAATATATTACAAGGGTCCTCCACAGCTAAAAGAAGAGACCAGTTACAGAGTTAGTGTTTTTTAAATTAAACATAAACATTTGCATAAGTAATGTACAAGTAAGACTTTCCTCTTTATAAAGTTAGGTTTTAGTTATTTGTCTTTGAGAGTCATGTCCATCTGCAGTGGAATAAGCTTTTAGACACAATGATAACAGTCTTGTAAGAAGCTAAGTCATATGCAGCTGGGGGCTTTTTAATATCTTTTTTCAATATCCTAAAGCGCTAACTAAAATTTTCAGTTTTGGAAAAGGAATTTGTCATGTATTGGCTTTTTCACGGATACCACCTTATCTATATAAGCGTGACTACATGTTATTAAAATTCCAGATAGCTGCTATTGGAGTTCAAGAAAAATAGGAGTTATAGAGGAAACCAGCCAACTCCCAGGACAGTCCTCTTTACATGGCAGAATTTGGAGAGTGACTAGGATTCAGCATTGATGCTATACAGACGCTTTCTCTTTTGTCCTGGCATTCAGAACTGGTCAGTCTCTCAGAGGACAATCTAAGTAAACTTCTAAGAGACTGCTATATAATCCAGAAAGCTTTTTTTTTTTTTTTTTGTCACCTTATGGTTTAGCTCACCTCTTCATTGACCAAAATATTCGTATCCATCATTCAAGACACTTCTTTCTAAGAGGTGTTACTTGGAGACTTAAGTTATCTACAGAGTTAATAATTGGTTCGTTGCTTTAATTGGGGCAGAGAGAGTTGAGGGGGTGTGTGTCTTTGGGGTTCTTTGGAGAAGAACGAAGTTTCAAGTATGCTAAGGGTGTAGGAGACTTGATCAACAACTGGATAAATTCCAGAAGTCTTGGTGAAAAGCATTGTTAAGTTAGGAAAGGCAACCTGGGGAATTAAAATTTGGGGAAGATATGTGCCAGAGGAACTTGGCATATGGGGATGTAGCTGAACACTGCAGGATTTCTTATCCCAGTTGTGTCTAAGACCCTTGAAAGACCCCATGGTCTTTATCGTCAAGCTCTCTGGCTTGAACAACAGGGGTACTCAAGCACTTGATAAATGAATAACTAAACGTTTAAATTTGTAATGTAGATAAGTGAAATACTCATAGCTTTGGGGTCTTTGTTTTGTCAGATACCCCTCTTTTTGTCGTTCTGTTCTATGTCAATATCTTGGGGTCTGCTGGTAGAGTTCCAGAAGCAGACTACATGTCTGGATCCCCAAAATTAGCCTCTTCGTTTTCCTGGAATAAAGCCCTAGATTTCAGTGTGAATAATCACATTTGATTATGATGTTATTTTCAAGTTCAAGTTTAGTAGATTATAAATAAAACAAATCATCCCTTTAACAGCACCTTTCTCCATTTGTTGATGATTTAAAATTTTCTTTTATCCATTATATATAGAAACTCCAGGTAACCTGTGTGTTTCTCTTACTATTTAACTTTGGGAATTTGACATTGATGGGAATTAAAACCACCCTTTCAGCAAACCCTGCCAACTTTGGAGGCCTTGTCCTCTTTTTCAAATTGGCTACAAATCTCTCTTTCTTTCTCTAATGACATCTTTTTTTTTTTTTTTTTTTTGCGAGCCCAGCTGCTCCGCGGCATGTGGGATCCTCCCGGACTGGGGCACAAACCCGTGTCGCCTGCATCGGCAGGCGGACTCCCAACCACTGCCCCACCAGGGAAGCCCTCTAATGACATCTTTAATTCTTCTCTGACAGTAATGTCTACATCTGGAAAGGTCTTTGGATAAAATGTATATGAAGGCCACAAGTGGATTTCTATAAAACAGTACTCTTATTCCTGGCATTTCCTTGCTGTTATTTCAGTTGTCTGAATGACCAGGAGATTCAGATACCACCCATGTCTTACAGACCCTTCAATAGTAAAACAGGCAGCTATATTCCATGCATGGAGCACAAGTGAGACAGACAAATAAAAGACCTATTGGCTTTCTGTTCTCTGCTCCCTTTTCAGTCCTTAGTTCACCATAAACTTTGCAGAGATTGGCACTACGTCTAAAGAGCAAAGAAAAACAAGGGAACAAACGTTCATTTTTCTTTTTTGGTATAATACTAAAATACCTAAGTCCTGTTTAAACATCAACTACATGTAAAAACAAAATGGATTTGAGATGTGTTTGTGTGTGTGTGTGTGCATGCGTGTGGCACGTGGAAGGAAGCAGAGAATGAAAAATAAGTTTTATTTATTAGTAGGCTTATCCCCTAGGTGGGACAGTTGGGAAAGCTGCCCTGGAGGGACCATGGGAGTGATGCTTTATGAAGAGAGAATCGGGGGATGCCCATACCACACACCCTAAATGAGTTTTGCCTCAGGCTTGTGCCCTTCTGGGCTATCAGCATGAAGGAATAAGATCGTAAATAAAATCTGTTTTTCTCTTTTAAAAGGCTTTACAAGTTCATGTTGTGGATTGAAATTTTCAGTTAAAGGAGAAGGCTAAAGATATGAAATTGAGAACTAGACAAAATGGATGACAAGTGGCTAGGGTAGTGAAGCATTCACTGGTTTGTCAGTGAGGCTTTATAAATTAGTGAAGAGCCCGCTAGAGCCGAATATTTCTCTCCAGGGTGTTCGTTGTCTTCAGAGTGTTGAGGTTATTTTTATTAACTAGACTGTATTAAGAATATCTTTTCTGTTTCATTGCTTTTATTTTTTAATTTTGTTCCTGTTTCATTGCTTGATGTTGCTAAAAGAAAACTTTTCCAACTTGGGTCCAGTGGTTGCTGCCTACAGATTGTGACAGTAGACAGATTAAGAGGAGAAAAGACAAAGTTTATTTAAGCTTGCATGGTATACATGAGGGAGTGCTCAATAGCCAGTGATAAAAGGTTTATATATCAAATTTAACAAGGGTGGTGGTGGTCAGTTCAGGGCTTCAGTGGGAAGGTATGGAATGTTCTATTGGGCTTTTAAAATAAATTTTATGTGTTTATTTATTTATTTTTGGCTGTGTTGGGTCTTCGTTGCTGCACGTGGGCTTTCTCTAGCTGTGGCGAGCAGGGGCGCCTCTTCGTTGTGGTGCGTGGGCTTCTCATTGCAGTGGCTTCTCTTGTGGTAGAGCACGGGCTCTAGTCATGCAGGCTTCAGTAGTTGTGGCTCATGAGCTCAGTAGTTGTGGCTTGTGGGCTCTAGAGCGCAGGCTCAGTAGTTGTGGCACATGGGCTTAGTTGCTCCACGGCATGTGGGATCTTCCCGGTCCAGGGATCGAACCTGCGTCCCCTGCATTGGCAGGCAGATTCTTAACCACTGTGCCACCAGGGAAGTCCTGGGTTGTAGTTTTCTATTGAAAAATATTTCTCTCTGCAATCATAAAATTTCTTTCTACAGTCACCCCCATTTTGATCAATTATAGCAAAGTAAGATTATCATTATTTATAAAATAAGTCTAATATAATTAAATTTGGCCTAATTATTTACATAAAGGCAGCAAGAATGATAACTGACCACATAGACCTTTTCAATTTTTCTTTGCTGGACTTAAAACTCTCTTGAGGCCAGAAAGCCAAGCCAAGAACTCACCACCAGACTTCACCTGCAGTAATTTATCAGTTTGGGTGAATTCCTCTCTTCTTGAGGTCCCCTAAATGTCTTAAAGTTCCTGAGCTTGCCACCAGTGACCTTCCTTAGTCACCTGCAAGGCTGGTAACCTGTAAGTTAAGTTCCAGGCTAACTTCCAAGAGGGATTTGTAAACACTGGCTCTTTATATCAACCATATAGTTCCTTAAAACTGTCTGGTCATATCTAATTCTATGCACATCATTCTCAAATGTGGCATTTCAGTCCAAGCCATGATAATATAACCAATGTTTCCTATTGTGTCCTGATACAAAGAGAACTTATGAGAATAACTGTATTGCCATGAAAATAAGAATATGAAATAAGAGTTTCCAAAATCTAGAGGGTTCAGGCAGGGAGAAAAAGATATATGTTTTATTTTTGTTTACAAAGGTATAATCTATGAAGTTGTTTGAGTTATAGATAGCTTAAGAGAAGAGAGAAAGGGGGTACATTATCTCCAGAAAATAGAACGTTAAAGAACCAGCAATGCTCCAAACAAAGAAAAAAACTATTAAAATCATAATTATTCTTCATCAGTTGATTCGGTCACATGTAATTAATTCTCTTTCTGCTTGATCTTGGGTTATCAATTTTATGAATCCATCAGCCTCTTCCCTAGAGTTCTGGACTCCTTGCTCAGTCCAGTGGTATGACCATGAAGTTATTTAAGCAATGCCATCAGAAGCTTGTATCTCAGATTACTTGTCATAGTCCTCTCTATGGGCCTCTAAAACAGTCCCTTTGTTGAAGATGAAGCATTCTGGTTTGTAGCTGATTGTAAGAGCTTTCAAGAAAGCATGAGAGTAAGACAATAACTATTTGTGAATGACAAAATACTTAAAATGGCCGTGGTTAAAGATCTGATGAGAGTTCATTATAAAAATAATACAATTGATGAGAAATTTGGTTTCTGTGACATAGCACATTTTAAGATAATAACTGGAATTATGATTCATAACATTGTATCAGGATATATCAAAGACTTCAGGGGCACTGACAAATTTCTAGGAACTGTGTATATTGGGTTGCCAAAAAGTTCATTCGGGTTTTTCCATAACATATTATGGAAAAACCCAAACAAACCTTCTGGCCAACCCAATAATTTCTGAAGTACTTATATTAATAACATTTACTCATACAAATATAATCTAGGGAAGGTTAAGCATCACTTCTTATTTGACAGTGTTTCCCATGCAGTTTAACGTGTCAAATAAACTTAATTATCTCAAACATCTCTCTTTTTAAAAGATGAAAGAACAGATCCTTTGAGATTTTCAAGATCAAGATTTTATTTAGTATTTCATTTGGGGAAGGCAGAATATCAAAAGTTGTCAAAATGTCAAAAGGTTTGAACACTTGATTAAATAGATCACAGGTCACTTTTTAAAAAAGGAAGACTAAGTTCTCTTAAATAAAGACATGGTAAAGCACCATAAATTATTCCAGTGGACACAGAATTTTTGTTTTCTTAGGTGGGTTACTTAAAAGGTAAAGAAAAATCTGTTACAGCTTCTTAAGAGCAGACCAATAGTCCAATAATCTTTGTTCCTTTAAGAGAGAAAAGAACCTAGTTCTAGTTGCATGTGTACACTATTGATATTAAAGCTCATTTTAGGACTTCCTTGGTGGCACAGTGGTTAAGAATCCGCCTGCCAATGCAGGGGACATAGGTTCAATCCCTGGTCCAGGAAGATCCCACATGCTGCGGAGCAACTAAGCCCATGTGCCACAACTACTGAGCCTGCGCTCTAGAGCCCGTGAGCCACAACTACTGAGCCCGCGAGCTGCAACTACTGAAGCCCGGGCACCTAGAGCCTGCATGCTGCAACAAGAGAAGCCACCGCAATGAGAAGCCTGCACACTGCAATGAAGACCCAACGCAGCCAAAAATAAATTAATTTAAATAAATAAAGCTCATTTTAAAACCTTATAATAAATCCATTCAATCTTAACTACCTTCACCACATGAGATAAATTTCTCTCACTCTTTGTTTTCCCCACAGACCCTTTACAACTTTTCTATATCAATTCACCTTTTTGTCCTTTCACTTTCCTCTTTCTCTGGAACAATCTTTAAACGACCTCCAAACAACTACTCTAGGACAAAATTACTCATTCTTTTTCCCCCTCAATAAAAACATATCCTACATTCCTTGAATACTTTTCATACAGAGATGTTTCCCTTAACGCTTATTTGCTTCTAGTAGTTTTGGTTACATATAAAATGATGATAATTAAAAAAAATTTTACTTATTTATTTATTTGGCTGCGTTGGGTCTTAGTTGCAGCATGCAGGATCTTCTTTGTGGCATGCAGGGTCTTTCGTTGTGGCATGTGGGCTTCTCTCTAGATGTGGCGTGTGGGCTCTAGACCACGCGGGCTCAGTAGCTGCAGCATGTGTGCTCTCTAGTTGTGGTGCACAGCCTCTGCATTGTGGCGCACAGGCTTCTTTCTAGTTGTGGCGCGCAGGCTTCAGTGTGCACGGGCTCATAGTTGCAGCACGTGGGCTCTCTAGTTGTGTCATGCAGGCTCTAGAGCATGCAATTTTAGTTGATCTGTGGCATGTGGGATCTTAGTTCCCCAACAAGGGATTGAACCCATGTCCCCTGCGTTGGAAGGCAGATCCTTGACCCTGAACCACCAGGGAAGTCCGAAAATGATGATAGTTTTTTTTTTTTAATTTTATTTTATTTATTTTTTTACACAGCACATTCTTAATAGTTATCCTTTTTTTTTTTTTTCTTTGTGGTACATGGGCCTCTCACTGCTGTGGCCTCTCCTGTTGCAGAGCACAGGCTCCGGACGCGCAGGCTCAGCGGCCATGGCTCACAGGCCCAGCTGCTCCACGGCATGTGGGATCTTCCCGGACTGGGGCACGAACCCGCGCCCCCTGCATCGGCAGGCAGACTCTAAACCACTGTGCCACCAGGGAAGCCCCATTAGTTATCCATTTTATGCACATTAGTGTATATATATCGATCCCAATCTCCCAGTTCATCACAGCACCCCCCCCAACCCCCCACCGCTTTCCCCCCTTGGTGTCCATACGTTTGTTCTCTACATCTGTGTCTCAATTTCTGCCCTGCAAACAGGTTCATCTGTACCATTTTTCTAGGTTCCACATATATGCGTTAATATACGATACCTGTTTTTCTCTTTCTGACTTACTTCACTCTGTATGACAGTCTCTAGATTCATCCACGTCTCTACAAATGACCCAATTTTGTTCCTTTTTATGGCTGAGTAATATTCCATTGTATATAGGTACCACATCTTCTTTATCCATTCATCTGTCTGTGGGCATTTAGGTTGCTTCCATGATCTGGCTATTGTAAATAGTACTGCAATGAACATTGGGGTGCATGTGTCTTTTTGAATTATGGTTTTCTCTGGGTATATGCCCAGTAGTGGGATTGCTGGGTCATATGGTAGTTCTATTTGTAGTTTTTTAAGGAACCTCCATACTGTTCTCCATAGTGGCTATATCAATTTACATTCCCACCAACAGTGCAAGAGGGTTCTCTTTTCTCCACACCCTCTCCAGCATTTGTTGTTTATAGATTTTCTGATGATACCCATTCTAACTGGTGTGAGGTGATACCTCATTGTAGTTTTGATTTGCATTTCTCTAATAATCAGTGATGTTGAACAGCTTTTCATGTGCTTCTTGGCCATCTGTATGTCTCCTTTGGAGAAATGTCTATTTAGGTCTTCTGCCCGTTTCTGGATTGGGTTGTTTGTTTTTTTAATATTGAGCTGCATGAGCTGTTTATATATTATGGAGATTAATCCTTTGTCCATTGATTCGTTTGCAAATATTTTCTCCCATTCTGAGGGTAGTCTTTTCATCTTGTTTGTAGTTTCCTTTGCTTTGCAAAAGCTTTTAAGTTTCATTAGGTCCCATTTGTTTATTTTTGTTTTTATTTCCATTACTCTAGGAGGTGGATCAAAAAAGATCTTGCTGTGATTTATGTCAAAGAGTGTTCTTCCTATGTTTTCCTCTAAGAGTTTTATAGTGTCAGGTCTTACATTTAGGTCTCTAAGCCATTTTGAGTTTATTTTTTTGTATGGTGTTAGGGTGTGTTCTAATTTCATTCTTTTAGATGTAGCTGTCCAGTTTTCCCAGCACCACTTATTGAAGAGACTGTCTTTTCTCCATTTTGTATCCTTGCCTCCTTCATCATAGATTAGTTGACCATAGGTACGTGGGTTTATCTCTGGGCTTTGTATCCTGTTGCATTGATCTGTATTTCTGCTTTTGTTCCAGTACCATGTTGTCTTGATTACTGTAGCTTTGTATTATAGTCTGAAGTCAGAGAATCTGATTCCTCCAGGTCCATTTTTTTCCCTCAAGACTGCTTTGGCTATTTGGGGTCTTTTGTGTCTCCATACAAATTTTAAGATTTTTTGTTCTAGTTCTGTAAAAAATGCCGTTGGTAATTGGATAGGGATTGTATTGAATCTGTAGATTGCTTTGGGTAGTATAGTCATTTTCACAATATTGATTCTTCCAATCCAAGAACATGGTATATCTCTCCATGTGTTTGTATCATCTTTAATTTCTTTCATCAGTGTCTTATAGTTTTCTGCATACAGGTCTTTTGTCTCCCTTGGTAGGTTTATTCCTAGGTATTTTATTCTTTTTGTTGCAGTGGTAAATGGGAGTGTGTCCTTAATTTCTCTTTCAGATTTTTCATCATTAGTGTGTAGGAATGCAAGAGATTTCTGTGCATTAATTTTGTATCCTGCAACTTTACCAAATTCGTTGATTAGCTCTAGTAGTTTTCTGGTGGCATCGTTAGGATTCTCTATGTATAGTATCATGTCATCTGCAAACAGTGACAGTTTTACTTCTTCTTTTCCAATTTGTATTCCTTTTATTTCTTTTTCTTCTCTGATTGCCGTGGCTAGGACTTCTAAAGCTATGTTGAATAGGAGTGGTGAGAGTGGACATCCTTGTCTTGTTCCTGATCTTAGAGTAAATGTGTTCAGTTTTTCACCATTGAGAATGATGTTTGCTGTGTGTTTGTCATATATGGCCTTTATTATGTTGAGGTAGGTTTCCTCTATGCCCACTTTCTGGAGAGTTTTTATCATAAGTGGGTGTTGAATTTGTCAAAAGCGTTTTCTGCATCTATTGAGATGATCATATGGTTTTTATTCTCCAAAATGATGATAATTTTTAACCATTAGTAACCTTTATAGAGAAAACTAGTTAGTAGACAACAGAATTGCCTCTCATATACTAGCATTTTGTAGCAGATTAGCACATTTGATGAATATATTATCTCATAACTTCTAGACATATATGCTTCTTCATAGTGTACCTTCTCAGTGTGACAAGAGCATGTTTATTAACAGACATAAATATCTTTAGTCTCTTTGTAAGAATAAGAAAACAAATCTATATGCACTTAAACTTACATTCAGTAATAATGTTTCAATGTTTTATCTTATTTAGGAATGACCCACATATTCAATAAATATCTATTTTTTAACATAGTATAACTTGAAGTTTCAAGTTACCAAAAAGATTTGGGAAAGTACTTCAAAGCAGTCACATTTTAAAATACAGTTATTGTTGAAATAAAGTTTGTCAGAATAATGATTCGATTTGATTAAAATCAAACCTGTAAGTTTTATAATCTTAAGCATCTAGTAAATATAATATTAGCTTATTTGACTAGTAAGTCCAAGTAGAATAAAATGTACGTCTGCATTAAACTTAATGCTGACAAGTTTGAGGACCTTCCTGTTTTATTAAACCAACAATACTAAAGTTTTGTTATTTACCAAATCACATTATTTTCAAATCACGTGAACTTGAAAAATATTTTGGTTAGTTCCTATATTTCTGAGAGTTTTAGGAATATTTACAGTAAGTCCCCTACATACGAATAAGTTCCATTCTGAGAGCGCGTTCATCATAAGTCCAATTTGTTCATAAATCCAACAAAGTTAGCCTAGGTACCTCACTGACACAATTGGCTATATAGTACTGTAATGTAAAAGGTGTATAATACTTTTTGCACACATAATACATAAAGAACAAACAAAAAATAAACATTTTAATCTTACAGTTCAGTACCTTGAAAAGTACAGTAGTACAGTACAACAGCTGGCATACAGGGGCTGGCATTGAGTGAACAGGGACGAAGAGTTACTGACTGGAGGAGGGAGAGGAGTTGGGAGATGGTAGAGCTGAAGGATCGTCAGCAATAGGAGACGGAGGGCAAGCTGCAGTTTCACTCATGCCTGATGTTGATGACACAGGTTCTGGTTCCTTGCTGGATTCAATTCTATCTACCCTCTTGAAAAAATGATCCAGTGATCATAGATGACATGGTAGCAACGGATTGCATTCTGAATTGCTCCTGCAACCTTCGTGTATCATTCTTCGTTTGGGTCCTGTGCCTCAAAAACTAATGGTGCCTCCTCAAATAAAGAAAATCCCCTTGCCATATCCTGCATCGTGAATCTCTTCAGTTCTTTAGTTACTTCTTCTTCCTATTGTCGCTCCACTCTCAATTATTTTCACTTTTGTTTCCCTCATTATTGCTTGGCGCTTCTTAGAAGTACCAGCTACATCACTGCTGCTTTTACACTTGCTTCCGGACATCCTGGGCTTGAAATAAAGGTACTACTATCTTTACTGTACTACTGTACTCTATACAGTACTGTACAGTAAAGTACACAAAAGCACAACCACTTGTAGAGGATGCACACACGTGACAGTGTACTCCAGACATGTGAACTAACTTATGTGATTGGACCTTTTTATCTAAGTGGTTGCTTTTGTGTGTTCCTTGAGTCCTTAGAGGGAGTCGGCAGGGGTCTGGAATTCCAATAACTGTAGGAAGTTGAGGGGCTGGAGTGCAATGGGAAGCCTTAGAGGAGCCAGCTTGGGAAATCTTAAGTTTTTCCAAAGGAGCCTTGAAAGTTCTAAATTATTCTTAGTAAAATCATGTCAGCAAGGGAGAAAGTAGAGTTAGTGCCATAGTGGCAGAGTGTATAGTCAGCAAGGGTTTGAGAAGGAGGATTTCAGTTGACTAAGTTCCCATGATAGGAGCAGGATCAAGTAGGGAGAACAGAGAGGCCTTGAAACAAAAATCCAAGAACTTGCAGCCTGAGAAAACAGAGGCTTCGAAGCAAAGAACAGAGAGGCCTTGAAACCAAAGCCAGGAATAACTTCCAGTCCAAGGTGTACCTTAAAAAAAGAAGCCTGGGACCCTAACCCAGCTTCAGAGAATATGCTAATTCAAAATGTGACTCAAACCATATGCCTTTTTATGGCTTAGGCATGGATCCAAGAGATATCTGTCCCAAAAGCTACAGAAGTGACATGTCTATTTGAATCTTTTGCCCATTTTAAAATTCAGTCATTTTGTGTTATTAGTGAGTTATAAGAACTTTTAAAAAATATATTCTGATACAAGTTTGTTATCAGAAATATGATTGGCAAGTATTTTCTCCCAGTCTGTGGCTTGTCATTTAGTTGCCTTTTGAACTACAAAAGTATTTGATTTGGATAAAGACCAACTTATGAATTTGTTTCTTTATGGGTTATACTTTAGCTGTTGTATTAAAGAGCTGTTTGCATAATCAAAAGTTCTCAAAGATGTTCTCTTCTGTTTTCTTCCAAGAAGTTTTACAATTTTAAGTTTTACATTTTTGTATATGATCCGTTTTGAGTTAATTTTTGTGTATTTGTGAGTTAATGTTCTCATACATTCTCAGTGGAGGAGAGAATTGGTTCTTTAAGAAGGAACCAATTTTTTATGTATAAAGCAGAGATCTATAGTACATAAACAGATAAACAGGATATTTGTGGCATTAAAATTTTTTGAGGGTAGGGCACAATTAAGTTTAAAATGTCTAGAGGCACTTCTTAGGAATGTGATAATGAAAACTTAAGGAACATAGTCTAAATTAAACTTTATGCATGTGGGTGCACAGTTATCCCAGCCCCATTTGTTGAAAAGACTATCCTTTTTGCATTGAATTGCCTTTTCACCTTTGTTGAAAATCAATTGACCATGAATATAACGGTTTATCTTTGAACTCTCAATTTTGTTCCACAGATCTGTGTCAGATAACTTGGTTTTAAGATCACATATAATAGGTAGAATAATTTTTCAGGTGCTTTAAAAATTACCACCTCAAGATTATTTCCTTATAATTTTTATGTGAAAGAAATGCATAATTTTTCATTGAAGGAAAATGCATGTTTATATTTTTCCCCAAGTAAAAATTTGCATCTGAAATTTTTATTTCATTGTGAAATGGATGGGAAAAGATGGCTTTCAAAAATTTTAGTTTAAATATATTTTGCAAGGTCAGGGAACTATTTAATTTTTCTTTAAGAATGAAATTATTTAGATTTATTCCAAACACCTGTTTGTTTAACTCAAAACATTAAAGGACAAGCAATGTTTCAAACAAAAAGTCATAAAATATAATCATTCTCATCAGTTCACTAAATCCCATGTTACTAATTCTTATTCTGCATGAGTCCTGTTTTTCCATTAGAGTTCTGGAAATTCTTATCCATTTCAGTGGTGTGATTTTAAAGTTATCAAAACCTGTATTCTAGAGTACTTGTCAGTCCTTTCCATGAATCTTTCTGAAGATGAAGTACTTTTGCAAATGTATCAGAGTTAAATAGTAAGTGTCTAAAAATGACAAAAGACTTTAAAAAATGGCCATGGTTAAAGATCTGATGGACTTTTAATAAGAAAACTTAGTTATTTCTGTGACACAACAATTTAAGATAGGGACTTCCCTGGTGGTCCAGTGGTAAAGAATCTGCCTTCCAATGCAGGGGATGTGGGTTCGATCCCTGATCAGGGAACTAAGATCCCGCATGCCGCGGGGCAGTTAAGCCCGTGTGCCACAACTACTGAGCTCTCGCATCTCAACGAGATAGCCTGCATGCCACAAACTCCAGGGCCCCTGCGCTCTTGACCTTGCCCACCACAACTACAGAGCCCACATGCCCTGGTGCCCATATGCCACAACTAGAGAGAGAAAACCCACGTGCCACAACTAGAGGGAAGCCCGCGTGCCACAACAAAGAGCTCATCCTGCAGCAAAAGATCCTGCATGCCTTGACAAAGACCCCGCATGTCACCACTAAGACCCGATGCAGCCAAAAAATATATATATATATATTTTTTAAGATAATAATTGGACAACAAGGATATTGACAAATTCTATGATCTTCAAACAGTTTTTGGAATACCTGTATTAGTAACATATGTCCGCACACATATAATCTGAAAGGCTTATCATCCATCTGACAGAGATGAAAGACCTGTGTATTGAAAAGCTACAAGACATTAATGAAAGCAATAGAAGAAGACAATTAAATGGAAAAATAACCTGTACTATTGATTGGAAGAATTAATATTGTTAAAATGTCCATACTACCTACATCTACAGATTCAATGCAATCCCTATCAAAATTCCAATGGTATTTTTCACAGAAATAGAGTTAACAATCCTAAAATTTGTATGGAACCACAAAAGACCCTGAGTAGCCAAAGCAGTCTTGAGAAAGAACAACAAAGCTGGAGGCATCACACTCCCTGATTAATTTAAACTATATTACAAAGCTATACTAATTAAAACAGTATGGGTTTGGCATAAAAACAGACACATAGATCAATGGAACAGAATAGAGAGTCCAGAAATAAACCCAAACATATATGATCAATTAATTTACCACAAAGGAAGCTAGAATATACAATGAGGAAAGTACAGTTTCTTCCATAAGTGGTATTGGGAAAATTGGACAGCCAGATGCAAAAGAAGGAAACTGGATCACTATCTTACACCATACACAAAAATTAACTCAAAATGGATTAAAGACTTGAACATAAGACCTGAAACCATAAAAGTCCTAGAAGAAGACATAAGCGGTAAGCTCCTTGACATAGGTCTTGGCCATAATATTTTGAATCTGACACCAAAAGCAAAAGCAACAAAAGCAAAAATAAGTAAGTGGGACTACATTAAAGTAAAATGCTTCTTCACGGCAAAGGAAACCATCAACAAAATGAAAATGCCACCTACTGAATGGGAGGAAATAATTGCAAATCATATTTCTGATAAGGGGCTAATATCCAAAATATGCAAAGCATTTATACAACTCAGTAGCAAAACAAACAAAGTCATGCCTATGTAATGAAACCCCAATAAAAACTGGAATTTTTACCCTGGGTGTGTTTTTCTGGCAAACAATACTCTGTGTATTGTTATACGTTGATGTGCCAGGAGGGTGATGCATCCTGACCCTCTGGGTCATGGAAACTTTGCATGGAAGAGGACATGGAAACTTTGCATTCAGGACCCTCTCAGACTTTGCCCTATGCATATCTTATTTTGGCTGATCCTGATTTATGTACTTTTTTGCTATAATAATACTGTAATTGTAAGTGTAGTGTTTTTCTGAGTTTTGCGGCTTGTTCTGCTAAATTATTGAGCTTAATGGGGTAGTTGGAACCCCAAATTTATAGCCACTTTGTCATAAGTATGGGTGGCTTGGAATCCCTCAGCTCCATGGGTGGTTTCTGAGGTGGTATCCTCTTTGTGAAGGATTTTGCCCTAACTTATGAAGACTGGCTCAACTCTGGGTCATTCATGTCCCAACTGCATTGCAGGGTCGATGGTGGAAGGGGACTAGGTAGCCCATCATTCAGTAAGTAGACCTACACTTTATCTCCCAGTTTTCAGAATGAATTCCTTACCTTGAGCTGTGCCTTGAGTCCTTGAGTCCAGAGCCCTCTAGTTTAACTCTGTAGAATGGAAACCCACAGTCTTTCACCAGGGGAAGTGATGGGGTAGTAGTTGGGTTAAGTAAGCAGATTTTCAACCAGTTCTTTGGTTTCCAACTTCTCTTTCACTCAGAAGTACCTAGTGCTTTCCATTTCTTTGTCTTTCTGGAGTTATACGGTGGGAATTCCTTCTTAGCTGTACCAGAGAAATCTATATACCCAGAAGTCCTAACACTCGTTTCTTACTATTTTCTATTATTTCTGCCGTCTTCTTTGCTATATTTTTCAGTTTTGTGTTTGTGATAAACAATTGAGAGATTGAGTAGTTTTTCTATACCTATTATTACCTGAATTTTATTTTTTTGGCTAGTTGACTTTAGAGTGTTTGATATATAAATAACTGTTTTGTGAATATCTAGAATAGCAGGTATATTTATTTTGCTATAGATGAATATAATTAAAAATTCTAAAATTACTGTGGTCAGGTTTTTATTAATATGGAAGCATAAACATGGAAATAAAATTTCATGTAAAATGTGCTGAACTATTTTTAATTTCTGTAATTTCAAGCTGACAATTCCTGATAAATTACATATCTTATTTAATGGAGAAGACTATCTAGATTAGCAGTGTGATTTATCTTCTAGGCCTAGCTACCAAGTGGACTATTTCAAAAACCAGAGCCGAAACTACTTCAATAGAGAAAATTATAGATGTGATCAGTAGTCTCCCTACTAAACTGTAAACATAGTGTGAGCAGGTATTTCAACATGGTGTCGAGTTTTGTGAACACTTAATAAATATTTGGTGATCAACTGACCAGTGTTGACTAAAGTATGTGAAATCTTATAAATGACTAAGAAAGATCTTGAAAAAACAAGTGTAATCTGAGTTAGGGATAGATGTTTAAAAATCCACCAGAGTAGTTACTAAATGTGAAAAAAATGGCTGCCGCAAGGGGTTGAGTTATCTTTAAGGGCACGATAAATCTCAAGGACAGGAGTTGGAGCTTCAAAGTTCAGCTACCCTTCTCACATGAGACTCCTTTGCCTTTTTTTCCCTTAGTATTTTATTTTTTTTTGCTTTAAAAAAAACTTTTCTAAGAATTTTCAAACATACAAAAGGGTAAATAAGTATTTACCTTTATTGAAATATCAAGGTTTGATATCCTTAAGGAAACAAGTTCCATGAAGCTGCCCTGAAAATTCTGAGAACTTGGGTAGGTATGCTTACTAGCTAAGCATACCTCCTAGAACACATGATTAAAATTTGTTAGAGCACATGCCAAGTAAACTATGAAATGCCTAACAAACTTTATCTTAGGTATTGGCATATCCCAATGATCTGTACTGTTCTAGGGTGTGATGGCTTAGGAGTGAATATGATTTGAACCTAATACATTTTTAGAGGGTATCAAATTCAGAACCAGGCAGATCCATCTCCTGACCCTAAACATGGTCCTAAAGTAATCGCTTGAGGAAATTGGATCCCAAAGATTACAGGTGGGGAATTTTGAAGTGTTTCCATATTTCATTGGAGATCAAAGAAGCCTAACTAAAAGAATTGTGGGCTGACTTATATGATAACTTCTTTTTGAAAGGGCTATTTTATCTTGAAGATTATGAGTTTGGAGGAACTAAGGTGATTGGCAGTGGAAAGAATCAGAACATGTGAAATTCCTTAAAAATTTATTGACTTAAATAACTTTGTGTTAACACATAATTTTAAAAAAAAACCCTTTACACTTAAAAAAAAATTTGTTAGAGCACAATGACTTATTGCTGTATACCAAAGACTTCCCAATTGTTTGAGGCTGTTTTTATTTATTTATTTATTTATTTATTGTTCAGAGGCTGTTTTTAAATTGTTGATGTTCAAGCTTCAGTTTTCACTGGTGTGCTGCTACCTGATATTAATATATTTAACCAGATTCATCACTCTGTTAGAGTGTATACTTCTGTTTTTTCTCACTCTCACCTAGCTTTCTATCACCAGATTTTGGGCTTGGTTAACTTTTCACCTGTCTGCCCTTAATTGGATGTTAAAGCAGCCAGGAAACTGGAAAGTTCCTGGCATAGTGACTGTTACATAGTAGTTGTGTAAGTCACTGAACTTTGGAATGTGTCCAGAGGTACTCTAGGTGAATCTGTCATTGGCCAAATTTTTGTCTTATGAAACCAAATTAATTTCTTTTTTAATGTGTTAATTTGTTAAATTAGAATGCAGAATATGGCAGTAGTACTCAACAGACACGCTAGTCATTGCGTATTAAATCTAGTAATGGGAAATATGAATTTGCCTTTAAAATATGATTTGATTGCACTTCTGTGTTTACCTGTGCCAAATGAAACATGGTTGTATTTTGTTTACAAAGACTCCAGCAACTTCCCAGGCATGGAGACATCAGACAAACAGACTTTATTATTTTACCATAGGTGGCAAGAAACAGGACTAATTACACAGATGTGAGAGGAATAAATTCTCCTATCCACTCCATAGCTCTTCTTTTTGCTGAAGTTTCCTTCTATTGGTAATTTTCAGTTCTGAATTGTGTAAGTTGAGAAATTGAAATGATTATAGCTTTTTTTTTTCCTGTAAGAAGGACCAGGCATAGACAACAGTGATTTATAAAATTTGCTGTCAACTTGAAATATTTTCCTTTCTCCCCAGTGAAAAGTAATAGCATTTTTCTCTTTTCTTAATTTTAGCTTTGACTTAATCTTTCCAAGTTGTCCATAGCCAGCACGTTATTTTCTTCTTGGTAACCTTTTTTTCCCCTGTTTAAATGTAGCCAGGATTTTTATTATAGTGGAAATGGGACCAATTAGCTATTAGTTGTTGAAGTCTGATATGAGATGAGTGTTTTTACTTCAAAATGCAGCTGACCTAAATTGCAAAAACAATAGAATCCTCAACACCAGTGCTTCTTAAATGATGTCTGTTGAGGACCAGATTTGTAGTGTGTGTGTGTGTGTGTTGTGTTTTTAGAATTTTCAGTCTCACCAAAAATACATAAAAATATAAGGTTCAATTATTTTGTTAGAATAATCAACATAAAAATACTGTGACATTGCCACAAAAGTTTCTGAATGTTTACTCTCAGTCTCTACAGCCACCTCATAGTGGACTTGTAATGAAGTTTGTGGACTGGCATTGATCTGGAGACTGTACTTTGGGTAGTACTGCTCTAGATTTCCTGGCAAATGAGGAAAGCCAAGGATGCTGCATTGTGCTTTTGGTTACACACCAGATTGTATGCTCTTCAAAGTCATGTTCATGTTATTCATCTTTTTTGAGAGTTTAGGACAGGGCCTGATAGGAAGGTGGTTGAAACTCGGTGATGAAGAAGATTATATGGTGATAACAAGTGGAGTCAAAACTGAGTGGGCTAGAACAAATTCTGCAAATACTCAAAACTGAATTGTGAAGTAGTAACATAGGAGGGTTTCCATATCAGATTATCTACTTTTTCTTCAGGGATAAAATAGGCCTTACAAAAATTTTCTAATAAAGTACATTCAATCCTGAATGGAATTGAGAGCCAGCTTTCATCATTTTGGTCTACTTTAAGAATACAAAAGCTAAAAAAAAAAAAAAAACAAATACAAAAGCTCACACTACCTATTATATAAAATAGATAAACAACAAGGATTTACTGTATAGCACAGGGAGCTATATTCAATATCTTGTAATAACCTATAATGAGAAGTGAAAAAAATGCAGATGTATACATATATATATATAACCATATTGCTTTGCTGTAACCTGAAACTAATGCAATATTGTAAATCAACTATACTTCAAAAAAAAAAAAAGAATACAAAAGCTGAGTTATGCCAAAGATAGTTTATAGGAGGGAATAAAGCTTTGGAAATTTAGCAAGGTTGAACCACTTCAAATTACCATTTTTGTAAGTCAAAAACAGTTGCACACTGGCAATTTTGTGTAGCTCAGTGCATAGATACAGCAACATGGAATGTTAATACTGGGGGCGGAGTACATAGACATCATTTAGCAAATCCCCTTCATTTAATTTTAGGGAAACTAAAGCCCAGAGAAATGTTTCAAACAGAAAAACCATTTTCTAACTGTAAGTACAGTAAACCAGATTTTACGAATTTACTGAAGGTAAATAAAAGGCAAAACTGAGTTGTGGGACTTCCCAGGTGGTCCAGTGGTTAAGACTCTGTGCTTCCAATGCAGGGGGACTGGGTTCGATCCCTGGTTAGGGAACTGGATCCCACATGCATGCCGCAATGAAGATCCTGCACACAAGCCGCAACGAAGATCCCGTGTGCGGCAACTAAGACCCAGCACAGCCAAATAAATTAAAACAACAACAACAAAAAAAACCCACACAAAAACTGAGTTGCTTTTCTTTTGGACTATTTCTGCTTATGTTTTGGACTATGTTCTACTTAAAATAATATCATAAGCAATTTCAAGGGAAATATTTAGTTTTTTTAAAACAAGAAAACTGAGGACTTCCTTGGTGGGGCAGTGGGTAAGACTCCACGCTCCCAGTGCAGGGGGCCTGGGTTTTATCCCTGGCCAGGGAACTAGATCCCACATGCATGCTGCAACTGAGGGTTCGCATGCCACAACTAAGGAGCCCGCCTGCCACAACTAAGACCTGGTGCAACCAAATAAATAAAATAAATAAATAAATACAAATTTAAAAAAAAAAAAACAAGAAAACTTTTAAGAGCATTAGAAAACACTAGTTTACCTAAACCATTTTTTGGCAGTTTCACTTGCTTTAGCTCATCATATGATTTTTTTTATTCCAAGAGGCTATAGAAATGCAACTGAGATCTTTTGACCTGGTATTTGATCTTTAATTGTGTAAATATATATTTTTGTCAGAAAATATTCTGGTGAAATAAATCAGAAGAAAAAACATTCTCTTTATTACTCTTTACTAACAAGCTAATATTAATAGTCACGAGGCAAATTGCTTTTGCTTTCTCAAGGTCTTAATTTCTTTTTATTGACAGCTGGTAGCATTCTGTAGTTTATAGGCTTAACTAAGGGAATGTGTGCACATTATGGCATAGCATATTCTTGGAACCTTCACAGAACTGTTGACAAGTAAAGATTTGTTTTTGGTTACCATGAGTAGTTTCTATGGGGGTTGAACTATTGTTAGTTCTTCGTTTGCCTCTATGCTTGTCAGTCTGTTTTCTTCAGAAATGATGAATTTAAATCTGCATGATGTGTTCCAGTTCACTTACTTAATGGAAATTAGGGGAGTGAATAACTTTCTGAAATTCTTAATTACTGTTCCCATTAAGGGGTTGGAGAAGCAAATATTTATATCTCATGCATTATCTTGCTTAATTCCTAATCATTCTTTCTCCTTGGATATAACTTAATCACTAAAGAAATAGCTATCTATTCAAACAACTGCCTTGGCATATTCTAGCAATATTTTTTTCTTACAATATTAAAAACCCCACATATAATATAACTAGAAAAAGACAGTTATTTCCAAGCAGGATGAGATTGATGGTAAGTATATTATTTGTGGATGAGAATTTTCTGCTTGTTTTTTTTTTAATTATATATATATGAGTTACTAGCAATACTGACCATGATAAAGAATATTTCTTACAATTAAACTTTGTTTCTTTCTTGGAAAAATAGAATTACCTAAATTCAAGGTCATCTTATATTTAAGTCAATAAGATACTTATCCTAGAAGTTTATTAATTTATCTTTGACAGTATTTTATTGAGTTGATTAAAAAGAGCTACAAGTTATTAGATTGCATTGATTTATCACTTATATTTGATACACTCTTAAGAAATAGTACTTTTGGGTTGTTGAAATTATGTCCCCAGTATTTATTCTTGGTCATAAGAACCAAGATTTTTCACATTAATTTATATTTATTATATTAAACTAGCAAGTTTGCTTTCCTCTTTTGATATGGAGTAAAATTAGAGAGATTAATGATTCTTGTATGGTAGTTCTATTTTTAATTTTTTGAGGAATCTCCGTACTGTTTTCCATAGCGGCTGCACCCATTTGTATTCCCACTAACAGTGCATGAGGGTTCCCTTTTCTCCATGTCCTTGCCAACGTTTATTATTCGTTGACTTTTGATAATAGCCATTCTGACAGCTGTGAGGTGATAGCTTATTGTGGCTTTGATTTGCATTTCCCTGATGATTAGTGATGTTGAGCATCTTTTCATGTGTCTGTTGGCCATCTGTATGTCTTTGGCAAAATGTCTGTTTAGGTCTTTTGCCCATTAAAAAAATTTTGTTTTTGATATTGAGTTGTATGAATTCTTTGTATATTTTGGATATTAACTGCTTACCAGATATATGTTTGAAAACACCTTCTCCCATTCAGTAGGTGGCCTTTTAGAACAAATTTTAGAATTATTTGTTCTAGTTTTGTGAAAAATACTGTTGTTGTTTTTTTTTTTTTTTGGCTGTGTTGGATCTTTGTTGCTGCTCACAGGCTTTCTCTAGTTGCGGCGAGCGGGGGCTACTCTTCATTGTGGTGCACAGGCTTATTGCAGTGGCTTCTCTTGTTGTGGAGCACGGGCTCTAGAGTGTGCGGACTTCAGTAGTTGTGGTGTGTGGGCTCAGTAGTTGTGGCACACGGGCTCTAGAGCGCAGGCTTAGTAGTTGTGGCGCATGGGCTTAGTTGCGCCACGGCATGTGGGATCTTCCCAGACCAGGGCTCGAACCCGTGTCCCTTGCATTGGCAGGCAGATTCTTAACCACTGCGCCACCAGGGAAGTCCCTGCTGTTGGTATTTTGGTAGGTATTGCATTGCATCTTAAATTGCCTTGGGTAATATTGTCATTTTAGCAATGTTAATTCTTCCAACTTGTGAGCACGGTATATCTTTCCACTTGTCTGTGTTGTCTTTGGTTTCTTTCATTAGTGTCATAGTTTTTCGAGTACAGGTCATTTACTTCCTTAGTTAGATTTGTTCCTAGGTGTATTATTCTTCTGTAAGTGATATTATTTTTAAAATTTCTCTTCTGATAGTTCTCTGTTAGTGTATAGAAATGCAACAGATTTCTGTATGCTAATTTTGTATCCTGCAACTTACTGAATTAAGTTATTAGTTCTAATAGTCTTTTGGTGGTATCTTTAGGATTTTCTATATATAGTGTATCATCTGCAGATAGTGACAGTTTTACTTCTTCCCTTCTAATTCGGATTCCTTTTATTTTTTTTTCTCGTTTGATTTCGGTGGCTGGGACTTCCAGTACAATGTTGAATAACAGTGACGAGAGTGGGCATCCTTGTCTTGTTCCTGATCTTAGAGGAAATGCTTTCAGCTTTTCACCGTTGAGTATATTGTTGGCTGCAGGTTTGTCACATGTGACTTTTATTATGTTGAGGTATGTTCCCTCTGTACCCACTTTGTTGAGAGTTTTTATCATAAATGGATGTTGAATTTTGTCAAAAGCTTTTTATGCATCTATTGAGATGATCATAGGATTTTTATTCTCCAATTTGTTAATGTGGTGTATCACATTAATTGATTTTCAGATTTGAACCATACTTGCATCCCTGGGATAAATCCCACTTGATCATGATGTATGATCCTTTAAACGTATTGTTGAATTTGGTTTGCTAATATTTGTTGAGAATTTTTGCATCTATGTTTATCAGTGATACTGACCTGTAATTTTCTCTTTTTTTGCAGTGTCTTTGTCTGGTTTTGTATCAGGATGATGCTGGCCTCAGAGAATGAGTTCAGAATCATTCCTTCCTCTTCAATCTATTTTGGAATAGTTTGAAGATAGGCATTAACTCTTTAAACGTTTAGTAGATTTCACCTATGAAGGCTTCTGGTCCTAGACTTTTGTTTATTGGAAGTTTTTTTGCTTGTTTTGTTTTTTAATTACTGATTCAATTTCATTACTGGTAATTGGTCTATACATATTTTATGTTTTTTCCTAATTCAGTCTTGGGAGATTATACATTTCTAGGACTTTATCCATTTTTTCTAAGTTGTTCATTTTATTGGTATATACTTGTTTGTTGTAATCTCTTATGATCCTTTGTAACTTCTCCTTGTTCATTTCTGATTTTATTTGTTTAGGCCCTCTCTCTTTTTTTTCCTGATGAGTCTGGCTAAAGGTTTATCAATTTTGTATATCTTTTCAAAGAACCAGCTCCTAGTTTCACTGATCTTTTTGTTTTTGTTTTGTTTTGTTTTAGTCTCTATTTCATTTATTTCTGCTCTGATCTTTATTATTTCTTTCTTTTTTGGGTATTTTAAAACATTATTGACCTACACAGAAGAATTCCAAATAATTTATATAGATACTTTGCCTCCAAGGAGGTGGAGCATAACTTCCTATTCTTTAAGTGTGGGCTGCTCATGGTGACTTCCCAACAAAGAGTAGATTATAGAAAAGGGGGAGAAAAGAGTTATTTTACAGTGGAGAAACCTGAAAAACACTACCTCAGCTAGTTTCCATTAGCAGTGGTAAGCCATGTTGATAGCATGTACCCTTGATGTGGTATGATGAGAATGGCAGTTCACCTCTGGTCTTTCTCCCAAAACCTATAACCCCAGTCTAACCATGAGAAAAACATGAGGCATATCCAAACTGAGGGACATTCTACAAAGTACCTGACCAGTACTCCTCAAAACTGTCAAGGTTATCAAAAACAAGAAAAGTTTGAGAAACTGTCATAGCCGAGGGAAACTTAAGGAGACATGATGACTAAATGTAGTGTAACTTGGATGGGATCCTGGAACATAAAAAGCACATTAGGTAAAAACTAAGGAAATATGAATAACATATAGACTATGGTTAATAATAATGTTATCCATATTGATTCACTAATTGTCACGTGTGACTTTATTAATGTAAGATGTTAATAGCCTAGGAAATTGAGTGTGTGGTATATTAAATCTATACTATCTTCATAAGTTTTCTGTACATCTGTTCTAAAGTTAGTTTTATTAAAAACATTAAAAAAATTGTAGATACTACTAGAGCCCTCTATATGCCTCTCAGATTTCATTCTCCTTGTCCTTTGAAGTAACCTCTGGCCTGCATTAGGTGTTTATCAATCTCATGCATAATTTTACATTTTTACTACATACGTATTTTAAATTTATAGTATTTTTTATCTTATAATATTTCATATAAATAGTATCATACTTCATATATTTGTGTGCAGTTGTCTTTTTTGTTATTGTTGTTCGGCATTATGTGTTTGTGCTTTTCCATGTTGATAGATATAATTCTAATTCATTTACTGTGTGTTAGTCCATTTTTGTTGTTGTTGTTCCAGACATTGGAGTTGATTCTAATTTGTTACTATTACCAACATTGTTGCAATAACCATTCCTGCATAGGACTCCTAGTGCATAGGTATAAGAGTTCCTCTAAGTTTTTTCCATTGCAGAAGAGTTGCTGAGTTCTAGAATACGTACATCTTAAATTTTGACAGATAATGCAAAATTGCTCTTCAAAAATGTTCTGTTCCCACAACAGTATATGAGAATTGTTGGTGAGGAAGTAAAGAAACAGTTTTTAATATTGTGGGGCATTTTACTTTTTGCCAGTTTAATGGAAGGGAAATGGTATTAGTTTACATTTTCTTTATTATTAGTTATGTTGAGCATATTTTTATTGATTGATTTATTATTAAATTTCCCTTTCTATGAATAGTCTGCTCATATTTTTGGTCAAATTTTTAGCTGTTAGGTCTTTTTGATTTCAAGGAGTTCTTTATATACTCTGCATACTACTCTTCTGTCAGTTATATACTTTACAAAATCTCAGTACTTCATTTGAATTTGTAACTTTAAAAAATGGTATCTTTTTCGTAAGAAGTTATTTTTTGCTTTTTAAAAAAAATTGAGTATAATTTATATGATAGTACTTAAGTATTCAGTTTGAGTTTTTGAGAAATGTATACCTGTGTAATCCACACTTCTGTCATCATCTTATCATCCTATCATCACCACAGAAAGTTCCCTCATTCCTCTTCCCAGTCAGCCCCACCTCTGCCTTAGGTAACCACTTTTCTGGTTTCTGTTATCATAGATTAGTTTTGCTTGTTGTAGAACGTAACATAAATTGAATCATACAGTATATACTCGATGTATCTAACTTTTAAAATTCAGCATAATATCTAAAATTTATGCATGTTTTTGTATCTATCACTAGTTTTTGGGGTTTTTTTAAAATATACTTTAAGAATGGTTTTTGGTTTACAGAAGAATTGAATGGAAAGTGCAGAGAGTTAACATATACTCCCTTGCTCTCTGCTCCCAAGCAGTTTCCCCTATTATGAACATCTTGCATTAGTGTGGTACATTTGTTTACAGTTGAGGAGCCTGTGTTGATTACATTATTAACTAAAATCCACGGTTTACACTAGAATTCACTCTTTGTCTTGTACATTCTGTTTGTATATTCTTTCTACACAAATGTTTAGTTATGTGTGTCCACCATTTAGTATCAGATTTTGTACACTATACAGAATTGTTTCACTGCCTGAAAAATCCCTTGTGTTCCACCTATTCATCTCTCCCTTCCTCCGTCTGAACTCCTGGCAACCACTGATCTTTTTACTGTCTGCATAGTTTTGACTTTTCCAGAATGTCATATAGTTGGAATTGCCATGATCAAACACTCACACAGCCCATATTCTAGGGAATAGGACATAGACCCTTAACTCTTTGTGGGAGAAGGGTCAAAGAATTTTGGAGCCAAGTTTTAAAATAACCATATTCTGTATTATATCTACATATTATAAATGGGGAAATTGAGGTACAACAAGACTAAATGACTTTCTCAAGATCAAGTGAGTACGGTACTAGTTTTTTTGGGGGCGATTCCAGATTTCATGCTCATCCAACTATTCACTCATTCATTATATATTTGCTGATCACCTACTATATGCCAGTCACTGTGCGAGGCTCCAGGGGTTAAATATTAAACAAGAGAGGCAAGGTCTCTGCTCTCTTAAAGAACTTACATTTAGAGCAAGAAATAGGCCTGATGTAGGTTTCTTTTTTTAATTAAGATTTTTATTTAGAGATAATTGTAGATTCAAATGCAGCTATAAGAAATAATACAAAGAGATACCATTGTATTTTTTATTGATTCCCCCAACGATAACGTACTGCAAAACTGTAGTATAATATCACAACCACTATATTAACATTGGTACAGTCAAGATACAGAGCTTTCCATCACCACTAAGATCCCTCATGTTGCAGTTTTATAGCCACATCTACTTTCCTCCCACCCACCCTTGCTCCTTCCTTTTTTTTTCCTCTTTAAACAACTGATAATCAATTTATTAAAATAGTTGATTTAAGCATCTGCAGTAGTGATTCAGCCTCGACTCCCGGCTAAATACTGATGGAAGTAATCTGCTTAACAATCTCAGAAAGACTGTTCAAGTCAATGAGTTTCTTGTATATCCTCATCTGAAAAAGAGACCAAATCTTTCAGCAGGAGTTTTTCTTGTAGTGATTCTCAGAGTCCTGGTAGGCCTCCAAACTGGTCTTTTCATTTTAAGATTCTTTTCATTTGCACCTCTCATCAAGTCTACACAAACCTTCTCCAGAGGTTTTACATTGTGACTGGATAGGGTGATTCTAATTTGGTGAAATTGCCACCTCTGGTTCCACGGGTATCTTTCTGGTATCTTTCAAAGCCATGGTTGTGATGTACCTCCCTGACTGACTTGTTCCTGGGTGAGAAAAAACAGTGGCAAGTCAAGAGCAGGAGCGGGTGGACCCGAGCTCAGCTGCAGCTCCAACCACATATTCCTCAAAGAGCCCTCACCCCTTCCTTAATCGCTAGCAACTACTAATCTGTCTTCCATTTCTGTAATTTTGCCATTTCAAGTATATGATATAAATGGAATAGTACAATGTGTAACTTTTCCTGATTGGGTTTTTTCACTCAGCATAATTCTCTGAGAATTTATGCAAGTTGTAGTATCAATGGCCCGTTTCCTTTTTATTGTAGAGAAATAGTCCATGGTATATGGATATACCACAGTTTATTTAACCATTCACCAGTTGAAGGATGTCTGGTTTGTTTCTAATTTTTGGTTATTACAAATAAAGCTGCCATAAACATTTGTGTATAGCTTTTTGTATGGGCGTAAGTTCTCCTTTCTCTGGGATAAATGCCCAGAAATGCTATTGCTGGGTCATATGGAAGTTCATGTTTAGTTTTCTAATAAATTGCCAAAATGTTTTGCAGTGTGGGTGTGCCATTTTACATTCCCACCAACAATGTATGAGTGATCCAGAGCCTCTGTATCCTGTCTTGTCACTATTTTTACATTTTAGCCATTCTGATAAGTGTATAGTGACATCTCATTGTGGTTTTAATTTGCATTTCTCTGATGGCTAATGATGTTTAGCATTTTTCATTGTACTTATTTACCATCTGTATATCTGCTCTGGTGAAATATCTCTCATATGTTTTATCCAGTTTCTAATGGGATTGTTTATTTTTTAATATTGCATTTTGAAAGTTCTTTTCTCTTTTGTCTTTTGGCCGCACCATGTGGCATGCGGGATCTTAAAAGAGTTCCCTGACCAGGGATGGAACCCACGCCCGCTGCAGTGGAAGCATGCAGTCTTAACCGCTGGCCCTCCAGGGAAGTCCCTGAAAGTTCTTTATATATTCTAGATACTAGTCCTTGGTTAGATATGTGGCTTGAAATATTTTCTACCAATTTGAAGTATGTCTTTTATCCCCTTCACAGGGTTTTTTGCACATGGTGAAGGTTAATTTTGATGAGGTCGAATTTAACAGTTTTTGCTTTTATGGATCATGCTTTTGGTGTCAAGTCTAAGAATGCTTTGATTAGTCCTAGATCCCAAAGATTGTCTTTCTTTTTCTTTCTAAGATTTACAGTTTTTCATTATATCTAAGCCCGTGATCCACTTAAAATTTACTTCTATATGTTATGAGACTAAGGTTGAGGTTCTCTTTTTTAACCTATGGATATCTACTTGCTTGAGTACCTTTTGCTGAAAACGCTATCTTTCTTTCCTTCATTGAATTGCTTTTGCACCTTTGTCAAAGATGAGTTGCCCATTTTGTGGGGGTCTGTTTCTGTGTTTTTTATTGGTCTGTGTATTCCATTGGTCTATGTATCTGTCTCTCTGCAGATATCACAGAATCTTGATTACTGTAGCGGTGAATTAAATCTTGAAATGCGGAAGACCAATTCCTCCCACTTTATTGTTCTTATTCAAAATTGCTTTATCTACTCCACTTCCTTTGCCTTTCCATTTAAATTGTACAATAATTTTGCCTATACCTACAAAAAATCTTACTAGGATTTTGATTGGAACTGCATACATATCAGTCTGTTTCTTTTCTCTGAAATAGAACAGCTTGGCATGTTTTTACATTTCTTCTGTTTTCCTGTCTCTTACTACCTCACTTTTTTTGTTCATTTGAAATTTCAGTTTCAAACTGGTAATTATTAATTTTTAACATTTAAAAGTTGTAATTGGATCATCATATTTCTGTCAAATACATTTTTAGCATATTGCTGATCTGTGTTGACTAGGTGACCAGTGGTTTCTCCAAGCTGCCCACCAGCAGCCACA
Source organism: Monodon monoceros (assembly GCF_005190385.1). Taxonomy (NCBI): domain Eukaryota; kingdom Metazoa; phylum Chordata; class Mammalia; order Artiodactyla; family Monodontidae; genus Monodon; species Monodon monoceros. The sequence continues at coordinate 36,642,093 of NW_021703775.1, read as the reverse complement.
TCATGTGGGGTTGTTCTATGATTATATTCTAGCAGCACAACATTATCAATAACATTAATATGATGGTTTGCATTTTTATCTTTCAATCAGATTCTTCCTTTCTCCTGATTTCCTAGCCTAAATATCCTTTAGCTCTGAGCCCCTTGCTAATTTGCCAGGCTAGATTACGCAAACAGATATCAACACCATGGGATTATTTTCTACTTTATCTAGGAGTTTATAGTTTGTTATATACATGGTAAGATTTTGTAGAGCAAGGAGTTGGTAACTGTAGATACTTCTAGACTTAATCTGCAACATTTATTACTTTTGGTTTAAAAAGTTGTTGATACAGTTGTGCTTGTTAGAACATAAATTCAAAAAGTTGTGTTAGATCCTATATTTGCAGAGATATATAAATTAGACTCTGTCAAAGATTAAAGTCTGTTGGGTGAAATAGACTTGTAAACAGAAAGCTTCATTACATTGAGGTAAGTGCTATGATAGAGATATTAGGGCATTTTTGGAATAGAGAGGTACCCTTACCTTACTAGGGGAGGAGGAATATTGGGGGAGTCATGCTTGAACTGAGTCTTGAATGGTGAATAGAAGTTAATCCGGTGAAGGTGGTGATGAAAGGACATTTCAGGCAGTTAGAATAGCGTGAACAGAGGCACATAGAAAGAAGCAGTTAGCATATTGGGATTGGTAGCAGGGGCATTATGAACAAGTTGGTGCTGTTTGAGTGGCAAGTCTGGGAGGCAGGGAGTAAAATAAGATAGGAGGATAATGTTACCAGAAAACTGGGTTTGCCCAAGAGTGGTGGGCATTGAGCCAATAGCCACAACCAAGCCAGAGATCGAGAGAAGGAAGGATTATTACTTGCAGCAAGTAAGGAGAACACTGGGGATCTTTCTCAAAGCAGTGTCTTCCTGAACAGCAAAATTGGGGAAGTTTTAAACTAAGGGTACATGTATATTCATGAGGGGGCTTGAGCAGAGGAGAATTCAACATAGAATTGGGACGAAGGTTGGAAGAGTCCAAGCTTTAGTTGATTAAAGTCTAGACTATCAACATCTTCATTCCATCCTCCACCTGGTGGGGGCCTTAGTTCTGCAGAACTCAAAGTTATATTATGTATATCCCTTGAGGAACCAGGACCCTGCCCCAAGGCTGCACTGTTGTTTCTTGACTGCTCCTCCCTAGTTTCTGTATTCCCTCCCTTAAGATCATTAATTACTGAGATCTGTTCAAGGGCAAGCATGGCAGCCAGGCTTAGATTACAAAATGGCTTAGGCCTAAATAGGTTCTCTTATGTCAAGAGAGCCATTCTTGGTTCTCTTTCTCCAAAGACCCTCTAGCCTATCTGCTTATAATAAGTCAGCTTGCATTTTGAAGGGCCTGTTGTGTTGGGTTTGGACTTGATCCTCAGTGGCTCGCAAACCTATCAGACCCAGGGTTTCCTTTTTATAGTAAATATTTTCCAGTGTCCCTGTTGGGCTGCACTCTGCAGGCCTACAAGGCCTGCACTTGCCCAGCTTCAAGACCGAAGAAAGAGCTCAGAGTCAGTGACAGAGACATCAGGGTTAATTTAATGGATGGAGGAGCTTACACATCTGAAGCAAGGTCCTGGAGCAACACCCCACCATGTGTGACAGACAGCAGGCAGGACATGGTGGCAGGCTTTGCTCCTGGGTGGAAGGGAGATTACCAGTTATAGGGGGAATTTCGTCAGGTTGGCTCATTAGTTACTGGGGAAACCAGCAGAGGGGCACACCCCTCACTGCCCTTTTGATAAGAACAGTCACTAGCTGGGGTCTGGGGCAAGTTTGTAGGAAGGTCAGTCATAGTGTAGGGTATGGGTGAAGCAGGCACTGGCCAGGCAGGGGATGTACAGAGAGCAAGAGAACACCCATCTTGAGTGGTCTGACCATACAGTTCCTTCATTAACCTTAAATGAAATGCATGTATAATTATAATTCACATATAATAAAATTAACATGTATAATTTCTAATAATATGATGACATATATGTAATATAAAGGAAAGTTATAAGGAAAATAAAATAATACAGTAATTTAAAATATATACTTAACAATGTAAATGTTGAAGCATTACTGCATTAGAACATGTAATGAATTAATCAAATACTTGCACCTATATGTAGAATCACTGTGAATGTGCAGCAGTAAATGCAGACATATATAGATGTGTTGTTTTGGTAGTTCAGAAATCAAAATGTGAATGGTATTGCCACTGGTAATGAGATTTTCCAAAATGCTCAACAACCTATTTGTAAAGTTCTGACCAAACCAAAATATTGATACAAGCTGTATTAGTTGCATTCCTGGAAAATTTAGAGCTTATTAAAACTGTGCCAAAAAATAATTTTTTATGTAAAAAGAAAAAGATTAATTTCTAGGCCCAGGTAATTATAAACAGGTTCCACATAATGTTAGATGGGACATTGCCAAGTCATGTAGGACATGTGTCAGTTTGTTTTGTAGGATGTTCTTGAGCAGGGTTGGCAAACTACATCCTACAGGACACACTATTTTTGTATAGCCCATTAGCTAAGAATGGTTTTTACATTTTTAAAGAGTTGGGCAAGTAAAAAGAAGAATATGTTACAGAGACGGTAACACCTTTTTTGGATGAATTGACCCCAGTTCAAGATATTATTGACTGGATCCCAACCAAAATGACTTCTGTCACAAGTGAAGTTAAATCAGAATAGATTTTTTTTTTTTTTTTTTTTTGCGGTACGTGGGCCCCTCACTGTTATGGCCTCTCCCGTTGCGGAGCACAGGCTCCAGACGCGCAGGCTCAGCGGCCATGGCTCACGGGCCTAGCTGCTCCGCGGCATGTGGGTTCTTCCCGGGCCAGGGCATGAACCCGTGTCCCTTGCATTGGCAGGCGGACTCTCAACCACTGCACCACCAGGGAAGCCCCAGAATAGATTTCTTAATATGCTTTGAGGAAAAGAATGATACACATCACCTGTGTTGTGATGCGATAGTGTGAAGCAAAGTACCGGTAGAAATACTTTTATTTAATTATAATATATTATACAAATTAATGTTTCTATTGAGTGGCATAGCCAGAGATTTTGGGTTCTCCTACCCAAAACCTGGTAAATAGGCAGATATTCAGTAAACATTTGTTGACTTGTAATGTGAAATATCTTTAATCTATGTTGTAATATTTATTGTACTTTTTCATATTAATGGAGGAATGAAAGACAGCATGTTTGTCTTTCAGCCTCCGTTCCACCTATTCTACCTATACTCCACCTGTACACTGTCTACCTTTACATTCCTGTGTTCTCACTGCTACTGCTCAAGTGTAGGCAGGACTCTTGGTTCCAAATGATAGGAATACAGCTTAAACTATCTTGAATAGTAAATGGGAGTTTTTGGTGCCTACAGGTGGAAAAGATGCCGAGATAACATACAGAGTTGAAGAAAGGTCTGCAGGAACCAAGGCCTTGGGGATTACAGAACAGGGTATCACTCCATTAGAACCCACTCTCATCTCTACTTGGCTTCATTCTATTTTATTGCAATCAGGCTTTTGCCAAAAGATCAAAGATGTCTGTCTGCAACCCTCCAGTCTCATGTTCTTCTGGTACCATGACCTCAGGAGATAAGACCACTTCTCCTCCTAAATTGGGAGATTAATTTGGATCAATCATTGTGCCCAGAGAAAGGAGGTACTATGATAGTTTGGTTTGGAGCTCATATCAATCCTCATGTCCAGGCAGGGGAAAGCTTGTTCGGAGACCAAATCATTAACCATCACTGACCTATTCAGGGCTCCATTGCCCCAGCCCTTTGATGATTTCCCGCTTCAGTTTAGCTGCTTACTGTTCTCAGAACAGCAATGGCAATTAAGGTTTGAAAATTTATGGAAAAGAATAAAGTAGTATACAGTTTCAGAGTAGTATTATTGGATATTGTAGTATTATTGGCTGTTTGGTTGAAGATGGGCTATAAAACTAAACTAATTCATTCACTTAACAAAATTTACTTAGTACTTCGTATGGACAAGGCATTACCCAGTTATAGTATATCAAACCAAGCCTGGCTGTAAGGCACTGTGAAATTATGTAAGATTTCATCAGAGCACTAATTCATTTTATTCTCTTGTTTTATTATTTTTACATTTTAACTTTATATATATTTTATTATTTCCTCATCATGGAACTGGATATTTATAGATTCTAGCTATTGATAGAGAATTTGAGTGACACGGATTTTTTTTTTTTGTTGGCCACATCATGGGGCTTGTGGGATCTTAGTTCCCCTACTGTGGATTGAACCTGGGCCCTAGGCAGTGAGAGCGTGGAGTCCTGTCCACTGGATCGCCAGGGAATTCCCAACATGGAATTTTTCACAATAGCTTTTCTGATATTCAGTATTTTCAAAGGGAATATTTTTGTATTTATGAAGCACTTATTCTCATTACTGTCTTTTGATGACCCTTTTTGAAAGCTTATTCAGTGATTAAGAATCACTCAAAATGTGATCTGTAGTTAAGATGCATCTTTTTCTAGTTATCTACCAAATGCATATCTGTTATTTTTTCTGTCATTATAGTCTGTTGCATCTGCAGACATGGATTTCAACCAGCTGGAGGCATTCTTGACTGCTCAAACCAAAAAGCAAGGCGGGATCACATCTGACCAAGCTGCTGTCATTTCCAAATTCTGGAAGAGCCATAAGACAAAAATCCGAGAGAGCCTCATGAACCAGAGCCGGTGGGACAGTGGGCTTCGGGGCTTGAGCTGGAGAGTTGATGGGAAATCGCAGTCAAGACACTCAGCTCAAATGCACACTCCTGTTGCCATAATGGAGCTGGAAATAGGGAAAAGTGGACAGGTGAGTTCAATTTCAATTTCCCTTTGTAAACTGTATTTTTCCATTACGTATTAGCCATACATTCAGAATGATTTTATGTAACAGCCTTTGTTTGCAGAGATAATGATAACAGGAAAAGATTCTGGTTTTCAGAATCCCTTTTCAAAGATAGAATCATCTGAAAGTTTGGGTATTCCCAACTGTGGATAGAGTCTGAAAACCAGCCTCCGGCAGCTATCTCAAAAGAACAAAGTGGGTCAATAAGGTGATTGCACAGAAGTTGGCCACTGTTCCCTTTTGGTTAGATATGAGTTTGTGGCGTTTGGTCAGAATCTCCAAGGTAATGATAAAGACGCTAAGTAAAGATGAGGAATTGAGATTAAACAACATAGAACAAACCTATCTCACAAAACTCATCTTTATAGGCATTCAGGTATAGGAGGCAATGTATTTTTTTAATATAAATTTATTTATTTATTTTTGGCTGCATTGGCTCTTCATTGCTGCGTGTGGGCTTTTTCTAATTGTGGTGAGCGGGGGCTACTCTTCGTTGCGGTGTGCAGGCTTCTCATTGCGGTGGCTTCTCTTGTTGCGGAGCACGGGCTCTAGGCATGCGGGCTTCAGTAGTTGTGGCTCGCAGGCTCAGTGGCTCTGTGGCATGTGGGATCTTCCTGGACCAGGGCTCGAACTTGTGCTCCCATGCACTGGCAGGTGGACTCTTAACCACTGCACCACCAGGGAAGTCCCAGCAATGTATTTTAATTACAACATTGTGTTGTTCCTAAAGACCCTAAAGTATACTATTTCTGTCCTTGAGCCTACAAATTGTTTTTAATTGATCTTGATTATTTACAAAACAGTACTGCTTTCCTTGCAGTTTCCAATGTCGTTATAGCGGACATCTACATGGTTTTTCTTTGAAGTCTTCAGTTTGTACTCCAGATGACTGCCAGATCAGACTTTTAATGACCTGGTATATGTCTTTTGGGGAAAAAAAAGCAGCAACTTGTAATTAGGAAGAGAAAACCCAGATCACTGAATTAGCTAACCAGATTTATTTTCAGATAAATAATCAAATAAGTGGTTCTATTACATCCTATAATAGAAATTTATATCTTTTCTTCTAATAATGAGCGCATTTTTTTAGCTGGCAAGTTTCCTCACATAATCCCTTCTTGAGTTGCTTAGGGTTTTTCCAGTATTTGTACTTTCCCTAATTTGTACATTCCCTAATGACTTTAATTTTAATTTAAAAGATAATTCCTTTTAAAAAATTGTTCTTTTTCAAAATATATTTTGAGGACCTTTTATTCAGTTATTTTACAGTAGTGCTAATAGCCTTTACTGACTTTGGTTTCTCTGATCCTAAAGTCCATTTTCTTAACCACTGTGTTATACAGCCTTCCTCCTATTATTCCTAGACCAAAAATCTGACAGAAAGGTGCAGAAAGTATTCTTGGATATCTAAGTTTCACCAGCCATTTTTATAGGCTGTTCATTTTTTATTCTGGCAGTAGTGATTTTGTCAAGTATTTATCATTTGGGCAGGAATATGAAAACATACATATCTACTTTGACTTTCCTAGAAAACTATTATAGTATTTCTTTAACTCAATATTTTCCTAATATTTCTTGAACTGGGGTTTATAATGTGCCTTTTGATTTTAGTAACTTATATACCATCTGAATATATTGGGTACTGACACAGGAATTTTAAAAATCTTATTATTATTATTTTTTTTGGTGGTATGCGGGCCTCTCACTGCCGTGGCCTCTCCTGTTGCGGAGCACAGGCCCCGGACGCGCAGGCCCAGCGGCCACGGCCCACGGGCGCAGCCGCCCCGCGGCACGCAGGACTCTCCTGGACCGGGGCACGAACCCGCGTCCCCCGCATCGGCAGGTGGACCCCCAACCACTGCGCCACCAGAAAAGCCCTTAAAAATCTATTTTTAAGTTCCTATGGTTTTTCTTTCATTTTTTTAGCTAAAGTAACAAGAAAAAACATTTTTTTTTAGAACAGTAGAATGTGTTTTTGTCAATCAGTAAATCTGAACATCACTACACATGATTTTTTAGCTAGCTTCAGGAACATTTCATGATTACTTAGAACAAGTTGGTAAACTTTTTTTTGAGAGGACAGATATTTTATGCTTGACAGCTCTACAGTTTCTGTCACAAGTACTCATCATTCTTGGTGCAGCTCAAAAGCAGCCACAGACAGTATGTAAACAGATGGGCACTCCTATCTTTCTAGAAGGTTTACCTATTTCAATAGAATCAATAGGTCTTAGAAGTCAGAGAGTCCTTAAGTACTCATCTAAGGTGAATTACATAGGTGAGGTGGTACATCCTCATTTTCCAGAGAAGGTGTATGTGACAGAGAAGTGACTTGCTTCAGACATAGCTGATAAGTGGTAAAGTGAGAACTAAAATGGGGATCGGGGCTTCCCTGGTGGCGCAGTGGTTGGGAATCTGCCTGCCAATGCAGGGGACACGGGTTTGAGCCCTGGCCCGGGAAGATCCCACATGCTGTGGAGTAACTAAGCCCATGTGCCACAGCTACTGAGTCTGTGCTCTAGAGCCCGCGAGCCACAACTACTGAAGCCCGCATGCCTAGAGTCTGTGCTCTGCAACAAGAGAAGCCACCACAGTGAGAGGCCCATCCACCACAACGAAGAGTAGCCCCCGCTCTCTGCAACTAGAGAAAGCCCGAGTGCAGCAACAAAGACCCAATGCAACCATAAATAAATAAATAAACAAATAAATAAATAATAAAATAAAATAAAATTAAAAAAAATAAAATAAAATGGGGATCACCAGACTTAGTTTTTCCAAAAACCATTGATACCAACATCTAGGAGCTTTTGTTAGCTTCTCACAATAGTCTATGCCAAGAAAACATGTTGGTTATAAAACATGTTGGTTATACAGTGCGGTAATCATGAGCGTTGATAGGAATATCACTCAGCAATAAGAAGGAAAGAACTTTTGATATACGCAACAAAATGGTTGAATCTCAGAATCATTTGCTGAGTGAAGTAAGCCAGATAAAAACTTTTTTTAACATAATGTATGATTCTACTCATATAAAATCCTAGAAAATGCAACGTAATCTATAGTGACAGAAAGCAGATGCCTGGGCATAAGAGTAGAAGGAGGGATAGATTAGATTACAGAGGGGTGCATGAAAATTTTTAAGTGTGAAAAAAATGTTTATGTTCATTGTGGCAGCTGTTTTATGGATGTAAATATATGTATGTCAAAACTTATGAAATTGCATGCTTTAGATATGCAGTTTATTGTACATGACTTATACTTCAAAGTTGTGAAGAAAATGGTCACTGTGAAAATGATTGAAAATGCACTTTAACCCACAAAATCCTTTGAACGCAAATATATTCTTAAATCAAGAAAAGTTGTAAAGAAAGTAAACTGTAATAGAACCTAGGCTGGCAGTAAAATAAATATACAACCCAGATCCTACCGGAAATGTTTTTGTGAGGCCTGGATCCTTGGTTAGTACTTCTGTCAGCTTCTAGGTGAATGTTATTTATGAAATACTCTACTAAATCAACTTACCAGTTTTTAGAACATGTATAGGCAACAAAGACAAAGTTATTTTTACACTGCTGTCATTGGATGAGCTTGTGAGAGAATTAATGATTCTAGGATATTAAGAGGTTGCTTCTAAGAAGAATGACCAAGGTTTTTGAACTCTGGGGTGTGTGTGTCCATGTACCCCAACAACTAAATTACTGTCTTCAATTTATGTCATTTTAAATTAGTGGTTCTCAATCATGGCTACACATAAGAATCACTTTTGGAGCTTAAAAATTTTTCATGCTCTGGACATACTTCAGACCAATTAAGTAAGAATCTGTGGGGATGGGACCTGGGCATCAGTATTCTTTAAAACTGGTGATTTAAAAAAAAAACAAGGGTGGGGGGACTTACCTGGTGTTCCAGTGGTTAAGACTCCATGCTTCTACTGCAGGGGGCACGGGTTCGATCCCTGGTCGGGGAACTAAGATCCTACATGCCACGCAGCGTGGCCAAAAAAAAAAAGAACACAACAACAACTAAAAACTGGTGATTTCAGTATTCATCCAAGGTTGAGAACCACTATGTTAAAAGTGCCAACTACTCTGATTTGAAATGTTAATATAGCTTGGTATTAAATTTTTACAGTGAGGATTCAGTATATGTTGGCATATTACTTCTACTTGCCATAATTTGTGAAGTGCTTGGGGACTATTTATTCAGACACTAGATGTGGTACGTTTTTTCTGTCTTTCCCTCTCTATTTAAATTTCTCTCTCCTGCTCAGTTTGTCTGCATTACTTCTTTCTTTGGTCCAAAAAGTACATTTGACAATTGGCAGCCAAGTGCATGCATTAACTTTTTTTTCTTATTAACCACAATATATAATGCCTTTGGGATATGAGGAAGCCAAAGTAATAGAGAAGTAACTAAGGCAGTATATATTTATGGAAATATGTAAAGCTAGAGAAAATGACTATGCACTAGTGACCTAAATACCTTTCTTGTAGTGAATGTTTTTCTTCGACAGAAATAAACTTTTTGCAAGAATAAAACATGAATTCAGTTACAAAAGTACACAGAAAACTCTGCGGTGACCATTTCATGTCCAAAGGGAAGAACATCAGTGTTTTACTCGTATAATTGAGATCCTTTCATATTTGATCATAAATCACTGAGGGACCTAATCCTTGAGGACTGTTGGAATCTGGCATGTGTCTTTAGGAAAGTTTTATTGTTCTGCTTACTTCATTAATACCACTGTTTTCCTTTCCTGGAACTTAAATAGAAATTCTCATAGAGTGTTTTCTTTTTTTAAACAGTAACTTTTGGGGAGATAATTTATATGCTTAGTAGAGTCTCATATATGGTTATTTCTCTTTTTTTGAGACTGAATTTTGGCATTTTATAAAGACATGTTGGTTTTTCTTTTGTGACTTCCTGTTTTTCAAAACCAATAAGATGTTTTGTGAGGAAACATTTAGCCACAGCTTCTGTGCTAAACTATTTAGTAGTAAATTATTTCTTCTTTCTTCTGCTGAATTGTTCTTTCATAAGCATTTAGAGATTCCCTGCCTGTAGAGATCCTGAAATATAAATCTCTGTTTCTTTATTGTTTTTTTAATTTTTATTTAGTATTTATTTATTTTGGCTGCACTGGTCTTAGTTGCAGCATGCAGGATCTTTAATTGTGGCATTCAAACTCTTAGTTGCAGCATGCATATGGGATCTAGTTCCCCAACCAGGGATCGAACCCAGGCCCCCTGCATTGGGAGTGTAGAGTCTTACCCACTGGACCACCAGGGAAGTCCATATTGTCTTTTTAAGACAATGAATAATGTTATTGCCTTTTCTAGTCTTAAGTTTTAGTGTACCAAAACTCTTCTAGTTTTGGGTTGTGTTTTCAGCAGACACAGGGAAGAAGATAGAATCTACCTTTACTGATATAATTTTTTTCTGGCCAATTCATCATATGCTCAATTCTGTCATTTTCAAGCAGTTAGATAAGAGAATATCACATATCAAGAGACTATATGCAATGGTTAAAAAAAAAAAAGAGTATATACAATGGTAGACACACTCTGATTTCTAGGATCAAGACAGGTTAGGCTCTGGATTAAAAGGCCAGCATTTTGTCCAAAACATAGGTAAACATCTAATCTCAAAAGAAAGTAATCACTTATTTTTAATTTCCACAATTCCTTCTACAACAAGGTACACTGATCTCCTTGTATAATTCTGGTGGTAAGGAATAAGAACCTGCTAAAACCGATGATTAATAATCAGTTTATGCTGAGCTCTCTTACGTATAGCATTGTAGCTTTATAAGCCGGAGCAGAGCCACCACAACTCCCTGCTTTGTGTCATAGGAGAAGGAAAATTTAAAGCACATCCTCTTTCTCATGCCCTTTCTCTCTTACATACATACATACATTTATATGTGTACCAATATATGGGAAAATTTGTAAAGATGGGATATAGAGAGTAAATAAAATGCCATTTTATTTTATTAACACTTACCATTTTGAGATTATGTTGCTTTATTCTCAGTAGCTATGGAGGAAAGTTTAGATAATCTTATTTGGTTATACATGCTGTAATGCTTGGTCTATTTCTGATAATTCTTGTTTTTAAGGTTGGATTTTCACTTTTAACAATGTAATAAAGGAAAGCCTCCAGAGAAATTAGTCAAGCTAATCTAATAAACAAACCACCCTTTGTCAGTACGGATTGATGAAATTTAACCGCTTGAGGATGCTTAAATCAGTTTAGAATACTTTTTTTTTAAATTAATTTATTTATTTGGTTGCACTGGTTCTTAGTTGCTGCAGGCGGACTCCTAAGCTGCGGCATGCAAACTCTTAGTTGCGGCATGAATGTGGGATCTAGTTCCCTGACCAGGGATCAAACCCAGGCCCCCTGCACTGGGAGTGCAGAGTCCTAGCCACTGCGCCACCAGGGAAGTCCCACTTATTTTTTAAATAAAGGAATTTTCCATTTTATATTTTATATCAGGTTTTGAACATTGAGTTTATTTAAACTTTAATTCTGAATGGGTCAACCCATTTTTGTAGCTCAAAGATGTGTTTCATAATAGTTTGTTTTCTAAAGTTGTGGTCCTAAACTTACAGTTCCAAGATACAATTTGTAGAAGGACAGTGCCTTAAGTCTATAACAACACAGAAAATAAATAGAATAAAAAATTTTGTCCTCCTTGAAAGCCATTGTGATTTTCATTGTGTTCATTTTTGCTAAAAAAGAAACATGGAGATCCACAACTTAATATTTAAATTCTGACTAACTCTGAATTAGCTATTTACAAAAAATACCTTGTACAGAAGGAAATGTTTTACAAAAGAGAAAAAGATGCTAAAAAACTTTTAACGTTACTGATTAGAATGAATATTTTATAACAGAGAATAGGTAATAGCTAGTGGGGAAAAAATGTAAGTGGTCATCTAGTTTTGAAACAATTAAAATCAGAACTTTTCAGTAGTTGATAATTTACCCATTAAAAAGTAGACATTTGGGGGTATGTTTTATGTAAGAATTGTGTAATAATAAGTGGTACTTAATATTTTTGATGTATTAAGATTAGAATGCTCTACTATTAATGTGCTTGGTTTTCTTAACCAAGCCTCTGTTCAAAAATTTATATGATGATTTTGCATTTATTTTGGTCTTGACAGCCTTTTGAGACTTGATCCATGAGTCAACATTTGACATACTTGACTTCTCTTTTCTTTGAAACACTTGTCCTCCATGACACATTTGCCTAATTTTCCCCCTAATTTTCTAGTCCGTTCCTTTTTCTTCCCTTTTCATATCTCTTTTTTTTGCTGGTTCTTTCTCATTCACCCCACTTCTCAATGTTGGAGTGTCCCTGGGCTTAAGTCTTTGGTCCTGTTTTCTTCCCTATCTCCAACACACTTCCTAGGTGATCTCATTTAGTTTTTTGTTTGTTATAATTTATTTATTTTTGGCTACATTGGGGCTTCATTGCTGCGTGCGGGCTTTCTCTAGTTACGGCAAGTGGGGGCTACTCTTTGTTGTGGTGTGTGGGCTTCTCATTGCGGTGGCTTCTCTTGTAGTGGAGCACAGGCTCTAGGTGCGTGGGCTTCAGTAGCTGTGGCTCTCGGGTTCTAGAGCGCAGGCTCAGTAGTTGTGGCACACGGGCTTAATTGCTCTGCGGCATGTCCAGGGCTTGAACCTGTGCCCCCTGCATCGGGAGGCGGATTCTTAACCACTGCGCCACCAGGCATGTCCCAGTTCTATGGATTTAAATACTTCTATAGCCTAACAACTCCCAAATTTATATCTCCAAACTGGATTTCTCCCTTAAATTCCAGGTGTATACTTATGACATACTTGAGAACTCTATTTAAATGTGAAAAAGGTATCAAAAAATTGAATATGCCCCAGACTAAGTTCCTTCTTTGCCTCCCATATTTGTTCCTCCCATATTTTTTATCATCTCAGTTAGTGGTACCTCCATTCTTCGGGTTCATATCCTCATGCCCACATCTAGTCCATCATCAAATCTTGTTGGGTTTAATTTGATTACTTTTCACTACTCCCCTCTACTCTGTTCAGATTACCATTACTTCTCTCCTAGATTATAATAACATCCTCCTAACTGACCTCTCTGCATCTGCTCTTTAGCCTATTCTCAACACACAGCAGTGTGTCAACAGAGTGACTGTGTTAAAGCCTAAGTCAGTTAATGTATTCATGGCTCTCATCTCACTCTAGGGGCTTCCTTTCACAGTCAGATTAATAGCTTTCTCCCTTGCTCAGTCTGCTATAGCTAGACCCATGCTGATTGCTGATTCATGGATCATGCTAAGCGTGCTCCCTCTTTAGGGTCTGTGCATTTGCTGTTCCCTCTCTCTGGATTGGTCTTCACTCAGATATTTGTAGAGTTAGCCTTTTCACTTTCCTGAGGTCTTTTTAAAAAAATTCATCTTCTTGGGGGCTTCCCTGGTGGCGCAGTGGTGGAGAGTCCGCCTGCCGATGCAGGGGACATGGGTTTGTGCCCCGGTCCGGGAAGATCCCACATGCCGTGGAGCGGCTGGGCCCGTGAGCCATGGCCGCTGGGCCTGCGCGTCCGGAGCCTGTGTTCTGCAACGGGAGAGGCCACAATAGTGAGAGGCCCGCGTAACGGAAAAAAAAAAAAAAAAAAAAAATTCATCTTCTCAATAATGCTTTCACTGACCACCTTTCTAAAAGTTCAGTCCTCCACTTTCTGCTTTAATTTTTGAAAACTTTATTGAGCTATAATTTCCATACAATAAACTGTATCCATTTGAAGTGTCCAATTTGATTAATTTTGGCTGGTATATACACTTGTGAAACCACCATGGCAGTCAGGTGACAGAATGTGTTCATCATCCCTTAAAAGTCTCCTTCTTCCCCTGTACAATCCATCTCTCTCCAGCACATTTCCTAGACAACCACCGATGTACCTTTTATCATCATAGATTAGTTTTTTCTGCTTTGTTTTTTCTTCTTGGCACTTATTACTATCTACCATGCTGTATATTTTATTGTAATTATTAATCTTGTTTGTGCTCCACATTAGCATGTAATGGGGTGAGGATTATTGCTGTTTTGTTCACAGCTGTATTCTCAAAGTCTAGATGCTGCTTGGCACATGATATTCAGGAAATAGTTGTTGAATGAATAAATGAATCATATAATTCACTATTTTACTAAGCATCTACCATGTATCATGCACTGTGTAGGTGTTGAGGATGTATCAGTGAACAATATGGCCAAGTCTCTTATCCTAAGGAGCTGACAGTAAACAAAAAACAGTAGTAATTAGTGTAAGAAAGTGTATCAGAGACTGAAGAGCCTTATCAAAGCTCAGAAGACGAAATGGCTGTCTTTACCCAGTAAGCTGAGGAAGGCAGCTCTAAGGAGGTACATTTGCATTTGGTTTCTCTGATTTCAACTCTGATTCAGAGTTAAATGTCATGAACTAAGAAAAACAAAAAAGTTGGTACATGTAGTATGACTTCTCTAGAGTTTATGAACATAACCCTTGTGTTTAGCACATAGGTGTGACCTTTGGCACTGGATTAGTACAGGTTGTCCTTCCCTTTCTCCCTTCCTCCCTTCCTTTCCTTCCTTCCTTCCTTCCTTCCTTCCTTCCTTCCTTCCTTCCTTCCTTCCTTCCTTCCTTCCTTCCTTCC
>NW_021703775.1:36166339-36627508 GCF_005190385.1 Monodon monoceros | reverse complement strand
TCCTTCCTTCCTTCCTTCCTTCCTTCCTTCCTTCCTTCCTTCCTTCCCTTCTTTCCTCCCTTCCTCCTCCCTCTCTCCCTCTCTCTTTCTTTCTCTCCTTCTCTCTCTTTCTTCCTCCCTCCCTCCCTCCCTCCTTCCCTCCCTCTCCCTCTCTCTCCTTCCCTCCCTCTCCCTCCCTCCCTTCCTCTTTTCCTCTCTCTTTCTTTCTCCTCCCTCCCTCCCTCCCTTCCTTCTTTCCTTCCTCCACTTCCTACATGTTGGTTTTCCAGTTTCTTAAACCACAGGTGGTAACAGGTACCAAGAAGTAAATTGGCAGAAAAATCATTGTAAGCAAAAGCAAGACTCATTTACTACAGTGGTTCTCAGCATCACTGGGCATCAGACTCACTGGAGGAGATTTAAAAAATGATTTAAAAGCCTTTAAAAAAGGGCTTTTGCTTTCGTTTGAGAGAGGGAAGTCTTCTCTAAGGAGGCAAGCTGATCTGAGAGCACAAAATACATGCAGAGGGAACAGCAAAGGCAAGAAGTTGGCCTTGGTAGGAAATCTGAATTTTTATTCTAAGTATAATAGGAAACCATTGGAGGGCTTCATACAAGGGACTGATGCAATGTGATTTATGTCCTCATAGGATCCCCGATTCATGTGTGAAGGATGAATAATATAATCAAGAGTGAAGCCATGATACTGAGAACTCATTAAAAAAAATCACTATGGTTGGAACTGTTTTTTTGCACGTTAAAAGCTATTCTCTTTTGCTTACAAATCTCTGTGTGGTAGTAGTTAGGTAAAATGGGATCTCAAGGTAAAAACAGAAAAACCCCCAAACTTAATCCTTCATTCTGTTAGCAAGGTTAGGTATACAGAATGAACAGAGCCAAAATTAATACTCCACTTCAAAATGGGGTTACGTGGACTTCTGACAATCTTCATTCCACATTTTTACCTCTTTTCCACAATTAATGACAATCTCCTTCCTTTTTAAATTTTATTGTAACATGTTTCAAAATTTGGCAAGCCCAGGGCCTTCCCTGGTGACGCAGTGGTTAAGAATCTGCCTGCCAATGCAGGGGACACGTGTTCAATCCCTGGTCTGGGAAGATCCCACATGCCACGGAGCAACTAAGCCCGTGCGCCACAACTACTGAGCCTGCACTCTGGAGCTCGTGTGCCACAACTACTGAAGCCCGCACGCCTAGAGCCCGTGCTCCACAGCAAGAGAAACCACTGCAATGAGAGAAACCCATGCACCGCAAGGAAGAGTAGCCCCCGCTCGCCACAACTAGAGAAAGCCCCCACACAGCAATGCAGCCAAAAATAAATAAATACAATAAATTAAAAAAAAATGGCACGCCCAGAGATAATACAAACCATTATTGTGCCAAAAGGGAAAAAAGTGAAGCCAAGAGAACGCTTAGAGGGCACTATGGTACTGGTCCAGGTAATATAATATTAGCCAGGAAGATGGAGATAATTTTAACAGTCAATGTGGAGAGAAGTGAGCAGATAGAAGAAACATTTTAATGTATTGTAGATGAGTTGCTTTGGGATGGGTTGGAAGGGATGTAGAAAGTGAAAGAAAGTGAGGAAGTGGGGATAACTTTTTTGCATGGATATGTTAGTGTAAATTGGTAACTCTAGTCTTTGTTTAACAGTCTTATTGGTAAATTGGCCATCTAATACACAACTTAAGTTTTCCCCAGCCCTTCCCACTGGGGAAAAAAGTAAATCAAAAGAAATTAACATTTGGCAGTTAAGAAAATGCTTTTGTGCTGAAGTAATTTTATTAAAAAACCCCCAGTTTATGAAGAGATGCGTTTGAGATTATTGAGCTTAAATTTTACCTAACAGGCTTTAAAAAAAGTCATTGTTTCTTATGATGTACCCTTTTCTGTATGTATATTATGCTTCAATATAAAGATTTAAAGAGGTAGAGATATGAGTGTTTGTCTTTGCAAACTCATTGCACCTGTGAGAACAGGGCTTTAGCACAGCTGAAGTCCTTGGCTTCTGACTAATATCCTGCCAATAGGCAGCCCCTGGTGTTGGACTTCTTTCAGATTGTTACCATTCAGGCTCTTTGGTTCTATTCTTGTGGACAGTTGGAGTGCTTGAGAGGAAGCCAGGAAACCAAGCCTTAAGAGGATTTGGAAACAATTTTTGTGCTAAACTCAGGGTGACAGTGTATCCTGCCCAGAAATGTTGAAACTGCTTGTGTTTGTCTAGTATTTGTGTACTGGCTGGTGGGCTGTGGGCTTCGTTCCATGTATGCTGCTGCTCTACTGCCAAGATGAAGGCCTCTGACCCAAGCCCATTCTTAGCACTTTTTTTTATTATGTAAACTATACATACATAAAATTTACCATTTAACCATTTTTAAGTGTATAGTTCAGTGGTATTAAGTATATTCACAGTGTTGTGTAACCATTACCACTCTCTATGTCTAGAACTATTTTATTATCTCAAACAGGAACTCTGCACCCATTAAACAATAACTCCCCATTGTCACCTCTCTCTGGCCCCTGGTAATCTCTGTCTACCTTCTGTGTCTTTGAATTTGCCTGTTCTACTAGGTACCTCATGTAAGTGGAATCACACAATAATTGCCCTTTTGTGTCTGGCTTATTTTGCTTTGCATAATGTCTTAAGATTCATCCATTTTGTAGCATTGTCTCAGAATTTCAATGCTTTTTTTTTTTTTTGCGGTACGCGGGCCTCTCACTCTGTGGCCTCTCCCGTTGCGGAGCACAGGCTCCGGACGCGCAGGCTCAGCGGCCATGGCTCACGGGCCCAGCCGCTCTGCGGCACGTGGGATCCTCCCGGACTGGGGCACGAACCCGCGCCCCCCCGCACTGGCAGGCGGACCCCCAACCACTGCGACACTGGGGAAGTCCTCAATGCTTTTTAAGGCTGAATAATATTTCACTGTATGTATATTCCACACTTTATCCATTAATCTGTTGATGGACATTTGAGTTGTTTCCATCTTTTGTTTTTTGTGAATAATGTTACTGTGGACATGGTGTACAAATATCAGTTTGAGTCCCTGCATAGGGTGTATACCCAGGAGTAGAATTGTGAGAGCATATGGTAATTTTATGTTTAAGTTTTTGAGGAACTGCAAAACTGTTTTCCACAGTGGCTGCAACCACTTTATATCCTTTACAGCAATGTGTGAGGGTTCTAATTTCTGCACATCCTCATCAACATGTTATTTCCTTCCTTCCTTTTTTTTTTTTAAATTGCCATCCTAATGGATATGAACATTCCCTAATGATTAGTGATGTTGAGCATCTTTTCATGTGATTATTAGTAATTTGTGTATCTTCTTTGGAAAAATGTCTACTCAAGTCGTTTGCCCGCTTTTTAATCTGGTTGTTTGTTGTTGAGTTATAGGAGTTCTTTATATATTCTGGATATCAATCACTTATCAGATATATGATTTACAAATATTCTCTTGCATTCTGTGGGTTGTCTTTTCACTCTCTAGATTATATCCTTGGATGCACAAAAAATTTTAATTTTGATGTAGTCCAGTATATCTATTTATTCTTTAGTTTCCTGTGCTTTTAGTGTCATGACCAAGAAATAATTACCAAATCCAGTGTCATGAAACTTTTCCCCTGTTTTCTTCTAAGAGTTTTATAGTTTTAGCTCTTATGTTTAGGTCTTTGATCCATTTTGATTTAATTTTTATATATGGTGTAAGGCCTTTCTTAACACTTCTGAATGGATTTTTTAAAAATGATTTCTCAATTGAGGGAACAGAAGGTGGGACATTTGAATTTAGAAGCTAAGTTTCAGTTTTATCATGTTTCTGAACTTTCTAGATAGCTCTGTCTGTAATTAAAGAGAGCTCAGTATTATCACCCAAGTTACAGGTGGCACTTAATAGTGAGTGGTAGTCACTAGGAATGAGCTCAGATTAACTGCCAAATAAGTTCAACATCCTTTTCATTGTCAGGGTTATTAACTTAAGTAGATTAGAGGAAGTCAATAATAGTGGAAGTATATCTGAATTTTAATAAGTCATTTAATAGTCTGTGGTTATAGTAGAGAGACAAGAACTGAATTATGATGATAAAGCTCATGAGTGCATAGCTAATTGAGTGGTGACATCCAAACAACATTGATCACAAAGTGAGTTTGGGACTTCCCTGGTGGTGCAGTGGTTAAGAATCCACCTGCCAATGCAGGGGACATGGGTTTGAGCCCTGGTCCAGGAAGATCCCACAGGCTGTGGAGCAACTAAGCCCACGCACCAGAACTACTGAGCCTGCACTCTAGAGCCCGCGAGCCACAAGTACTGAGCCCGCATGCCACAACTACTGAAGCCTGCGTGCCTAGAGCCCATGCTCCATGACAAGAGAAGCCACCGCAATGAGCAGCCCACGCACTGCAACGAAGAGTAGCCCCTGCTCCCTGCAACTAGAGAAAGCCCGTGCGCAGCAACAAAGACCCAACACAGCCAAAAATAAATAAAAATTTAAAAATTAAACAAAAAAACAGAGTTTGACCAGTTATCCTATGATAGATAACTCCCCCTCACACATTCCCTTAGTCTAGAAAAAACAGCTTAGCCCTCTAGGAATAGAATTTAAGGTTTCCATGCTCTATCACCTATTTATATTGTACAGTCCTACCAAGAGGGACTGTATTTTCCATACATGCATATCCTTTTCTGTTGCTACTTGGAATGTTCTTTATCCATCCCCATTTTCACTTGGTTAAATTCTCTCTCTTCTGTAGAGTTCATATTACTGATTATCTCTGCCATGAATTCCTCCCTAGTTATCTCAGCTGGATCAGATAATCTGAATTCTCAGGATATTTGAACCTTTCTTTGGCATTTCATACAACTTAGATTTAAAATGAAAAACAAAGCACCTACATTAGTGTCTCTTAAGCAAAAAAAGAAGGAGATTAGCAGGTTATGTACTTAGGAAGCCCAAAAGTGGTTCTTGGCTTCAGATACCTCTTGGCTCTCTCTGACTCTGTTCGTGTCATTCTGTAAACAGACTTACTCCCTGTGGAGGTAAAATGATGGCTGTCAAGCCCAGACTTACCTTATCAGCTTTGCAATACCAGTGGAAAGAGGTACTTCTCTCTTCCCAATGTATATATATTGACTAAAGGCTGAAATTCTTATTTACCCTGCTTAGGTCACATAGCTACCCATGGAGAAGTCACTGTTTACAGGAATTAGGGTAATTGAAACTTGCAGTATTTGCCCAGCTCTTTAACCAGGGGTAACGTAAGGTACAGATTGACAGCTGATACTACAGGGAATAGGTGAGGAGTAGTTTCCCAAAGGAATTAGGTATATTGGACAAACAAAACCAGTGTATGTCCGCTACAGTGCCTTGTTAGTTTATGCCTTCAAGAAGCCGATATATTTATATATGTGTGTGTGTGTATGTATATATATGTGTGTGTGTGTGTATATATATATATATATATATATATATATGTATGTATTTTTTTGGCTGCACTGTGCAGCATGTTAGTTCCCCGACCAGGGATCAAACGCATGCCCCCTGCAGTGGAAGCGTGGGAGTCCTAACCACTGGACCACCAGGGGATTCCCAAGAAGCCTACAATTTATCATTAATATATGTATCCTTTATAGCCTCAAAATATTAAAGTAGATGTTTGATAAATTTTTGGATGAATTGATAAGGGAGAGAATCCATGTGTTAGTTATCTGCTACTGCATAACAAATTACCCCAGATATTAGGGGCTTAAAAAACAAGAAACATTTATTATCTCACATAGGAATTGCGATAGGAATTTGGGAGCAGCTTAGGTAAGTGATTCTAGCTTAGGGTCCCCCATGAGTTGCACTAGGTGTCGGCCAAGGTGTAGCCATCCCACGGCTTGACTGGGACTGGGGGATCTGCCTCCAGGCTCACTCATGGCTGTTGGAAGAGGCCTGAATTCCTTTCTTGTTGTTGGCCACTAAGTAACATAGCAACTGGTTTTTTCCACAGTGGATGATCCAAGAGAGAAAAAGTAAGCAGGAAGCCACAGTGCCTTGTATGACCTAGTCTCTGACTTAAACACCATTACTTATGCTTTAAAAAAAAAAAAAAAAGTAAATATATGTCACAGTTTATTTTCGCTGGGAAATAATGAGGGATAGAGCAGTATATCAAGTATGAAATTAATGAAGTTAGCTCTTGTTGTCTTGTTATTGTATGTTTTAGTTTTCATCTGTTTAGCAAATACCTGCTGAGTGTTAAATATCAGAATAACTATAGCTATTATTTATTATATCCTCACCGTGTTCCAGGTACTGTTCTAAACATATTTTATGCATTGACTCAGTTCTCTTACCAACTCTCTGAAATAGGTATGATTTTTTTTTTCTGGCTTTAGGTTAACTTTATTTTTGAATAATTTTAGATTTACACAGATGTTGCAAAGATACTACGAGTTCCCTTATACTCATCCAGTTTTCCCTGTTAACATTTTATATTATCATGGTATATGTGTAAAAATAAGAAACTAACACTGATATATTGTTACTAACTAAACTACAGATTTTATTTGTATTTCACTAGTTTTTCCATTTATTTTTCCTCTCTATTCTAGGATCCAATCCAGAGTACCACTGAATTGCTAAATAAACTAAATTGCATTTCTCCCCAGTTTCCTCTGATCTGTGACAGTCTCTCATCTTTCCTTCTTTGTCATGACCATAACAGTCTTGAAGAGTACTGACTAGATATCCTGTATAATTTCCCTCAGTCTGGGCTTGTTTGTTGTTTTTCTCATGGTTAGACTGGGGTTGTGGGTTTTGGAAAAGAATTCAACAGAGGTGAAGTGCCTTTCTTGTCACACCATATTAGGGGATAAATGCAGTACACATGGCATCACTGTTGATGTTAATCTTTATCACATGTTAAGGTAGTAGCATTTACCAGGTTTTTCCATTGTAAAGTTAATATTTTTCCCTTTCCCTACTCTATTCTTTGCAAGTTACTTTTTTTTTTTTATTGTTAGAAGTGAGTCACACTCCAGGGGAGGGGAATTAGGCTCTACCTTTTGAGGGAGGTGTCAAAGAATTTGTGAACATATTTCAAACCACCACAGTTCACTCTCTAGCCAAAATTATTGACACTCCTCTCACCTGTTAAATACACTCACCCTCTCCCAATATCCTGCAAAAGTCTCTCCTTTATAGCATCAGCTTATAGTCCAGGATGTTGTCATCTAAATCAAGTCTAGGTTTGGATGAGGCTTCTTAGACGTAGTTCCTTAATTTTAGCCCTTTGGGTCCATTGCCTCTCTGTCTGAAGACCTGTGAAACTAAGGAGGCAAATTATCTGCTCTGCAAACACCCAAAATGCAATGGTTGAGTAAGAAGAAGGTAACCACTATAGGTACTCTTGTTCAAGGAGAGGGAAGATGTTGGCACAAAGGTGTCATTACTTCATACCACTTCTAAAATTCATAGGGC
Source organism: Monodon monoceros (assembly GCF_005190385.1). Taxonomy (NCBI): domain Eukaryota; kingdom Metazoa; phylum Chordata; class Mammalia; order Artiodactyla; family Monodontidae; genus Monodon; species Monodon monoceros. The sequence goes on along the minus strand of NW_021703775.1, from coordinate 36,620,047 downwards.
ATAGGCTGGTAATTCCTTGATTAGAATTTAAAGTCTGGGAGTAACTCTCCATGGCTCTTAGCGCCATCTCTGGGGCTTTTACTTCTACACTCTGCATTCTCTTTCCTTTTCTATGAAAGGTAGCCTGCATTTGCAGCTGTGTAGTTTCTTCTACCTATTTCCTGCTTGTAGATGTTTGGACATCTAAAGGACTCTTCATTTTGTACTCTTTCTGCTCCTTTCAGTCCAAATGGGTGATTTTTCTGCCTGTATAATTCTCTTAACAACTTTATGGCACTCCTGTAAATCTTATTTGAGCTCACTCCATTAGGTAAAAGCCACACCTAAAACTCTCTATGTGAGATAAGCCATTTTCTGTTTTAGGATTCTGCTAAGGGACAATGGCTTTTAGCATGTTAGAAACTCTAGTGTTTGATTAAAAGACTCTGTGAGTCATACTTTTTAAATCTTTAGAAGATCTTTTGTCTAACTGAATAGTACTCAGAGTCACCATCTTAGAGCTTTCTGAGGCTGTAACAAAGAATTTTATAGCTATACTCTCAGCCTTGTCTTTTGGACCATGTATTCTTGGCAATGCCTTGGATTTGAACTTTTCTTGGAAGCCATTTCTTACTTTAATATTGTTTGCATCTGGAAAGACTGAGAATCTTCAAAACCAACAAGTTCTGGCTCCTTTTGTTAAACCATTCTTGAGATGTTTATTAGGAATTTGGAAATTTGGGTCTGGGTTTCAGTGGTGTAGGCTTGGCAAAAAGAAAGGTCTAGGAGTCATGAGCATTTATTCAATGGCCATTGAATTTAAGAAGTTATTGAGGAGCAGAATGAAGGCCAAGAGCAGAACTTTGAGAACTGTGGACCTTTAGTGGGCAAGTGAATAAAGAGTGTGAGGGAGGCAGGCTGGGAGGGAGTCAGCGATAGATTGGAGAAATGAAGAGTACAAGATTGGAGAAGTATTGACGATAGCACTGCCTCACTTACTTTACATGCTGAATTCAGTGGAAAGTTTCCATTTTCCTCTTCATATAAACTCTTTGAGTCAAGGAGATCAGTACCTTTATATCATAAAGTTTATGACATTAGCCTTTCTATTAAGCTGAAGGATGAAAACACCACCATGGAAGCAAAGTTGAAGAACATATCTATATAGCTTGCCCTCTGTGGCCATAAAGTGTGAGTGTAGAAATAACTCCTGTAGAAAAGAATGCTAGGGACTTCCCTGGTGGTCCAGTTGTTAAGAATCTGCCTTCCAACGCAGGGGATGCAGGTTTAATACCTGGTTGGGTAACTAAGATTCCACATGCTGTGGGGCAACTAAGCCCGCATGCTGCAACTACAGAGCCTGTGTGCTCTGGAGCACACATGCCACAACTAGAGAAGCCCATGCTCTGCAACTAGAGAGAAGCCTGCAATAAAGAGCTTGCGTGCCACACCGAAGACCCAGTGCAGCAAAAAAAGAAAAAAAGAAAAGACTGCTATATGCTTAAAGTCATTCATACTTTAGAAGACTATAGGTTGGGGCTTCCCTGGTGGCACAGTGGTTGAGAGTCTGCCTGCCGATGCAGGGGACACGGGTTCGTGCCCCGGACCGGGAGGATACCACATGCCGCGGAGCGGCTAGGCCGGTGAGCCATGGCCGCTGAGCGTGCATGTCCGGAGCCTGTGCTCCGCAACGGGAGAGGCCACAACAGTGAGAGGCCCGCATACAGCAAAAAAACAAAAAAAACCCAAAAAAACACACAAAAAACACACAAAAAACCTATAGGTTGTCTTTTTTGTTGTTGAGTTTTAAGAGTTCTTTATACTTTTTTTAAAAAATTTGTTTAATTAATTTATTTTTGGCTGCGTTGGGTCTTCGTTACTGCGCACGGGCTTTCTCTAGTTGCGGTGAGCAGGGGCTACTCTTTGTTGTGGTGCACAGGCTTCTTATTGCGGTGGCTTCTCTTGTCACGGAGCCTGGGCTCTAGGTGCATGGGCTTCAGTAGTTGCAGCACGCAGCCTTAGTAGTTGTGGCTTGCAGGCTCTAGAGCGCAGGCTCAGTAGTTGTGGCACACGGGCTTAGTTTCTCTGTGGCATGTGGGATCTTCCCAGACCAGGGCTGAAACCCGTGTCCCCTGCATTGGCAGGCGGATTCTTAACCACTGTGCCACCAGGGAAGTCCCTATAAATTCTTGATATTAAACTCTTATCAAATATATGATTCAAATATTTTCTCCTATTCTATATGATGTCTTTTCATGTACTTGGTAATGCCCTTTGATGCACAGAAGTTTTAAATTTTTATAAAGTCCAGTTTATCTGTTTTTTCTTTTGTTGTTTATGCTTTTAATGTGAAGTCTAAGAATCCATTGCCAAATCTGAGTCATAAAGATTTACCCCTATTTAGGTTAAGAGAAATAGGTCAGTGTAAGTATTTAGGTCATTGATCCATCTTGAGTTAATTTTTATATATGGAGTGAGGTAGGGGTTGAATGAATTTTTGTTTTTGACGTTATATTTTCTTTAGACATTATATTTTAGAGTGAAAGAACCCCATCCTATAATGTAGTTTTTAATTCTTCTATGAGACTCTAAGCAAGTTGCTAACTCATAATTTTTGAAATTTTTTTTGCTTTTTTTTTTTAACCTTTTGAATATTGATAATGAAGGAGGATAGCTGTAGAAACTGTAAGTTAGATATTCTAAGATCAGTCTTCTAATGTTATTTATACCAAGTGCTTCCTTTTCCTTTACATGAAGTGGGGACCAGTGTAAGTTGAGTTACTTGGTGAACAAATTATGAGGGTAAAGTATTTTTAGCAGTCTGTTTAAATATTTTTTTAGAATGTGTTTTAATTCTAGTTTCACATTTTTATTTGCTTTTAACAATTGAGTATGTGGGTACTTCTGAATAACATGATTCTTGTAAATTCATACTTTGCACTCTTGCTGCTCTAGTGGAAATGATAATAGTAATAAAAAAATAGAAACTCAAAAGGCTTAGCCACATTAATAAATGATAAACTTGTCTGTGAACCTGAAATGGAATCAAAGAGCAAAGTGATGAATGGGTTTAAAACTGTGGGTCTTCAGTCTCCACAGTAAGTGTTGGTAGCTGAGTTTGATTCCTGTGCAGTCAAAGGAAGGAAATGCATTTCACATATACCATTTATAAAAAGTTTTAAAAAATATCCAGATCACTTAAAAGATATGCATGGGGTGGTAAATAGTAGGTACCTCTGAGGGGTGAAGAGAGGAAAATGAGATAAGGGAAAAAAACAGTGGCACAGCGTAAACTTTTATTACTTAAAAGATATCCAAAAACAAAAAGAAAATTTGAGTGTGTGTGTGTTGTGGGGAAGAAGGGGTACTCATAGGAATTTAGCCTAAGGAAACAACCTGAGATTCTACAAATATTTATTTATGTAAATATTTATTATGGTATTTATGTGATGGAAAATTAGAAACAACTGAATGTCTAATAATAGGTGAATGAATGGGGACCAGTGAGGGAGAATAAGTGAATAACCATACAAATGTTTAGATCCACTCTATGAAATACTCTACAATCACTATTTTTTAAAAAATCAATGTTTTTACAGATTATTTAATGATATTAGAAAATGAGATAATGTTCAGTGTGGGGAGAAAAAAGCAAAATACAGAACTGTATATATAGTATATGTAGTAAAATCCAAATTAAAAAAATTTTTTTATTCTTGTAAAATATATATAACATAAAATCCACATTTTAAAAAATTTATTTATTTTATTAAAAAAAATTTTTTTGGCTATGTTGGGTCTTCATTGCTGCGAGTGGGCTTTCTCTAGTTGTGGCGAGTGGGGGCTACTCTTCATTGCGGTGCGCGGGCTTCTCATTGCGGTGGCTTCTCTTGTTGTGGAGCACGGGCTTTAGGTGTGAGGGCTTCAGTAGTTGCAGCATGTGGGCTCAGTAGTTGTGGCACACAGGCTTAGTTGCTCCGTGGCATGTGGGATCTTCCCAGACCAGGGCTTAAACCCGTGTCCCCTGCATTGGCAGGTGGATTCTTAACCACGGCGCCACCAGGGAAGTCATAAAATCCACTTTTAATGACATCTAGTACATTCACAGTGTGCAACCATCATATTCCAAATTTTAGAAATATATATTTACTTGCATAGGAAAAAATACCCCCCCACCAAAATATACAAGAAGTGTTCTCAGAGATTATTTTTATGTGTTGGAGATATGTGTATTTCTTATTCTTCATCGATTTTAGTATTTTCCACATTTTCACGTGCTTTGTTTGTTTTCCTATTCCTAAAGAGTCATTCTAAGCTTGAAAGTAGTAATGTTTATTTCTTTTATTTTTACTCATTGAAACGAAATGTTTATTTTCTCTTTGTTTACTTTGAAATGTCATACAAAAGGCTGAAGGGCTTGAATGATTCATTTTTGGCATATGTCCAAGAAAATGCTATACTGCATCAGGTTAATAATAAGGAAAAAGGTTAATTAAGAAATTGAATGAGGTTTAAAATTAAACTCTTTGATAATGTTTTAGGTTCTTTCTCATTATTGGACACCATTCTAGAATGTTAAGATCATTATTTCATTTAGGATTTAAAATTTATTAATAAATATTTGTGTTAATATTTTCTGGTCAAAAATGCTCTCCATATATATTTTAAACCATAATTAGCAGTATTTGGGTAATGAAGTTGTAGAAGAAATCTTTGCACTGTGTTTGGATTTAAATCTGCTAGAGACAATATTTTATTTTACTTGCAATCTGCACAAGAAAAAGCTAGACCTAGGTAGGATCTTTTTCAACTAAAGGAAATATGTACAAGATTTTTAGTGTTAATTATAAGCCTAGTGAATTTCTTTATAGTATATATGATTGCGCTCTATAGATAAGTAAATTATACCTGTATCTTTTCTGTTGATGGTTGCATTCCAGGGAGGTTAAATAGGAATTTTGTATTGAACCTGTCGGGAAGAACTTTAAAGTTATCTATGAATATCTCAGAGAATCTTGCTTTTTCAGGACCTGTATAAATTCAAATTTAAACAAGACCTTTCCCTACCTGTCTAGTCTCTTAAGAGTGTTCTTTGTTTATAGGCTCCTGTAAGTATGTAATGTGATGTTACCTTATCTAACTAATGTGAGTTACCTTATCAGCATGGTATTTTGAAAATTCAGAATATTTACCATAATATTATTTTCTACCCAAACTTATCTAATACCATTCTGACCTGTAATTTCTTTTCCTCTCAACCAAGTGTAGACTGAAAAATAACACACAGCATGAGAGCTGTGAGTTCAGTTTTATTTGGGAACTTACTGAGGACTGTAGCCTGGGAGACATCCTCTCAGATAGCTCTGAGGAACTTCTCTGAAGAGGTCGCAGGGGAGGTCAGTAGATATATGATTTTGGTGAAGGGAGTGCAAGCAATCAAGCACACATCTCGTTAGAAGTTTGCTGCTAGTTACAAGGAACAGGTGTCTCTGTTAATGATTTTAGTGCTCTTCTAGGTATACGATGCAAAAAATTGGATTCATAAAATTTTCTCTTGAAAATATCTATCTGAAGACCTGTTCTGCCAGTTTTTCCCACAGCACAGAGTGCCTCATTCCTCTTCTCCACCTTGAGCTCCTTTCAGGGTGTGTAAAAGGTTGGCGTCCGCAGTGGCTAGTGACTTAATTCTTTAAAAACCGGATGGCAAGTGACATTTTTTAGTTGATGGTAGAAGAGGGTGCTAGGCCAATAATAATAAAAAAAGATATCATTTGCTTTCTGACAGGTAAGCAAAAGCCCAGTGGTGATGTACTGTTCTTTTCCCTACTTTGCACATAGGAAAACTTGGGCATGGAGAGGTGATGTAACTTGCCCAGGATCACAGAACTAACTAGTAGAAGATAGAACTAGAATTCAGACACAGGCCTGTTTGAGTTCAATCAGACCTTGTAACTCAGCAACCCATCTAGTTACCTGTTGCTGTGTGATTGGTGCTCTCCCTCACTGTTAGCCACTTAGGGCTAGTCTCTCTTGGGGGTATACCTAACCCTTTGATGCCAAGGCCCCTCTGTTTCCTTAGGAGGTGATGTTGTCATGAAAGGTATAGGGGAAAGATGGTAGATTCTGGGTCCTACCATTCCTGGACTTAAATTCCACCTCTGATACTTACTGGCCAAGTCACTTAACCATTATGGTCCTCAGCTTTCTCATTCATAAAATGGGCACAGTAACATATTCTTTTAAATGTTATTTTGAAGGTTAAATATAATGTATATTATGTGTATGAATATATAAGGTATATAATATGTATATATTTCGTGATGCCTGTCACACTTAAAAAATAACTAAATGGGGCTTCCCTGGTGGCACAGTGGTTAAGAATCCGCCTGCCAATGCAGGAGACACAGGTTCGAGCCCTGGTCCGGGAAGGTCCCACATGCTGTGGAGCTTAGGCCTGTGCGCCACAACTACTGAGCCTGTGTTCTAGAACCCGCGAGCCACAAATACTGAGCCCATGTGCCGCAACTACTGAAGCCTGTGCACCTAGAACCTGTTCTCCGCAACAAGAGAAGCCACTGCAATGAGAAGCCCGCATACCGCAACGAAGAGTAGCCCTCACTCGCCACAGCTAGAGAAAGCCCATGCGCAGCAATGAAGATCCAACACAGCCAAAAATAAATAAATAAATTAAAAAAAAAAACTAAATGGTTAAAGAAAAAGATTCATTCTTTCTACAACTTATCTACTATCATTGTCACCTATAATTCCTTTAATTTTAGTCAAAATTCTTTTTTGAGGATTCTAATGATCTCTTTTGCCACTTATTTTGGTACCACCTGGTTTTGTGTATACTCCAATCCTTTTTTATTTCTTTAATGATAAACCACTATCTTAGTACTATTATGATATCATGTGCCATTAATTTGTAGTTTTTTCAAAAGTCACTAGCCTAAAACCTTAAATCCCCATCATTGATAGAGTGTAGTCTGGTGGTTTCATTCTTTTTTTTTTTTTTGCGGTACGCGGGCCTCTCACTGCTGTGGCCTCTTCCGTTGCGGAGCACAGGCTCCGGACGCGCAGGCCCAGCGGCCATGGCTCATGGGCCCAGCCGCTCTGTGGCATGTGGGATCTTTCCGGACCGGGAAGAGCCCCTGCATCGGCAGGCGGACTCTAAACCACTGCGCCACCAGGGAAGCCCTGGTGGTTTCATTCTTAATATGTCTAATTATATCATGGATAAATTCTGAATTATGTGGGCTATAGGAGCAGCATCCTACATTTCCAGCTCATGTTTCTCTTCTGGCTGGTACAAAATGAAGAGCTATAAGGTTTTATAAAGCCATGGTTCTAATATTTGCCATCTCTATAGTAATTTGATCTAGTGAATTGACTACGTTATTGCTAATTCTTTAGAAGAGCATAGGTAAGAATTCTACTAAGAATGGTTGTTTTATTCTTAGTAACATACCCTGTATAGGATTGTTTTTACTTTTTTTTTTCTTTTTTTGTCATGTGTGTCATGTCAGGTAAAAGTTACTGGCAACATGGAAACACCTCCTATAGAATCATGTTGGAATATGGGCATTGCTGTGCATATTTTGGAGACGTAAATTTTTAGCATAATTTTGTGACAGAAAAGAACAGTAATGTCTTCAAGTCCTGTGTCTTAATTTTAAAATGAGTAGTAGTAGCAACTAATTTGGGTCCCTGATTTTGATAGTTCATGTTAGCCTGTTTTGGACATGAAAGCAAACAGCAGTTTGAAAAATCTTCACTTTAGAATACTTTAGAGACCTAGTGATGATGCCAGCGTATTCAGAAAGAATGGAGTAGGAACTAAGAGTCACCAGGGAGAGTTCTGCTGCCCAGATGACTCCAGTTACGGTTTTATATAAGAATCTTTGCAGAGACAATCTTTCCAGTATGATCACTCCTACATCGGTCTGCTCTAAGGTCTTATTTTTCCAGTGGAAAGCGAAGGGAAGTCGTTTTCAGAAAGAAGAGAGACGATAGCTTTCTCTGAAATTTACAGGGGCTTAATCTCCAATTTTGACACACTTTAATGTTTGGTAATAATTTAGCAGATATTTACTTAAAAAAATTATCTTTCAAAGCTTTATGTAAACTGTAAATGTGTATCTTTTATAATTCAAGAATCCAGTAGTTTTATTAGCCCCATTATTTTGATTGATTTTTTTTTCAGTTGATGATAAAGCTATTTAGTTTTCATCAAAATCTTCAATTGGATTATTGTTGAAGCAAATTCCAAAAATCATCTGTAAAAACCATATGTCTCTTTACATGTATAACCACAATACTATTATCACATCTGAAAAAAATTAACAATTGTATCTTAACATCATCAACGGTCTAATGTTAAAACTTCCCCAACTGTATAACTTTTTAAAAGTTTTTTGTTCTAGTCCACACACTGTCTATGATTCATACGATTCTTAAGTCTCATTTACTCTGTATATCCCCATCATGGTTTTCTCCCTTGCAGTTTTACTAGTTTATGAAATTAGGTCATTTGTCCTGTAGCGTTTCCCAAGTTCTGGATTTTGCTGATTGTATTACCATGAAGTTCTTAATTTAGCCTGTTTCTCTGACCCCTATATTTCCTATTAGACCTAGAGAAGGGTTTCTCAGTCTCCCACTACTGCTGTTTTGTGCTGGATAATTTTTTGTTTTGGGAAATTGTCCTGTGCATTGCATGTTGTTTAGCCACCTTGTTGGTCTCTAGCCACTAGATCCCAATTATACCTCCCTTGCTTCCCCAGTGTGACAACCAAAATGGCTCTGCACATTAACAAATGCCCCAGGGGCAAAAATCGCCCCTTGTGGAGAACCACTATCTATGATATTGTTGGCAAAAATCCTTTATATGTGATGGTGGTGTTTTCTCCCTTTTCTGAGCACCACTTTTAATCTCCTTTGTCACATACATATTCTCTTAACATACTGTATACTTAAAATATTTCCTGATACTATAGTAGCCTTAGTTTTGACCTTTAACATTTATTTGAGCATATTATATGCTGACATCCAAAATGTATTATTTTGCCATTTATTTTGAGCTTTAGAAAGAACCAATATATTCTACAATTTGATAGAAATACACAGTTACAATATACAAGGTGACTATGTATCCTCTTAAATTATTTTCTTTTATGGTCCCCAGGTTTTGAATATAGGTTTACAGTTATGTATGCAGATGATTCTCCTTATTTTAATCTTATTTTAATCTCCTTATCTTAAAGTACCAGTTATTTAAAAAGGGATAATACTTACTATCATTAGGTAGATTTCCAAATGATTAATAAAAGCATGTACACAGGCTAGGTATACCTTTGAGGTTTTGTGAAACATTTTCTCAATTCTTCAGCTCCTGGCCACATTGGTCAGTGCCTCACTACTCTTTTCACTTTTTTGGCAATTGACCTTGGTCTCTTGACCTCTTAATTGACTTCTTTTCATCTTTTATAGTATGAGAACTTGCTTGCTCCAGTATAAAAGCATCACATCCCCTTACTAATTTATCTGCCTTCTTTTTGCCTTTATTTTCCTCTCAGGAGCTCCACTTAGTCTGACATTATACCTGCCAGCTCAGATTAGGTTGCCTTCACTTTTAGGCTTCTTTCTTTACCCCCCTCTGTAAATCATCACAGTAGTTAGACATAATATCCCTGATTCTAGTGAACCAGGCCTCTATATGATATAAAACAAAATATAATTAAGTCCTAAATAAATGCTACTGTGTTTAATGAATACTTTTTCTTTTTCAATCAAGTTTACCTGGAAACTCAAATGCATTCAGTAGATACTGTTTCATATTTGATCCTTTAAGCACTCAACTCTATTACTGAAGGTCATAGATATTTTTTCCATCCCAATATTGGCTTGACTTATAGCATGTTAAGAAGCATAATCCTTGGGACTTCCCTGGTGGTGCAGTGGTTTAGAATCCACCTGCCAGTGCAGGGGACACAGGTTCGAGCCCTGGTCTGGGAAGATCCCACATGCCGCGGAGCAGCTACGCCCGTGCGCCACAACTACTGAGCCTGCGCTCTAGAGCCTGTGAGCCACAACTACTGAGCCCACGTGCCACAACTACTGAAGCCCGCACGCCTAGAGCCCGTGCTCCGCAACAAGAGAAGCCACCACAATGAGAAGCCCTTGCACTGCCGCAACTAGAGAAAGCCGGCGCATAGCAACAAAGACCGAACGCAGCCAAAAATAAAATTAATTAATTGAAAAAAAAATCTTGGTAATAAAGAAGCATAATTCTCATTGGTAGGTTACAAACCAAAGCACACTACTTGTCCCTAAATGTGCTTCACCAGTGAAAGTTGTTGGTAATTGAAATTTTTTAACATATCTGTTTTTCCATTTTACTTCATACTGAAGAGCCGGGGTATCATCTTTCACTGGGTTCATCTTTTCTCTGGGAACCTATTGCCATTTATGTTAAACTAAATTTTGTTTGGTTACTTACTTTAGTGATGCCACACTTGCATTGAATTTTATTTTCAAAGACCTTCACTCTGTGATTTTTGGTGACTTAAAAATGGTTTTGCATTCTGAGAAAGAGTTAGAATTTGATCTCTAATTGAATCATGAAGAAAAGGCTTGTATGGTGGGATTCTGGTGACTTTTACTTAGATTTTCTGTGTTTGAAATAGATAGAAACTGAGTTGTTTTAGCTTCCTTTACATTTGCATTTGAGGGACTTCCCTGGTGGTCCAGCGGTTAAGACTCCACGCTCCCAATGCACGGGGCCGGGTTTGATCCCTGGTCAGGGAAGTAGATCCTGCATGCCGCAACTAAGACCCAGTGCAGCCAAATAAATAAATATATATATATATATATTTTTTTTAATTTGCTTTTGAGAACATCTGCTATCACGTTGACAGCAACACTTAGTTGATTATTGTTTCTGTGAAATGGCCTTTTCTACTACATGGTCAACCTTTCCTTTATAGTCTTCTGGCACTTTAGTTTGTGTAACACAGTCTAACAATTATCAATACATGTCCGTTTATACTTTGCAAGTTCTTCTACCATATGGTTTCTTATTTTTATAGTTGAATTTAATTTCTTTTTGAGTACAGGAACTGTCTGATATATATTTTACATTGAACATATAGAAAATACTCAGAATATGCCTGTGATTGATTGTCAAATGATTATAAACTGCCCGATTTTGTGAATTGTTCTTAGGAAGAATTACTTCAAATTTGATTGTGCTAGAAACCACTGACTCATAGGAGTTAAAAGCCATATATCTGTTTTTCGAAGGCCAAACTATGTTCTTTGAAATTGAGAATTGTTTAATGGAACCTAATCCACTCATAATAGACTTCCCCTTGCTGCTCTTTTTCTACTGGTTTAACCTCTTTAAAACAGGGCAGAAATAAAAGTATATTACCTTAAATTTCATTTTTGGATTCCTGGGCCATTTATGACTACTCTGTATTTAGTTACTATTTTTTACTAACTTTAAGTTAGTAAATTACATGAATATTACAGGACCTGATTTACTTCCCTGATTCTTTGAAAGCAAGAATATCTGGTATAAGGAGTAATTTACCAGAGATGAGTGAAGAAACTATAGTTCTTAGATGATTTCTGCTGATAGGATTTGCTTTAATTACACTTCTACTCACCTTTCTCCTCTTGCTTTAGCTCACATGGGTAATCTGTAGCACAGGCAAGAAGAAAACAAAGTCATCTCCCAGTATGCTGTCCTTTTCAGAAGACCACATAGTCTTTAAATTATCATGCGTTACAATTTCAGGATATATGTTTAGGTACAACAGCTAGTTTATTTGATATAATGTGTTTGGTGGTGAGAAAGTAGTGGAGCTGATATTGGCTTCTCTGGAGCTGATACAAGGGTTATTGGTTTGCTGTTTTTTTTTTTCTGACCTTGTATGATTTAAACTTTGAGATCAGCTCTGACTTTCCTGATGCTTTTTGTAGTTGCAGTCTCTCATTGTTTGGTGGTTTTATATTTGCTCTATCAATCATCTTCATCCTGGTTCTCTTCCAAATTTAAGGTTTATTTTGAAAGGTAAGTTAAGTTTGAGGTTTGCTCTCTATTTGGCACTTGGGATTAATAAACTTGGCCTGCTAGTTGATAACTGCTCTAACCCTGGAAAGTTTGTGCTGGTATTTTAAGAAATAATACTTCTTTGATTTATGAGCCTTGTGTGTGCCTCTGACAATAGTCCTTTTGCAGAGCATACTGAGTTATTATATAATGGTTACTCACGCGCGTGTGGACTAGAAGTTTATGCTGTACTTTGCACTCAAGTCCATTTATTTATGCCTAAAAATCAAGCGCTGTTGCCTCTGCTTCTACTTCAGGTGTCAGTCCATCAACAGTGTATGCTGTTCACCATTTATATTTCAGAAACTGCTGGTAAATCTTGAAATAATCCTTTACTCTGGCCAGCTGTTCTTCCATTTTAGTGTTCCTAGAGTCTGCAGCAGTTTTGGAGAGGCTTGGCTGACTTTTTGGCACTGCCCCACCCCGTTCCACCCCATTTAACTAGAATAGCTTATAATTTCCATTTAAGATTTTAGTTAAATTTTATTTGAAGAAAGGTGGCTATATTTAACGTTGGAAACAAATGACTTAACTAGTGTCTTTATGTCAGCATTGTAAATGAGGTGACAGTATTGCCAAAGAGTGAAATGCTCCTCCTTTGTTCCTGTTATATCACACAATATCATGGGAGTAGTTCAGTAATTAGTAAACTCTATGTATTCATTATCTTTGGAACGGTACATATCAGATGTAACTTTTACTTCTACTCCCATCAATATATGTTTGTGGTAACTGTGAAAAGTGTTATTTTATTAGTCTTGTTCATATTTAGATTAGATTAACTTTATGGATTTCCCATAGGGAATGAGTCAGAAATATGAACTTTGATGGTGGTGTTTTATGCTGTGTTTTGTTGTTGTTGGTTTTTTTTTGAGTCATGATGATCCCCAGAAGTGCCTCAAAGTCCATCATGGGGGAGGAAAGGTGGAGCATAGGTGTACCGAGCTCTGGCCCCAGTATCCACTTCAGTCAGAGCAGGTGCAATTTTACCTATTGAATTAGTGGGGTTCCAGATTAGTAGAAAGACCTAGGAGTTAGGAAACCTAGGTACCAGTTCTGGCTATCCATTAACTAGTTTTGTAGTGTTAGGAAAGTCACTTAACATATCTTTCTCAGTTTTTCATATGTAAAATAGAACTAATTCTGTCTAACTGATAGAGTTGTTTTCAGATAGTGGTTTTTAAAACTGATGAATCAAAAAGTATAATAAAGATATTGTTATTAATAGGTGTAATTCCCAATAACTGAGAAATCCAAAATGGTTTTGAATTTTGCTGTGGAATTTATCATAATAATAGCTATGGTTTTTTCCCCTAATTTTCTGTGATCTAGGGCATTGTTATTTCTTCTTCTTTTTTTAAAAATAAGTTTTGTTGGTAGCCTTCCTTAAAACTTGATTTCTAATGGAAGCCAATGACTTTATAAACAAAAAGGTATGTATATTTATTTTTAAATTTTTATATTAATTTTATTCCACTGTTTCTAATAACATAAGTAGATAAATGAAGCTTAGCTTGGAGAAAATTTTAACTGTCTCTGCATTCCCAAGAGAAATCAAGTCTGGGATGCTTGCATTAATTTCCAGCCTTTGAAGGGCCAGAAAACTGTGCCTGAAATTGGGTTAGCACATTTCTGAAACTGCTGTTACAGTTACTCTGCTTAGTTGGGTTGGGTGCCATTTCCTTTCTTCTTTCCTTGAAGCAGCGAATACAAGCTTCATGTTTTCTTTAGGAAACCATCCCAAGCCTGTAAATTTATTTAAATGCCACAGCTTGTGAAATCACGGGGACATGCATAAAGAATAGATCTTATTCAGAAAAGGCTCAGTAGTTGTGTTCCAGCCTTAAAGAGAACAAGTCTATGCTCTTCTCTTTTACCTGATGGAGTATTAGAATGGCCTCTTGTTAAAGGAGTTGATTAGCTAATTTGATTCAGAAAGAAGTGAGAATAACATTGTAGGGTTAGGTGGTGCTGGCTGATTCTCTAGCTCTTGCACAGCATATGCATTTTAAATATCGGAGGGATTAACCTGTTCCTTGCATCATACCACCAGAATGGGATAGCCCAGCTTACAATTTTGAGCAAAGCTGGCCAGTTTCTGCTGGTTGTTATGGATATATGGGAAAGCACAGTCCTATCTGACAAAGGAATGTATCTGCCTATGGGGTATTAAATGTGAGATATGTCAGAATGGTAGTATGTCCTATCTTCTGGAAGTTAACAAAATAAAATATCTGAAAAGATATGTTCTTTTTCCTTGTTTAAAACTCTTTCTACTGAACAAAAAAGGAGTCCTTAGAACCAGCAATTCCAAAGGAATTAAGGAATTTTTAACTGGTCGGGTATTTTCTGGCATAGTAACATGCAGTTTTATTGATCAAAAGTCTTCCTGGGAAAAATATAGCAATTCCATAATAATTCTAATAATAGTCACTTGTTGAGTGCCTCTTATGTGCCAGTTCTTAAAATATTATTTTAAGGTACATAAATGAGGAAAAAGGTTTAGCGGTGTTGAACAATGTACTCAAGGTCATACAACTCAAGTAGGAGGGTTAGAGGGTTGAGCACAATTTTCCCTGGCTGTAAAACTCATTCTCTTCCCCTAACCATGCTGTTTCTCAGTGAAGAAACATTCATGAAATCTCTCTGTTAGTTTTCAGAGTATACTTTTCCTTTATGACAGTTTATGTCAAGTGAATCCTACTTTAGTTTTATTTTTCATGGTGAAATTAGATACAATATACCTAAAAATTAAAATCCAAAAGACTAAATGAAAGTTAAGTTTGGACTCCTTGGGATTATATATTACCAACATTGATTAGTACACCTCTATCAGCTTGCTTTTTGTTTGTGTTATGTTCTTTAGTACAGAATTTTTCCTTGACCATTGATCACCATTTTCCTCTTCACACTGCTGTACTCCCTACTCCTAAGAGATTGTGGGGATCTTTTAGGTCCACACTACCAGAAACTTTGTTCTTCCTTCAGGTATTCATGACTAATATAGGGATGCAATATTACATTTAGTCAGTAGGTGCCATCATCTAACATCATGTGCTTCAGCCTGAAACTTCTTTCATTCATGGCTTTAGTTTATTTTAAATGAATCCGTTTCTACTTTCTGGATCAACAATTTTGGATCTTTGTTTTGTTTATAATGAAAAATACTTCTAGTTTTCTTTGCTTGATAAATTACATTTGTAAAGTTGATGTATTTTCTGCTGTCTGTTTTATTAATAAAAGAAATTGAGTAATAACTGTGCTGTTTTTACGTATTTTATATGCTGACACTGAGGTAATGGTGCTACTGGTAAAAACAACCCTTTGATGAAGATATCAGGCTAGTTCATGCTTTTACCTTCCAAAGGTGTTTACGAGAAATTGAAATACCTCGTTTTATTTTTAAGGCCAAACAATACTTCAAACATATTTTTCTGTGCAGATTTAGACACTTGAGAAGATTGTCAAGTATCTTCTAACTTTGGAGTAAGGAACACTGAGTGTACAGTCTTTCACCCACTAAACACACATTGTTTTATTCAAAGAGGCTAAGCCCTATCATCATCTTGAGATTTGTCAGTGAGTCAGAGCCTTTGGAAATAACCAGCTAAGGCGGTGATTCTGAGTATGGCTTTAGGCAAAGGGAATAGCTTATACCTTGGCCCTTGGCTGGTTGGAGATTAAATAAGAATAGCAGTCATGTTCACTAAGGATGTCTCTACTTAATAATGGCTAGGTGGTCTAAGGTGTCTCTTTAAATTCTCAGACTTGAGTTCACTGCCTTATTTCATATTTCTTTATTAGATGCCTTCTCTTCAGTTCCCTCTCTCTCTCTCTCTCTCTCTCTCTACATATATATATATATATATATACACATATATATGTATATATCTATACATAGAAAAATATATATATTTATTTTTTAAGAACCAAATCTCTTTAGAATCGGTTTTCAATCCCACAAGGAAAGGTTTAAAATTTTTGTTGTTGTTGTCATTTAGTGGTATCTCATATGCAGAAAGTACGTCCCTATTTGCTCTGTCCTTACGTGTAAATTTGAGTTAACTTGAACTTTACTTCTGGAAGTTAGGTCCAACTAAGTCTGCCCGCCAAATGATTGGGAACAGTGGCAGAATAGACTTTTCTGTAGTGTTCTACTTCCTGCTTGTATACAAAGCTATTCAGGATGAACCTGAAACAAAGACGGCAAACTGGTATAAGAGAGAAGGTGAAGGAGTACTATTCTTCATATGAATAGCAAGGAGGAAGCTTAGGTGCTTACCCTGGGAAACTTAACCTAACCAATTCCTTTTCATCCTTCATGTCTCAAATGTTCCTTGATTGTGGAGATTTTTCCTTGACTTCCCTGTCTTAGTCCCCCCTATTACATACCTTCCATAGCTTTTCCTTTTCCCTTGTTACAATACCTTATCCCAGTTGTAGTTGCTTGTTTAACTATCCATCTCATGAGATTGTAAGGGCCATGAAAGTAGGAATTAGCTATTCTTATTGCTTGTTGAGTCACAGGTGCGTATGATAATACCAGGCATAGTGATGCCAAATATAAACTTTTTGCATTAATGAGCAAATGAATGGTCAAATGTTATGAGAGACTAATAATTCTGGGTGAGGACTTGCCTAACTCATTCTCCCCAGAGTTTTAGTTCTCTAAAGTAAGAACTCCCCTCTAAAATCTTTGAACTACCTTGTCTAAGTAGAGGTAGAGAGAAGAACATTAAGGATGAATATGGAGTAAGTTAGTTGTTTTAAGGGAGGTCCTATATAATTTTACCAGGTGGGCAGTAACTTATTTTTTAATAACCACAGGTGCATTTGTTTCTAAATTTATTGTTCTCGCCTTTTGGGGTATGTGTATTTTATTTTTCTACTTCTTCCTGGTTAGGCTCTATATAAATTTTCTCTTGGATATTCATGTCAGCTTATGATTTTTGTCTGAGCGTTCATTGGTTTGATTTATAAAAGGGATTATAGATACATAGGTTTTTACCATAGTAACTACTGGAGAGTACATATGTGTGGGGGTAGAGCCTGAAAGATGGGGAATAAAATAATTATTTGAATGACCCTTTAAACCGTGTCTTAAATAATAAGCATTATTGTTCATAATAGCTCTGTATCACTCACTGTATCATTTAGGAATATTTGTTGTATCATTTGTAGAATGTTTTTGTGTCTCTAGGGGGAAGGGGTCATCAAAATGTTTTCCACAGAAAAACCATGATCCTTAAGGAGTAAAGTTTTGTTCTTTGCTGTTTTATGGCCTTCCTGCTGCTAACTTGCAGGTGTTCTTTTTGCTCTTTGGCTTCCCCCTTGTTTGTATTAAATATACCAATAATTAAATTCCAAAATTATTGCAAATTTTGGCAGCAAATTTGTAATCCATTTGTTTATTCTTTTCCTGCATTGTGATTAATCAAGACTAGATTTTAATTTGTAGATTTACTTGAACTTGTGGGATTTACTTGAATTTGTGGCTTACGTAACAAACTTTCACTCTCTCCAGTTAATCTTTGTAAGATGTCATTTTGAAGGGAGAGGTATTTATCTTATATCTGATAGCCTTCTAATCTACCTCTTGGTTTATCTCTTACTTTTGTTATTTGTTGATTTCATCCTACTTTGATCCTTTTAACTGATTTCTATGTTGGCCTCTTTTTAAAACTACCAATTTAAATTGGAAATTAGGCACAGGATTTAGAAATGTGAAAGTCGCTCTTTAATATAGTTTGTTTGCATAGTGCCTTCCCTGGTTCTATAAGTGTCTTATTTGTCTTCTTGGCATCTTTTTCTCAAAGGGTGAACCAAGTACTGTGGACTAGCAGCCAGTTTCAAGGAAAAGCGAAAAGAAGTAACAGAACAGGACTTTAGGGACCAGGGTTCTATTCCTTCTCCTATCAACTATCAAAGAAATAGTCTGGTGAGAATTGGCTTCTGCTCATTTATATGTAGGATCTCCAAGGAACAGGCTTCTAACCATGAGAAGAATGGCCTATTTTCTCCCTGTATAAACTATTAGGGGCCTTCTGTCATCACATTCACGTTAATTTGATCGGTGATGCAGACATTTGGGGAACTGGGATTATTAGTATTGTTTTTATAGAAGAAGAAAATGAGTCCTGGATAAGTCATATAACTTCATTCTATTTCAGCTATCCTTTAGCAAGTGCTAAATGTATAGCTAAATCTGTGCTGCACAAATATGTTACACAGAATTTGATCTGGATAAGGAGATAAGACAGGCACTTATGTATGCAATTCTGACCAATAAAGTTTATGATAATGTGATCTGAAGGACTGTGGACAAAAATGCTAGGCAACTCAAAGTCAAGGGAAAAGAGTTCATGAAAAGGTGATATGAGTTGGTTTCCAAGAAAAGGTAGGATTTATCCAGAGTCCCTTGGCTTTTAACAGAGCTGGGGTTTGTTGTCCAGTATGGTATTCATTACATGCCATAACGTTTTGCCTGAAAATTAAAATTAGTGTAGAACTCAGCATGAAACATTCCTTGAAGAAGTTAAGCAAAGAGAAGAGCTTAGACGTACTGCCTCTTGGCTTGATCCTCAAAACAGTTCATTTTCTTTGCAATGAATCTTGACAACATGATTCAAAGAATTTAGCAGATGACAGTTTTAAGGAAAGAAACTTGATTGATTTCTTTTTTCACTTTCTCTCCAATTCATGATTTACAAAGCCTTCATTTTTTCAAATGTTTACCTCTCTACCATAACTATAGCACTAGAGTAGGTGAGTAGGTAAACTAATACATGACTTACAAAGATAGGACTAGGCAAGTGACATTCTTGTGAAGCAAATAAAGTGTTTGGTCTCTCTGTATTATCTTTGGATGCAGGTTAGAGGTAGTTACTGCCACCACCACCCTCAACTCTGGAAATAAGCCAGAGTTTCTTGCTTGAGATAGACATTAAGAAACATTCATTCAGTTTTACTGGACACCAAAAAGTATTCAAGAGGGTTAAAATATACAGTCCCTACTCTCAGGTTCTTTATAATCTGGTTGGAGAGACAGAAATGAAGAACATAACCTAAGGCTATGTATTGTTAGTACTTTACAGTTCATAAGCACTTTTCTCACATATTCTGTTTTAAGAGATTCTCAGAATCACCCTACAAGCTGCCCAGTTGACAGACTAGAAGCTATATGATTTAAGTTACTTGGATGAGAAACTAAATTTCACCACTTACTTGAATTGCTAAGATGTATGGTATGGACAATAAATACTAAAGGTCATGGAGGAATGAGAGAAGCCATTGTCCATCAGTAGATTTTAGGCAGTTCACAAACTCCCTCACATTTTATGGTAAAGTTTGTATGCAAGTGCATTTTTCTAGGAAGAGGGTTCATAGTTTTCATCAGATTTTTCCCCCTTTTTTTTCAATTGATGTATAATTGCCATTTCATCAGGTTTTGAAAGCGAGTCTGTGGCTCCAAAAAAAAGTTTAAAAACTACTTGTCTAGGGGGAGAGTGAGGCCTTAGATGAGTTTTGAATAATAAGCCAAGCGAAGAGAGAGCAATCTGAACAGAAAAGTGACAGCACCTAAAATTTCTTCTATTTTCTCCAAATAGTGCCCTGAGCTGCTAGATCTTCAGCACAGATTCCTGATGAGGTTTACTTTCTTGTGCTAATTTTCCTACTTCCCTTTGCTATCCCCCATGTTCCAAGAGTGTACAGGTAATTGGTTTGGATATAGTGGTTACATCATAGGTCTTAATAATTAATTTTAGATATGATTTAACTAAAAGTTTTTTTTTTTAGGTAAAATGGGTGAGAGAAATACATCTAAGCAATGACAGTACGTGTAGTAGAAATCATGATAGTTTATTCTGAAAATTGAATAATAATTGACTGCCCAATACGAAGGGTAGAATATCTATATATTTTAGCTCATTTAACAAACATTGTTACACACGACATGGGCCAGAAACAGCTGTGAATACAATAGCCAGAAAAAAACAGACCTAGCCCTTGTTCTTATAGAGCTTTAAAACCAAATTTCGCAAATGTGTCTATAACTTATGAACTCAATTATACTCTTAGATTTGTCTTTATGGGAAAATCCCAAATAAGATCATTGATATTGAGAGGACCCCTTTCTGATGGTTGTTCTCTTCCTAGATCAGTGGTTCTCATCAGGGCTTGCAGGGAAATGGTTGCCCCCAGAGTACGTTTGGCAATGTCAGGAAACATTTTTGGTTGTTGCAGCTGGGGAGATACTACTGATATTTAGTACATAGAAGCCAGGGTTGCTGTTAAATCTCCTACAATGCACAGGACAGTCTCCACAACAAAGAATTATTCAGCCCAAACTGTCAACAGTGCCAAGATTGAGAAACCCTGCCCTAGATGGATGTTTCAAAGTAACTGAATGAAATTGCCTTCATAAGGCAGAGTCAGGACTTACTCAGGCATTTCAATACTGTAATGTCATGCCACCCTAAGGTTCTAGTGTTTCCTCATTAATGAGTTTCAGGCTTTATTTAAAGACTCCTTGATGTACTCATATTCTGCTTTTGGTTCATTTCAGTGGGTATGGTTAAACTAGTAGGGGATGGTGGCTTGGGTTTGAAGTTTGGAACTATGCTTTCTTTTAAAAAATTACCCAAACTGTAGTGGTATGATTAATATATTCCTATTATTATCTCTTATTGTCAGTATTTACTGAATTACATGACTATATCTAATAGGTAAATCCCAGAACATGATCATTATAGATTAACAGATAGGAAGGACTTAGAAAGGAATCGACATAGGTGTTTATTTCTAGGTGAATACTCTAGAACAGTGCTTCACTAGCTTAATGTGCCCCTAGAAATCTTACTAAGATGTAGCCTCAGTACATCTGAGGTGAGGCCTGAGATACTGCATTTCTGTCAAGCTTCTGGGTGGGAAGGCTAGGTGAAGCATTAGATCATAGCACAAAATAAGTATGCTTGAAGTATCACTATTCTCCAACCAAAGAGAAGAGTAAAAGGCTTTTTCTGCTTTTAACTTATTTTTAATTTTCACTTTCTGGTTTTAATAGTGATAAAATTAATGTCGGAGAACATTTGAAAAACAGAAAACAAAAGGGAAATCTCTAGTACTAATCTCTACCACCCCAGTAAAGTTACTATATTTTGTGCATTTTCTTTCTGTTATTTTATCTTAAGGGCTTTAAAATATATATCCTTAAATACAATATATGCATTATACAATTCTGTATCTGCTTTTGTTGAAAAAAAGAAGAAAAAAATTCCCCTTATTTTTTTCTCATTTTCTTTGTCCTCTCTACTACTGCATTTTATTGTTCAGCTTTGAATAATTTAGTTTAGGAAAGAATTTATCACTTAGGAAGAGGCCTGCTGAGAGGGGTAAAGGATCACATGCCTTGCTGTAAAGACTTCATTTTGTAAGCTGACTTATGTCATGTTGCAGTTAAAAATATATTTCTCATCATTGGGAAGAACAAAGCTGAGAAAATTCTGTTCCTTTAAATTTGATTTTCTTTCTCCTTGGAGAATGCATAACTGATATTCTGGAACTTGACCTAGGCAAGGAACATGTCATTGCTATTTGAAATTGAACAGTTTTTTTCTTACGAAACTAACATTTATTCCTCATAATTGGAAGCTCAGTGATAAATGTGAGATTAAAGTACAGGCATACGTTGATATATGCAGGTACTGAAAGTCTGTGAGTGAGCTGAATATTTGTGATTGTGAATCTTATTTTCTACTTACAGATCTTCCTCGACTTAAAATGGGGTTATGTCCCAGTAACTTACAACCCATCCATCGTTAAGTTGAAAATATCATAAATCAAAAATCATTTAATGCACCTAACCTACCTAACATCATAGCTTAGCCTAGCCTACCTTAGAAGTGCTTCAGAACACTTACATTAGCTTACAGTTGGGCAAAATCATCTAATACAAAACCTGTTTTATAGTAAGTGTTGAATATCTCAGTAATTTATTGAATACTGTACTGAAAGTGAAAAACAGAATGGTTGTCTGGGTACAGAATGGTTGTGAATGTATTGATTGCTTACCCTTGTGATTGTGTGGCTGACTGGAAGCTGTGGCTCTCTGCCTGGTCCAAGAAAAGATCAAAATTCAAAATTCGAAGTACAGTTGCTCTTGAATGCAGATCTCTTTGCAGCATTTTAAGGCTGAAAAATCGTGAGTCAAACCATTGTTAAGTCTGGGACTGTCTTTACTTATATTAGTGCCCTCTAATGAGAAGATTGTAAATAAATTTACAGCTTGTTAGAGAAAATTACCCTTTGCTCTGTGCTTCTGATGCAGCTTATTTGTTTTATTACCTACTCACCTTAGTTAGGCATATACTCTGGACTTTTTGGTTATCTTAAAAGTCCGTTTAACTTTTAAGCCACCTGAGGTCTCTGAAGTTTTAGTGAACCATGTGCACTTCTGCAGCTCAACCCATAATTTGTAGAAAGCATCAATTTAAAAAAAAATGTAGTCATTTTATAGTTGATTCAGAACTTTTATTGCTGTGCTGAAAAGTTTACCATTTTTTCATATTGCATCATAATTGTCAATCTAAGTGATTTATAACAAACTTTCTTCTGCTCTCTTTGATCTTTCAAGCCTCTTGATACTTTTTTGTTTTGTTTTGTTTTGTTGTGGCCATTTGGCATGTGGGATCTTAGTTCCCCAACCAGGGCTTGAACCTGGGCTCCCAGCAGTGAAAGCAATGAGTCCCAACCATTGGACTGCCTGGGAATTCCCAATAATTTAAGTTAACAGATTTCTGAGAGTGATGATATAATGTATCCTATTGGTTATTTGGCCCTGTTAATGCTGTTGAGAGTGACTCTTTTACAGATCTTCTCAGGTGTGACTCTTTTAGGAATGGATTTTTAAGTCTTCTATAGTTATATCATAATTGGTTCCACTTGGGCCTCCCAGAATTGGTTGAAAGCAACGCTGTAAATAGTCCAAAGGTTTTTAAAGCCATACGTTCAGTAAAGCATGTTAATGGTTCAGTAAGCTCATGTACTCTGTCAAGTCATCAACATGATTAGGCTTCATAGCAACTATCAGCATTCTGTGAATATGCCAAAGACTTAGCTGATCCACTCAGCTGAGTTCACTCTTTAAAAGACTCTTATTTATGCCATGCAAACAACCCTTCAGACCTGCCTCACTATATTGGAGGAATAGTAATTAAAAGTTCCTCATCTCCTTTCTCAAAGAATGTATCATCCTCTTCCAGTCTGCTTTAGAGGGATGACCCTCCGACTGAATCAAAAGGAATCTCTTCACCATCCTATTTTGCTTTACTTATTGAATTTGTTAGGATTAAGTTCAGCTGTCAGTCACAAAGATCCAAATTAACAAAGACTTTAAAAAGATAGGAGTTTATTTCTCTTTTACGTGAAAGCCCAGAGTTGTTTCTGTTCCACACAGCCTTCAGAGTTCCAGACTTTTCCATCAGATGGCTCTATTGTTCCTTGGGTGTAATCCTTGTCCTTGTGTCTGAAGAGGCCATTTTTTAAAAAATTTAATTTTATTTATTTTTTTATACAGCAGGTTCTTATTAGTTGTCCATTTTATACATATTAGTATATATATGTCAATCCCAATCTCCCAATTCATCCCCCCCACCACCACCCCCCACCACCACTTTTCCCCCTTGGTGTCCATACGTTTGTTCTCTACACTTGTTTCTCTATTTCTGCCCTGCAAACCGGTTCATCTGTACCATTTTTCTAGATTCCACATATGTGTGTTAATATATGATATTTGTTTTTCTCTTTCTGACTTACTTCACTCTGTATGACAGTTTCTACATCCATCCCCGTCTCTACAAATGACCCAATTTCGTTCCTTTTTATGGCTGAGTAATATTCCATTGTATATATGTAGCACGTCTTCTGTATCCATTCATCTGTTGATGGGCATTTGGGTTGCTTCCATGACCTGGCTATTGTAAATAGTGCTGCAATGAACATTGGGGTGCATGTATCTTTTTGAATTATAGTTTTCTCTGGGTATATGCCCAGTAGTGGGATTGCTGGATCATATGGTAATTCTATTTTTAGTTTTTTAAGGAACCTCCATACTGTTCTCCATGGTGGCTGTATCAATTTACATTCCCACCAACAGTGCAAGAGGGTTCCCTTTTCTCCACACCCTCTCCAGCATTTGTTGTTTGTAGATTTTCTGATGATGCCCATTCTAACTGGTGTGAGGTGATACCTCATTGTAGTTTTGGTTTGCATTTCTCTAATAATCAGTGATGTTGAGCAGCTTTTCTGCTTCTTGGCCATCTTTATGTCTCCTTTGGAGAGATGTCTATTTAGGTCTTCTGCCCATTTCTGGATTGGGTTGTTTGTTTTTTCAATATTGAGCTGCATGAGCTGTTTATATATTTTGGAGATTAATCCTTTGTCCGTTGATTCGTTTGCAAATATTTTCTTCCATTCTGAGGGTTGTCTTTTCGTCTTGTTGGTAGTTTCCTTTGCTGTGCAAAAGCTTTTAAGTTTCATTAGGTCCCACTTGTTTATTTTTGTTTTTATTTCCATAACTCTAGGAGGTGGATCAAAAAAGATCTTGCTGTGATTTATGTCAGAGTATTCCTCCTATGTTTTCCTCTAAGAGTTTTATAGTGTCCAGTCTTACATTTAAGTCTCAAATCCATTTTGAGTTTATTTTTGTGTATGGTGTTAGGGACTGTTCTAATTTCATTCTTTTACATGTAGCTGTCCAGTTTTTCCAGCACCATTTATTGAAGAGACTGTCTTTTCTCCATTGTATATCCTTACCTCCTTTGTCATAGATTAGTTGACCATAGGTGTGTGGGTTTATCTCTGGGCTTTCTATTCTGTTCCGTTGATCTATATTCCTGTTTTTGTTCCAGTACCATATTGTCTTGATTACTGTAGCTTTGTAGTATAGTATGAAGTCAAGGAGTCTGATTCTTCCAGCTCTGTTTTTTTCCCTTAAGACTGCTTTGGCTATTTGGGGTCTTTTGTGTCTCCATACAAATTTTAAGATTTTTTGTTCTAGTTCTGTAAAAAATGCCACTGGTAATTTTATGGGGATGGCACTGAATCTGTAGATTGCTTTGGGTACTATAGGCATTTTCACAATATTGATTCTTCCATTCCAGGAACATGGTATATCTCTCTATCTGTTTGTATCATCTTTAATATCTTTCATCAGTGTCTTATAGTTTTCTGCATACAGGTCTTTTGTCTCCCTTGGTAGGTTTATTCCTAGGTATTTTATTCTTTTTGTTGCAATGGTAAATGGGAGTGTTTAATTTCTCTTTCTGATTTTTCATTGCTGGTGTATGGGAATGCCAGAGATTTTTGTGCATTAATTTTGTATCCTGCAACCTTACCAAATTCATTGATAACTTCTAGTAGTTTTCTGGTAGCATCTTTAGGATTTTCTTTGTATAGTATCATGTCATCTGCAAACAGTGACAGTTTTACTTCTTCTTTTCCAATTTGTTTTCTTTTTATTTCTTTTTCTTCTCTGATTGCCATGGCTAGGACTTCCAAAGCTATGTTGAATAAGAGTGGCGAGAGTGGACATCCTTGTCTTGTTCCTGATCTTAGAAGAAATGCTTTCAGTTTTTCACCATTGAGTATGATGCTTGCTGTGGATTTGTCATATATGGCCTTTATTATGTTGAGGTAGGTTCCCTCTATGCCCATTTTCTGGAGAGTTTTTATCATAAGTGGGTGTTGAATTTGTCAAAAGCTTTTTCTGCATCTCTTGAGATGATCATATGGTTTTTATTCCTTAATTTGTTAATGTGGTGTATCACATTGATTGATATGCGTATATTGAAGAATCCTTGCATCCCTGGGATAAATCCCACTTGATCATGGTGTATGATCCTTTTAATATGTTGTTGGATTCTGTTTGCTAGTATTTTGTTGAGGATTTTTGTATCTATATTCATCAGTGATATTGGTCTATAATTTTCTTTTTTTGTGATATCTTTTTCTGGTTTTGGTATCAGGGTGATGGTGGCTTCATAGAATGAATTTGGGAGTGTTTCTCCCTCTGCAATTTTTTGGAAGAGTTTGAGAAGGATGGGTGTTAGCTCTTCTCTAAATGTTTGATAGAATTCACCTGTGAAGCCATTTGTCCTAGACTTTTGTTTGTTGGAAGATTTTAAATTATGGTTTCCATTTCATTACTTGTGATAGGTCTGTTTATATTTTCTAATTCTTCCTGGCTCAGTCTTAGAAAATCGTACCTTTCCAAGAATTTGTCCATTTCTTCGTGTTTGTCCATTTTATTGGCATAGAGTTACTTGTAGTAGTCTCTTAGGATGCTTTGTATTTCTGCGGTGTCTGTTGTAACTTCTCCTTTTTCATTTCTAATTTTACTGATTTGAGACCTCTCCCTTTTTTTCTTGATGAGTCTGGCTAAGGGTTTATCAATTTCGTTTATCTTCTCAAAGAACCAGCTTTTAGTTTTATTGATCTTTGCTATTTTCTTCGTTTCTATTTCATTTATTTCTGCTCTGATCTTTATGATTTCTTTCCTTCTACTGACTTCGGGTTTTCTTTGTTCTTCTTTCTCTAGTTGTTTTAAGTATAGGGTTAGATTGTTTGAGATTTTTCTTGTTTCTTGAGGTGAGATTGAATTGCTATAAACTCCCCTCTCAGAATTGCTTTTGCTGCGTCCCGTAGGTTTTGGGTCGTCATGTTTTCATTGTCATTTGTTTCTATGTATTTTTTTAAAATAAATTTATTTATTTATTTTTGGCTGCATTGGGTCTTTGCTGCTGCGCACGGGATTTTCTTTCTTTGGGGGGATCTAGGGGTACTCTTCTTTGCGGTGTGCAGGCTTCTCATTGCAGTGGCTTCTCTTGTTGTGGAGCACGGGCTCTAGGCGTGTGGGCTTTGGTAGTTGTGACATGCGGGCTCTAGAGCACAGGCTCAGTAGTTGTGGTGCGTGGGCTTAGTTGCCCTGTGCCATGTGGGATCTTCCTGGACCAGGGCTTGAACCCATGTCCCCTGCATTGGCAGGTGGATTCTTAACCACTGTGCCAGCAGGGAAGCCCTCTATGTATTTTTAAATTTCTTCTTTGATTTCTTCAGTGATATCTTGGTTATTTAGTAGCACACTGTTTAGCCTCCATGTATTTTTACAGTTTTTTTCCTGTAATTGATTTCCAATCTCATAGCGTTATGGTCAGAAAAGGTGCTTGATATGACTTCAGTTTTCTTAAATTTTCTGAGGCTTGATTTGTGACCCAAGATGTGATCTATCCTGGAGAATGTTCCATGTGCACTTGAGAAGAAAGTGTATTCTGCCCCTTTTGGGTGGAATGTTCTATAAGTATCAATTAAATCTATCTGGTCTATTATGTCATTTAAAGCTTGTGTTTCCTTATTTATTTTCTGTTTGGGTGATCTGTCCATTGGTGTAAGAGGGGTGTTAAAGTCCTCTACTAATATTGTGTTACTCTCGATTTCTCCTTTCATGGTTGTTACCATTTGCCTTATGTATTGAGGTGCTCCTGTGTTGGGTTCATAAATATTTATAATTGTTATATCTTCTTCTTGGTTTGATCCTTTGATCATTATGTAGTGTTCCTCCCTATGTCTTGTAACAGTCTTTATTTTAAAGTCTATTTTATCGGATACGAGTATTGCTACTCCAACTTTCTTTTCATTTCTATTTGCATGGAATATCTTTTTCCATCCCTTCACTTTCAATCTGTATTTGTCACTAGGTCTGAAGTGGGTTGGGTCTCTTGTAGACAGCTTATATATGGGTCTTTTTTTTGTATCCATTGAGTCAGTCTGTGTCTTTTGGTTGGGGCATTTAATCCATTTTACCTTCAAGGTTATTATTGATATGTATGTTCCTATTACCATTTTCTTAATTGTTTTGGGTTTGTTTTTGTGGGTCTTTTCCTTCTCTTGTGTTTCCTGCCTAGAGAAGTTTCTTTAGCATTCGTTGTAAAGCTGGTTTGGTGGTGCTAAGTTCTCTTAGCTTTTGCTTGTGTGGAAAGTTTTTGATTTCTCAGTCAAATCTGAATGAGGTCCTTGCTGGGTAGAGTAATCTTGGTTGTAGGTTTTTCTTTTTCATCACTTTAAGTATATCTTGCCACTCCCTTCTGGCCTGCAGAGTTTCTGCTGAAAAATCAGCTGATAACCTTATGGGGATTCCTTTGTATGTTATTTTTTGTTTTTCCCTTGCTGCTTTTAATATTTTTCTTTGAATTTAATTTTTATTAGTTTGATTAATATGTGTCTTGGTGTGATTTTCCTCGGGTTTATCCTGTATGGGATTCTCTGTGCTTCCTGGACTTGGGTGACTATTTCCTTTCCTATGTTAGGGAAGTTTTTGACTCTAATCTCTTCAAATATTTTCTCAGACCCTTTCTTTTTCTCTTCTTCTTCTGGGACTCCTATAATTCAAATGTTGGTGTGTTTAGTGTTGTCCCAGAGGTCTCTGAGATTGTCTTCAATTCCTTTCATTCTTTTTTCTTTACTCTGCTTCTCGGCAATTATTTCCACCATTTTGTCTTCCACTCACTTATTCGTTCTTCTGCCTCAGTTATTTTGTTATTGATTCCTTCTAGTGTATTTTTCATTTCAGTTATTGTGTTGTTCATCTCTGTTTGTTTGTTCTTTAGTTTTTCTAGATCTTTGTTAAACATTTCTTGTATCTTCTCAGTCCGTGCCTCCATTCTATTTCCGAGATTCTGTGTCATCTTTACTGTTGTTACTCTGAATTCTTTTTCAGGTAGCTTGCCTATTTCCTCTTCATTTAATTAGTCTTGTATGTTTTTACCTTGCTCCTTCATCTGTGACATATTTTTTTGCCATCTCATTTTTTGTGTGTGTGTGAGTGGGATTGTGTTCCTGTCTTACTGGTTGTTTGGCCTGAGGCTTCCAACACGAGTTTGTCGTCTGTTGGGTAGAGCTGTGTCTTGGTGCTGAGATGAGGACCTCCGTGAGACCTCACTCCGATGATTATTCCCTGAGGTCTGAGGTTCTCTGTTAGTCTAGTGTTAGTCTAGTCTAGCAGGAGCTTCAGCCCAACCCCTGGCTCAGGAACCAAGATCCCACAAGCCGTGTGGGGCAGCAAAAAAAAAAAGAAAAAAAAATTGAGAGAGAACAATAACAAAGTAAAAAATAAAATTAGACTAGGAAACTAACAGATATGTTAGAAAGAATATAAAAATAAAAATATAGATGAATCAACAGCTGGGCGGGTGGGAGGTCTTGGCTGTGGAGGGTGGGACTTAAGGAAGGGTGAGGTTTGGGTGGTGGGCGGGGCCTATGCTTAGGACCCACAGGGCTGGAAAAGGCCCTGGGGGCTGTTGGGGGTGTGTGGCTTAGGCTCAACAGAACAGAAGGGGTCCAGGCATGCCCCCCACCACTGGTCTCAGAGGGTGGGGGACCTCACCTGGGAACCCAGCAGGCTCCCTAGGCTCGAGTGGGCAGGGCAAATGCCCTCCGCTCCTCTCCTGCTCCTCCCAGAGGGCCCCTCCCCACCTGCCTCTCCTGTTCTCCCCTCAGCCTCCTTCCTATGCCCCCGGGACCAATGCAGCCAGGGAGGATGGGGGGCCTTGGAGGGCAGGGGACTGGCCTGGGAGCTCAGCAGGCTCCCCAGCCCAAGTGGGCAGGGCAAACGCCCTCCAGTCCTCTCGCTCTCCCTCTGGAGGGCCCCTCCCGCCTGCCTCTCCTGATCTCCCCAGCCTCAAGGGGTGCTGATCCTGTCTGGCCTCCACTTCTTCTCCCGCCTCAGTTCCCCCACATCCTACCAGTTCACTTGGGGGTTCCTCCCGTCTTCTTGGGTGTCAGGGTCCCCCACCAGCGGCCAGCAGGTGCCCTAGTTTTGGAGAGATGCTAACTCGGTTTCTTCCCACACCGCCATCTTGACTCTGCCCCCAACAAAAATTTTCATAATTTGTATTTTCATTATTATTCAGTTCAAAATGCTTTCTAATTAACCTGGTGGGGTTTTATGCGTTTTTTTGACCCATGGTTTATTTTAAAATATTATGTTTAATTTCCAAATAACTTGGGTTGTTCTAGGCATCATGTTAATAGTTACTGTTTAAGTTGATTGTGTTGAGAGAAAATATTCTGTATAAGTTTTCAATAAATTCTTTTGAGATTTATCTTCTGACTTACCATTTGATCTATATTGTTTAATAGACCATGCACACTTGAAAAGAGTACATAGTATTGAATTGTTGGGTGTAGTACTTTACAAACATCAATTAGATTATGTTGGTTAATAGGCCTGTTCACATTATCTATGTTCCTACTGATTTTTTTGTCTAGTTATTATTTCAGTTACCATGAGAAAGGTGTTAAATTTGCAGTCATAGTTGGAGATTTTTAAAAGATCTGTTTCTCCCTTTAATTTTCTAAAATTTTCTTCTTGTAGGTTGCAGCTCTGTACCAGGTCTATACACATTTAAGATTATATCTTTGTGATGAATTATCCATTTTATCATTATGAAATACTACTCTTTATCTTTGGTAATACTCTGTATTGAAGTCTATTTTATCTGATAATAATATAGCCACTCTAGCCTATTTAATATCTTTTTCTAAGCATTGCTTTCAACCTGAGTTCATATGTGAAATGCATCTATTGTAGGTAATGTTTAGTTTAGTTTAGTCTTGCTTTTGAAGTACTTTGCCCATTTATGTTTAGTGTAAATCTTAATATTGTTAGATTTAGTCTGCTGTTTTGCTTTCTTTCCCAGTTTGTTCCATCATAGGTTTGTGCTTTTTTGTTTGTTTGTTTTAATTCCTATTTATCCTTTCTGACCTTTTTGACTTGACATATTTTTTTGAGAATTCTATTTTAATTTCTCAATTGGCTTTTTTTTTTTTTGTGGTACGTGGGCCTCTCACTGCTGTGGTCTCTCCCGTTGCGGAGCACAGACTCTGGACGCGCAGGCTCAACAGCCATGGCTCACAGGTGCAGCCGCTCCACGGCATGTGGGATCCTCCTGGACCGGGGCACGAACCCGTGTCCCCTGCATCGGCAGGTGGACTCTCAACCACTGCACCACCAGGGAAGCCCTCTCAATTGGCTTCTCAGCTATATCTCTTTATAGAGTTTCACTAGAGATTGCATTGTACATCCTTAACTTTTCACAGTATACTTAAAATTAAAACTGTAGCATTTTGTGTAAAATATAAGATTCTTAAAACTATCAAATTCTGTTGATGTTACATCTTTTAAGTAATAGTTGTCATAGCTTTTTATTTTTATGTCTTAAACCCCATATTTCAATTATAATTTTTGCTTTAAGTAATCATATCCATTTTTAAGAAATTAAGAGAGAATAAAACATGGCCTTATATACTTAGCCATATTTTTACCACTTCCACTGCTTTTTGGTTCTTTTAAAATTTATTTTTATTATTTTTAAGTTCCACTGATTTATTTTCTTATGTCTGTGCAAATAATGCAGTGTTTAACATCTTTTTTGTGTGTGTGTGTGGTACGTGGGCCCCTCACTGCTGCGGCCCCTCCCGTTGTGGAGCACAGGCTCCAGACGTGCAGGCCCAGCAGCCATGGCTTACGGGCCCAGCCGCTCTGCAACATGTGGGATCCTCCCGGACCGGGGCACGAACCCACGCCCCCCGCATTGGCAGGTGGACTCTCAACCACTGGGCCACCAGGAAAGCCCTAACATCTTTTTATTTTTTTTAATTTATTTATTTTATTGAACTATTCATTTCTTTTTGAATATCTGTTTCTCTATCTGGTTTTGTTTCTCATCAGTTTGAAGAATTTCCTATAGCATTTCTTACTGTGCAGGTATGTTGGGAATGAGTTTGCTTAGTTTTCATTTATCTGAAAATATCTTTATTTCATCTTTTGTCTTAATGGATATTTTTGCTGAATTTGAAATTCTGTGTTTTTCTTTCAGGACTTTACATATATTGTTCCACTGTTTTCAGGTTTCCATTGTTTCCAGTCTAACATTAGTTATCATGTGTATTATTCTGTATGTA
The DNA here is from genome assembly GCF_005190385.1 of Monodon monoceros. Taxonomy (NCBI): domain Eukaryota; kingdom Metazoa; phylum Chordata; class Mammalia; order Artiodactyla; family Monodontidae; genus Monodon; species Monodon monoceros. The sequence continues at coordinate 36,587,940 of NW_021703775.1, read as the reverse complement.
ATGTGCCAATTTTAATTGGCTGCTTTCAAGATTTTCTGTTTATTAAAGTTTGCCTTTCAGCAGTTTGAATATGACGTGCCTCGGTATGGGTTTCTTTGTATTTATCTTCCTTGGTATTTATTGTTCTTCTCAAATTTGTACATTTATGTCTTCTATCAAATTTGGGAAACTTTTGGCTATTATGTATTTCAAGTCCCTTTTTTGCCTCACTCCCTCTCACTCCCCACTTTTTCTTATGGAAGTCCAATTACACATATCATGAATCTTTTATTTTTTAATTAAAAAAATTTTTTTAATTTTTTTTTTATTTTTGGCTGTGTTGGGCCTTCATTGCACACGAGCTTTCACTAGTTGCGGCAAGCAGGGGCTACTCTTCATTGTGGCACCTGGGCTTCTCATTGCGGTGGCTTCTCTTGTTGTGGAGCATGGACTCTAGGCACTCGGGCTTCAGCAGTTGCAGCATGCGGGCTCAGTAGTTGCAGCACATGGGCCCTAGAGCTCAGGCTCAGTAGTTATCGCACACAGGCTTAGTTGCTCCACGGCATGTGGAATCTTCCTGGACCAGGCATGAACCCGTGTCCTGTGCATTGGCAGGAGGATTCTTAACCACTGCGCCACCAAGGAAGTCCCACATATCTTGAATGTTTTAACATTGTCCCACCTGTTCCTCAGGCTCTCTTCTCCCCAACCCCCCCCTTCAGTCTTTTTTCTTTATTCTTCAAACTGCATAATTTCTGTCTGTCTTCAATTTCAGTGACTCTTCTGTTATCTCCAGTCTTGTTTTTCCTATTTATTGAATTTTTTACTTCAGGTATTATATTTTTTAGTTTTAAAATTTTCATTTGGCCATATTATAGTTTCTGTTTCTTTGCCAGTATTTCCTATCTGTGCATTTAGTTCAAACACCTTTGTCTTTACATCTTTAAATATGGGTATCATAGCTATATTTGCTAATTCCTACAACTGGGTCATTTCAGGTTTAGTCTCTATCCATTTAAGTTTATGTCACATTTTCCTGTTTTTTCATATGTTTAATAATTTCATGTTGTATAATAGACATTATGAATAATGCATTGTAGATACTGTGGGTTCTGCTATGATCCTTTGAGGAATGTTGATTTTTTTGTTTGTGTTCTCCAACAATTAACTTGGCTGAATCCAACACTGAACTGCAGTGGGTAGCTGCTGAAACTTCTGTTCAGATCTTTTAGCTTTGTCTGGGCTGCTTAGAATCTGTCCCAAGCATGCAGAGTTTACTTGTCCAAAGTCAGATATTTCAGTAAAGTTCATATACAGAATATGGAGTTTCTTCACTGTGTCTCTCTCTCTCTTTCTCTTTTTTTTTTAAAGGATTTTTTGTTAATTTCTGGATGTTGTGATAGCCTCAAACTCTGTCTTCTTGGTTCCTCAAGCCAGAAATAGTGCAGATTTCAGAATTTTAGCTGTCAACCCAACACTCAGTGGGGCCTGTCCTCAGTAAAAAGTTGTTTAAATTTAAAACGAGGGCAGAGGGGCAGCAAACTCTCTCAGCCAGTGCCATTCCTAGATGTTGACTCTCCAGCAATTTCTGTCTGCTCTCGTTTTTCTTTGCCTTCAGATATTTTTTGTTTTTGTTATTTTGTTTTGTCCAGTATTTATAATTCTCGTCTGTGGGATGGTAGGTTAAATACAAGTTACTCCACCATTAGTGGAAGTAGAACATTTTTGTTTGGTTTAAAGAAGAAGAAGAAAAAGAAAGAGTCACCTCAAGCTGTTTTTAGAAAAGAGCATGGGGAAAGAGGCCTTCAAACAGTGACTTAAGGTTTTTCTCTTTGGCCATTCTAGACATCAGGGCCATTCTAGACATCGGGGACATAGTTTTATTGATATTTTATATCCATTATCAAAAATTTGAAATAAGAAAGCAACATCATACAGGGGGAAACCCTTAGTGTGGGTGGGGTGTCAAGAGACCTAATCTGTAGTCTAGCTCTTGCATTGGTTTTCTATTATTCCAAAATTAATTTTTTATTTACTTCAAAAAACTGAGAAACAAATGTCTCTATTCATCTATACAGTATTTCAAGTTTTATCAGTATCCTAATTTGGCCTTGCCTATATCTTCTAGTGTTGTGGGATGTGTTTTTTAAATGTTGTATGCAACTAATGTTAGTATTTGGAACATCTTTTTGAGTCCATAGAATTTGAGTTGTGAGAATAGAAAAGTAACATAGCTTAGTGAAAAATAAAAAATAGTACTTAATGGAAAATAGAGACTACTCCTTGAACAAGGAGAAAAGTAGAACAGCATGCTAGTTGCTTATAGTCTCACCTTTCTAAACACACATTTAGACACTCTATTAATATCAGTAAAAGTCATCTCTGTATAATTAATTCTTAAACTTAAATTACTTGAGTCTCATTAAAGGTCAACAGAAAAAATATTGCAGTTTATTTTTAGATTTTTCTGGTCCTATAGAGCCTATGAATTTATGAGACTTGTTAAGGTCTTCAAATGTTATCCTGGTGGAGTGCTATTAAAAACACATCTGCTACTTGTATTATTGTGTCATCATCACCTAGTAGTAAAAGAATACATTGCCTACCAGCTGTACTCAATTTACAAGACAGAGCAACAAGTAACAAAGGCACACTTGTTTAACCAGCTGTTGTTGAGTAAAGTTGAAACTATTAAACACATCACCCCTGGACCATCCCTGAATAATAAACTATTCTAATTGAGATCTACACTTCAAGTTGTTTTTCCAGTAGCAAGCATACACTTGTATAAATTTTCTCTATATCCTCTTGTGTCTGGTGGCACGTGTTTATGAGGAAAAATCTCTAGCTACTAAAATGTTTTAGAATCTGTCAGTTTTCACATTTATATGATTCTTTGCTTTTCATTGTGGAGTTTTTTCCTATTCTTACAACTCAAATTCTCTGGACTCAAAAGTTTGTTTCAAAAACTAACATGAGTTGCATCTAACATTATACAAAGTTTTTCCTTCAAAAGAGTAAAGGAAATCTAGTGATGAGGAATTTAAATCTTAAATATTTTCTATTCATAACGAAATAATGAATATGGGGTCGGTCCTGCTGAAGAGCTCTGATAGGCCCATAATACTGAGTTGGAAGGCCACTGAAGACCATTTTGGAGCAGAAGAATACACATATTTGAATAAATTGTTTGCTGTGACAACAACATCGGGTTGTTACAGAGTTAGTGAACTCTAAACAATGTGTCTCCATTTACTCAGTGTGCTGTGCTGACTAAAGAATAAAGATGAATTGCTGTGTTTCTTGCCTCTCAAGAACTGTGAAGAGTCTGAGATTTTACCCTACTTGTAAGCTAACAGACTAATCTGCCACCGTGTTATGAATGCTGGCAGATTCCTGGGTCAAAGACAAAGGACTTTATTACTCCTGGTGGTGGTGGTAGTGGTGGTAGTAGTGGTGGTAGTAGTGGTAGTAGTAGTAGTAGTAGTCGTCAGAGCACCAGCATTTGCACTATTTGCCCAAGCCCCAGTTTTACTAGAGTGACACAAAGAGGGTCGGTGAACCCTGCCTGGGTGGAGACATTATCATACTAGACAATAAACAAACCTACCCTCTGATCCACAGGGTGACTGTCTATCTTCCAAAGCTGCTTGTTATACTAACGTTTTTGAAAAGATAGTCTGGAACAAATAACAGTCAGTGCTTCAGCTCACAAAACATCCAGAAATGTGAGAGACCTATGGAAAATTGTTGCCCAATGGTGTCCTCTAAGATTTTCTTTTAAAACATAATATTATGTGGCTGAACCAATAAAAAACCACATGAATAAGTTTTTTTCCTTTTAAAGTATTATTTGATCAATACCTTCTATCAATACAGCACATTTAAAGCCTATTCACATCTATTATTGTCTTATTCTTACAATCTCTCTATGAAGTTAGTAGAGCAAAGGAAGTCAACATTTAAGAGATGAGAAATTGACACCAGTATATTAGCTGCAAAAGTATTCTGATTGCCAATTACACATTATTTACTAAGTAACCTACTAATGAAAGTCTCTACAATCTTCACATATTTCTTGGTCATTTAGTCTGATTTGAAGCTTGACATAAAAATCAAACTTTTTTTTTTTTTTTTGGCGGTATGCGGGCCTCTCACTGTTGTGGCCTCTCCCGTTGCGGAGCACAGGCTCCGGACGCGCAGGCTCAGCGGCCATGGCTCACGGGCCCAGCCGCTCCGCGGCATGTGGGATCTTCCCGGACCAGGGCACGAACCCGTGTCCCCTGCAGCGGCAGGCGGACTCTCAACCACTGCGCCACCAGGGAAGCCCCGTTAAATCTTTCTTAATTTTATTTATATGTGCCTAGCACATAGGAGGTGCTCAAAAAAATATTTCTTAAATGATTGAATGAATGAACAAGACAGCTTTTCTTATAGTAAGACCAAAATATCAGGTTCCAGAGCACAGGACTATATTCCTTAAAGCAATGTTACTACATTAACTACTCTACATATTTTTGGGTACAGGATTTGGCCTACATGCTTGCTAGAATTTTCTATACACACACATGTTAAGAATCTCTTTGGTTTAAATTCTGACATCACTATAGGCATTTTTAGTATTTTCCTTTGAAATTAGAGGAATCACTTTAATTTAGTGATTATATTTTCATTCCTAGAAATTCTTTTTGTCTCTTTTTCAAGTCTGTCTGGTCATTTAAAATGATATGTTGTTCTTCATTCTGTATCTTACGATTCCATTTTGTGACATTCTTGAAGGTCTGAATTCTGCAGTTTTTCTGCTTACTGTCATTCATGGTGAATGTATTAGTCAGTGTTCTCCAGAGCAACAGAACCAATAGGATAATATATAGATATATAGATAAGGGGAAATTCATTATAGGCATTGGCTTACACAATTATGGAGGCCTAGAAGCCCCATGATCTGCCATCTGCAAGCTGCAGAACCAGGAAAGCCTGTGGTATAAAAATTTAGTCCAAGTCCAAAGACCCGAGAACCAGGGGAGCCAGTGGTATTATTCCCAGTCTGAGGCTAAAGGCTTAAGAACTAGGAGCTGCCGTGTCCAAGGGCAGAAGAAGGATGTCCCAGCTCAAGAAGAAAGAGAATTATCCCTTCCTCCTCCTGTTTGTACTATTGGGCCCTCAGTGGATTAGATGATACCCCCCACCATGTTGAGGGCAGATCTTTACTCGTTCTACCCATTCAAATGCTAATATATTCTGGAAACACCCTCACAAACACAACCAGAAATAATGTCTTCCAGCTATCTGGGCACCCCTTAGCCCAGTCAAGCTGACACATAAAATTAACCATTGCAGTGACTTTTCTCTTCTTGTGTTTTATAATCTAGGGTTGAGATCTCATGTAATCTCTTTCTTCCCTTCTCTTAATGGAAAGAAGATTTTTTGCCTTATTCACCCTTTGCTGAGGAGGAAGAGCTCTGAAGGTTGCAACTTTATCCAGGAGTCTCAGTTCCCTCTTTGCTTCATGTGGACCTAAGGCTTTATCTTCTGTATTGGCTGATCATAAAAATCACTGATTTTCAGCTCCCTCTTTGTATTTCGCCCTCTTGCTTTTTTGTGAGCTTAGCTATTTATTTAAAAGGATATGTATTATATTCACCTAACATTTTTACCTATCTTTTAAGGGAGATTTTATGTCTTTTAAGTGAGATTGTCCACTGTGTTCTCAGAAACTCAACTTGCTAGTTACTTTAACCCATATAGTATTATTGAAGTTACTCTACACTGGATGGATGCAAATATATAATTCAGAGGGGCACAATCAGCCTTAGTATATCAATATTTGTCATTGTAAAAATATATGCTATTTTTACAAGGCAAGTAGGTGATGAAGCTTGAAATACTATCAGTAGGATGCAGAGATTCAAAATATATGAATCAATAAAATACCTAGGAATAAACCTGCCTAAGGAGGCAAAAGAACTGTACTCCTAAAACTATAAGACACTGATGAAAAAAGTTGAAGATGACACAAACAGATGGAAAGATGTACCGTGTTCTTGGATTTGAAGAATCAGTATTGTTAAAATGAGCTTACTACCCCAGGCAATCTACATATTCAGTGCAGTCCCTATCAAAATACCAATGACATTTTTCACAGAACTAGAACAAATAATTTTAAAATTTATGTGGAACCATAAAAGACCCCAAATAGCCAAAGCAGTCTTGAGAAGGAAGAACAGAAATGAAGTAATCACCTCTCTGACTTCAGATGATACTACAAAGCTACAGTAATCAAAACAGTGTGGTACTGGACTTCCCTGGTGGTGCAGTGGTTAAGAATCTGCCTGCCAATGCAGGGATCTAACAGTGTGGGTTCTATCCCTGGTCTGGGAAGATCCCACATGCCATGGAGCAACTGTGCCTGCGAGCCACAACTACTGAGCCTGTGCGCCACAACTACTGAAGACCGTGCGCTCTAGGGCCCATGTGCCGCAACTACTGAGCCTGCATGCCACAACTACTGAAGCCCACGCACCTAGAGCCTGTGCTCTTCAACAAGAGAAGCCACCGCAATGAGAAGCCTGAACATTGCAATGAAGAGTATCCCCCGCTTGCTGCAACTAGAGAAAAGCCCGTGTGCAGCAACAAAGACCCAGTGCAGCCAAAAAAAAAACAGTATGGTACTAGCACAAAAACAGACACATGGATCAATGGAACAGGATAGAGAGCCCAGAAATAAACCCACACACTTATGGTCACATAATCTGTGACAAAGGAGGTAAGAATGTACAGTGGAGAAGAGACAATGTCTTCAATAAGTGGTACTGGGAAAACTGGACAGCTGCATGTAAAAGACTGAAATTAGAACTTTCTGTAACACCATATACAAAAATAAACTCAAAATGGATTAAATACCTAAATGTAAGACTGGATACTATAAAACTGCTAGATGAAAACAGGCAGAACACTCTTTGACATGAATTGTAGTAAGTTTTTTTTTTGGATCCATCTCCTAAAGTAAAGGAAGTAAAAGCAAAAATAAACAAATGGGACCTAATTAAACTTAAAATCTTTTGCACAGCAAAAACCCATCAACAAAACAAAAAGACAAGCTACCGAATGGGAGAAAATATTTGCAAATGATATGACTGATAAGGGATTAATATCCAACATATATAAATAGCTCATACAACTCAACATCAAAAAAAAAAAACCCGATTTAAAGATGGTCAGAACTGATAGACATTTTTCCAAAGAGGAAATGCAGATGGCTAACAGGCACATGAAAATATGCTCAACGTTGCTAATCATCAGGGAAATGCAAATCAGAACCACGGTGAGATACTACCTCACATCAGTCCAAATGGCCATCATCAAAAAATCTACAAACAATAAATGATGGAGAGGGTGTGGAGAAAAGGGAACCCTCCTACATTGTTGGTGGGAATGTAAATTGGTGTAGCCACTATGGAGAACAGTATGGAGGTTACTTAAGAAACAAAAAGTAAAGCTACCATATGATCCAGCAGTCCCACTCCTGGGCATATATCTGGAGAAAACCATAATTCAAAAGGATGCATGCACCAATAGTGTTCATTGCAGCACTATTTACAATAGCCAGGACATAGAAGCAACCTAAATGTCCATCAACAGAGGAAGGGATAAAGAAGATGTGGCACATATATATGGGATGAATTGGGAGATTTGGATTTTACATATATACACTACTATATATAAAATAGATAACTAATGAGAACCTACTGTATAGCACAGGGAGCTCTGCTCAGTGCTCTGTGATAACCTAGACGGGAAGAAAATCTAAAAAAGAGAGGATATATGTCTGTGTATAACTGATTCACTTTGCTGTACAGCAGAAACTAACACAACATTGTAAAGCAACTATACACCAATATTAATTTAAAAAATAAAAAAATAAAATGGGAAAAAAATTTTTTTAAGATACATGTATCCCAATGTTAATAGCAGCATTATTTACATTACTCAAGCTATGGAAGCAATCTAAGTCTCCATCAACAGATAAATGGATAAAGAAGATGCGGTATATATATATATATATATATATATATATATATATATAAAATGGAATACTACTCAGCCATAAAAGAACAAAATTTTGCCATTTGCAGTAACATGGATGGACCTGGAGGGCATTATGCTAAGAGAAATAAGTCAGACAGAGAAAAACAAATACTGTATGATATCACTTATATGTGGAATCTAAAAAACACAATGAACTAGTGAATATAACAAAAGCAGACTCACATATATAGAGAACAAACTAGTGGTTACCTGTGGGGAGATGGGAAAGGGGCAATATAGGGGTGAAGGAATAGGACGTACAAACTATTGGGTGTAAGATAGGCTCAAGGATGTATTTACAACACAGGGAATATAGCCAATATTTTGTAATAACTGTAAATGGAAAGTAACCTTTAAAATGTATAAAAATTTAAAAACATTATTTTAAATATATGAATCAAGGGGGCTTCCCTGGTGGCACAGTGGTTGAGAATCCATCTGCCAATGCAGGGGACATAGGTTCAAGCCCTGGTCCATGCTGTGGAACAACTAAACCCGTGTGCCACAACTACTGAGCCTGTGCTCTAGAGCCCTCGAGCCACAACTACTGAAGCCCGTGGGCCTAGAGCCCATGCTCTGCAACAAGAGAAACCACCACGATTAGAAGTTCGCACACTGCAATGAAGAGTAACCCCTACTCACTGCAACTAGAGAAAGCCCCCGCGCAGCAGCAAAGACCCAGTGCAGCCAAAAATAAAATAAATAAATTTTTAAAAAATTAAAAAAAATATATATATATATATGAGTCAAAACTGATTATGTCACTCCAGGCTACCATGACCCAGAAATTTACAATAGTGACATTTTGTATGCACTTACTTTAAGGGGAACCTGGAATTTAATTGTTATTTTTATTTCAAATACTCTTTCAAGAGTAGTATTTTTCAGGTAATGAAGATATGTTTATTGTAACTTAATTTGTTTTTAATAAAAGTCCCCTGAGTAAAACTTTTAATAGATTATAGCTCAAGGGAAAAATTAACCTGGATGTTTCTGTATAATTGAGGAGAAACTATTTAACTGGAAAATTCTTTGTGATGATTTAAATTCTGTAATGCAGTTTGATTATTAAATTAGAATTAGAAAAGCTGTGAAAGAAAATAAGAGAAATAAGAATGGGAAATAGCTAGTCACCATGGAGGGAGTATGTGACAAACCCTGTGGGTTGGTGTGGTGGTTGGGTCTCCCAATTACCACTCTAGAAGTACAGCAGAATTAGCAGGGATATTTCCCACTCAATTTTATCTGGTTATAGGCAGTGAAACTGACATTATTCAGACTTAATTTGAATTTACTAAGGCTTGTCCCCATTGTTTTTTGAAAGATAAAGTTGGAGGGAGGACAACTGGATTCACTGAATTATCATTTCTAATCTCACAATTACTTCCTGAAACTACGAGTAGAAAAAAACTCACCACCCCACCCTCTCTTTTTTCTTTACTGTTGTTGTGCTCTAACTCTTAAGGTGATCTTTGTTTAGCGTTTCAATACTTATACTGTAGTTTGAGGGAGGAGAAGAGGGCAAAATATCTGTATGAAAGTGATTATGAAAATGCCTAAATTCTCAGAGGACAGTGAGGGGAAATTTTGACTACAGCTGCTTCATTCCTATAGTGACTGATCAGGGATGCAAATCAAGACTAAATTTATACAGTTTTGATAGGCTGTTTGTTATTGCTAAAGTCCTAGGTTCAAGTTTTAATATTCAGTTGTGGAGAAAAGGATGGAAATTCTTGAGTACTTAAAATTAGACTCCTAAATGAGAAATTAGAAAAAAATATTTTAGTTGTGTGGCCCACTTAAGGCATTTTTCTGTTTGTTTTCTCACTTGACCTTCACTAATCCCATGTAATAGGTATCATTATCCCCAAGCCACATGGAGTCTTCAGTTCATTGTTGATAGGACTTGTACTAGAATTAATTTCTATTGATTCTTAGTCCCATATTCTATTTATAGTTTGCTGCTTACTGTCTCAAATCCTAGTTAATGATGAAACACACTGATCATAATGTAGACATCAAATTGAAGTCATTTAGTTTGTGGTCCTAGATTAGAAAGACCAGAAGTAGACTCCCATATACATGGTCAATTGATTTCAGCAAAAATGCAAAGGTATTTAATGGGGAAAGGGTAGTCTTTTTAAGAAATAGGAGCAAAGAAACATTTGGAATTAAAAGTGACTCCCAGAAGTTAGTGCAAATATAGTGGTTAGCTCCAAGGGGAAGATTAGAGAATGCAATAGGGAAGGGGGGATACAGCGGTTTCAAATATGTTGACATTGTGTTAATTTTTCAGCTGCATCATTGGGTACCATGTGTATTTATTATTCTTAGAGCCCTACATACATGTTGTATAAATTCTTTAGTACATGACTAAATCATTAAGAAATGAAATTTAATTAACTTTGAAAGGATACTAAAGACATTTTTGGAAAATAGGACAACCACTGTCAAAATCAGTCAGTCCCACTTTATTAAAGTTTTTGTTTAGAGCTGTAATACTTGGGATTTAGGAAAAAAATGGCTTTGCATAACACAGGACAGATATTTTATATTCTGGCTTTATTTTTACTTTTTCTGGTATTAACATGATATTAACTCTGTGTATTTTTGGACTGTGCAGAACAAGAACAGAGGCAGATATGGGAGATTGGAAGGTTTTCAGCAAGACAGGCAAAATAGTTTAACAATCTGATAGTAAATGATATACGATAGAAGGTGAGCCTTCATCAATTAAGGCCAAGGAGCTTATTTGGCTTTAGAAAATAATTAGAGCTCAGGTTGTGTTTGTTAGGAGTAGAAACTCAGGTGGGAGGCCTGCCTGTGAAGGGGAAGGGGGCTGGTGGGAGTGGTGGGAAAGGCAAAGATTTAAAGTTGAATGAAAATAAATAATCATACATATTGCTGGGGCCTGAAAGACAAACTCTCACTGGTTGTATTTCTTTCTGGCAGACTTATGACAAGTTTTCAAGGGGGAATAAATGTCAGTTTTCTATTTTGTTTTAAGAAAGGGATAATTTCCAATTTGACTTTGTCTTCTTAATGTAACATTTGGTACTTGCTTTGCTAATATTATCACTTGTGGCTGAAATACAAGGTCTTGAGTTTAGGCTATAATTGAGTTTAGGCTCCTGATTATTCCTGAGACTAGAATTCTCTCTGGCACCAGCAATTTAGATCTATCAAAATGTGTTAATAGTGTTAAATCTTCCAATTAAAGGATATACTCTTATAATACTGCAGTATTCAATTCTGATGTTAACCCCCCAAAGTTAGTGCAGATCCCCCAGTTAAAGGCATGGTCCTCCAACAGACTGCCCTCACTTCAGACTCTGGTTGCAAGTTTGGGTGTCCCAGAACATCCACACTTTTGACCAACTGGATGCAAATATAGAAGCTTCCTGCAGCCCCCCCTCAGGTTTGATAATTAGCTAGAACAACTCACAGAACTCAGGAAAGTTATGATTTCAATTTAATTATAAAGGATACAAATCAGGACCAGCCAAATGAAGAGATACATAGGGTAAAGTCTAAGAGGGTTCCAAACACAGAACTTTCATGCCCTCTCCCCTTGGAATCTGAATTCATCTCCCTCCTAGCACACTGATACGTTCATCAACCAGGAATCTCAACTGAGCTTCTGTGTCCAGAGTTTTTGTTGGGGTCACATTACTGAGCCATGATTCATTGTATCATTGGTCACATAATTGAACTCAATCTCCAGCCCTCCTGCCCTCACCAGATGTTGGGTTGATATTAAGTGGCTCAGAGTCAACCCTCTGATCACATGGTTGGTCTTTCCTGCTTGGTCTGACCCCATCCTGAGTCATCTTTTTAGTATAAGCTATCTAGGGGCCCACAATGAGTCACCTCTTCAGTGTAAACTATCAGAGCCCACCCTGAATAACAAGACATTCCTATCAGTGGGGAAATCCCAAGGGTCTAGTTGCTCTCTCAGGAACCAGGCACAAAGACCTGTAAAATCTGTATTATATAACACTCTTGATCCAGAGAGTTAAATGGTATTCAAGGCCTTTGCTGTCTATTTCTGGTATTTTCTGTCAACAGTAGTATCTAATTTGTCTTCTCTATTTTGTCTCTTATCATTTTCTCAGCACAGGAAAACTAAGAACCAAGTAATGAAACCAAAAGCATTACACCCCACTCTCACCAAGTCTTTGAATCTTCTAGCAAGGGAACTAATATGCAGCTTCTCCCTTCCCTCTGAGCCAAAGGCATAAATTGCAAATTGTTGACTTACAGTTTTTAGCAGATATTATATTGGTGCGTCCTTCAAAATTTTTTTAAATTACATGCCAATGTTTTAAAAAAAAAAACACTGGAGAGTTCACATTAATGTGAACTTTCTGACTCATCTTAAAATTAAGAAATACAGGGCTTCCCTGGTGGCACAGTGGTTGAGAGTCCGCCTGCCGATGCAGGGGACACGGGGACACGGGTTTGTGCCCCGGTCCGGGAAGATCCCACATGCTACAGAGCTGCTGGGCCCGTTAGCCATGGCTGCTGAGCCTGCGCGTCCGGAACCTGTGCTCCGCAACGGGAGAGGCCACAACAGTGAGAGGCCCGCGTACCGCAAAAAAAAAAAAAAAAATTAGGAAATACATATCACTGGCCTGTGTTCCAACATAGCAATATTTGGCTGCAGTCCCCTTTAAAAAGCAGTTTAGAAATCTCAACAATTTAACACAATCCTTACCCCCTTCCCCAATCCCCCTACCTCCATTGTGCAACTTGATCTTTAAGGAATCTCTGAGTTAAAAAGAAAAAAAAGTCCAGAGCCCTTTGTTTATGCCATCTCAGTTAATTCTGGATATAATCAGGTGAGGTAAGCATTGTAACTCCCATTTTGTAGTTGAACAGAATGAAACTGGCTAAATGAATTTTCCACATAAATTTCCCAAGGCTTCATAATACATGGAAGAGCTAGAATTCATATCCTGTTCTTTATTGGTTATAGTTCTGCTCACCTGGCCTCATACTTGTGACTCCTAGCCCATTCTTAAAGGCAGGTTCTATGTCTTCTTTTTAAATAAATTTATTTGTTTATTTATGGCTGCATTGGGTTTTCGTTGCTGCATGCGGACTTTTCTCTAGTTGCGGTGAGCGGGGGCTACTCTTCCTTGTGGTGCGCAGGCTTCTCATTGTGGTGGCTTCTCTTGTTGAGGATCATGGACTCTAGACGCATGGGCTTCAGTAGTTGTGGCACGCGGGCTCAGTAGTTGTGGCTCACGGGCTCCAGAGTGCAGGCTCAGTAGTTGTGGCACACGGGCTTAGTTGCTCTGCGACATGTGGGATCTTCCCAGACCAGTACTCGAACCCATGTCTCCTGCATTGGCAGGTGGATTCTTAACCACTGCGCCACCAGGGAAGCCCAGGTTCTATGTCTTACTCTTACCCCATACACATTTGCCTGTAAGCGTAGTGGGCATTCCATAAATGTTTGTTGATTTCAATTGGATTTTTTTGGGCAGAATTGGAATATTTGACAACTAATTTGATGTTAGCCACAAGAAAAAGGAAGTTGTCAAAGGAGACCATGGGAATTTGAGGTTGGGACTGGAAGGGTAATGATGCTATTTGGAGAAATAAAAGAAAACAGGGTGAAGAGAAAATTTGAGAGAGAAAATGACTAGTGTATTTTGAGTAATTTCTATGTGTCAGGCATTGTGCTTATGTCTTTACATGCATTATCTTATTTAGACATAGTAACAAGCCTTTGCTGAAGGAATTACTCATATCTGCATATTACAGGGAAGAAAACAGGCTTGGAGAATTTAAGTAATTTACCCATGATCTCATAGCTAGTAAGTGGTAGAATTAGGATTTCAAACCAGGATTCTGTGACATCAGAATTCATTTGGGGGCACATATTAGATTTAAGGCACTAGCCCGAAGGCTTTGTGGCAATGCCTAGCATATAGTTGGAAATATAGGAACTGTGCTCAGGAGATGTTTCAGGGCAAAATTATTAATCTGAAAGTAATCTGCAGAGGTGATTGTCATGGCGATGAGTTGGTTCACATTTACCCAGAGAGGGAGTAAGGAGATAAGAAATCAAAAGCCAGAAAATAGAGGAACATCTGTTTACTGGGTGAGAAGAAGAGTTAAGATCTTTTTTACCTTTGGAGAATAAAAATAATTTTGCGTGTACTGTTTGCTAAGAATAATTCGTATGAGGCAAGTTCAGTTTCATGTTGTTTAAACACTAGCTAGCCATACATATTTAATTTGGTTTAAGATGGGAAAAATATCCATTGTTCCAATTTTGTAATAAAATTACAAAATTTTGGGGCTTCCGTGGTGGCTCAGTGGTTGAGAGTCTGCCTGCCGATGCAGGGGACACGGGTTCGTGCCCCAGTCCGGGAAGATCCCACATGCGGTGGAGCGGCTGGGCCCGTGAGCCATGGCCGCTGGGCCTGCGCGTCCAGAGCCTGTGCTCCACAACGGGAGAGGCCACAACAGTGAGAGGCCCGCGTACCGCAAAAAAATAAATAAAATAAAATAAAAAATTTTAACTTTGTTAGGTATACTTGTTAGAGTTAATATTATAAAAGAAATAGTGAATTTTAAAAATTGACGTATAATTGACATATAACATGTAAATTTACATGTATAACATGTTGATTTGTTATGTTTATATATTGTAATATGATTACCATTGTAGCGCTAATTAGCACCTCTATCACATCACATAATTATCATTTCTTTTTAGTAGTTGGAATAATTGTCTCTTAGCAAGCTGTATTTCCTCTCCTCTCCCCTTCCCTACCCTTCCCTTCCCTTCCCTTTCCTTTCCTTTCCTTTTCCTTCCTAAGCCAGTGTTCTTGTAGAATGTCTCACTTTCTAGATATCTTACTGTTGATACTTCCTTATGTGTCATTTACTTTGTTCTTTTTGTTCCTGTGTTCCTGTAAAATGATAATTAAGTCTAGAGATTTGATTAGATTTAGACTGGATATTTTTGTCAAGTTCATAGGTGAGTTTTTAAACAGAAATTTTTCTCAAAGGGAGGAATGAGGGACGATTTTTAGGGTGTAGAGTGTTGTGGAGGGAAAGGTGCAGCCAGAAAGGAGGGAGTGACAGAATAGTCCCAGGTACTGGGACTCCAGGTACTGGAGACAAAGAAGTTTTTAGTTTTCATGAAGCCATTCCTATTTGTTGATCATTCATTAGTGGACACATTGCCCTCAAAGTATTCAGTTTGATTGGCTACTGAAATTCTGGCTTTTAAAATTTAATTAAATATCTCTTTATTCTCTCCTAAATAAAGCAAAATTTAAAACTTGAATGGTTTCTGGATTTGTTTTGTTTTTCTTTATAGGGTCAGCTCTAAACACAGCTTCCATTGTCATAAGTCAGGAGAGCAGGTAGCTTATGCAGTGACCTCCTAATTCATTATTAAAATATTCAGTTTTATGACACCTCAGAAAGGCTCATTTTATCTTTTTTGTAACTAGTTGAAATATACCACTATCAGTTGTTTTCTAAATGGTTTTCTTTTCTTTAGATGGCAGCCATTGTTTTTATATGCATGTCGTGTCTGACTAGTATTCTTTTAAGTGTTCTGCATAGGCTCTATAATTGTTGTAACTGGCCTAAATCTGTAATAGATCAGATAAGCGAAAACTTATATCTAAAGTATTTAAAAAATTTTTATAGCCTTATCCAAGCACAGACTTTAGGCAAACCTGAAGTAGGAAAAATGACATCAGAATAATCCCACTGATCATTGATAATTAAGACCTTTGATCTGTGCAGTTCAGAAAACTACAAGAACATTATCTCATAACTCTCAAATGTTCTCTGAAGTAGGAAGGCAATTACTATTACCCTAATTTACAGATGTCTTTAAAAGGTTAGAGAGCTGTTCCACGTGGAGCTAAAGGCAAAAGTAGGGATGAATTGTAAAAACTTTCTTAGTCTTTCTAGACCACTCTGAGTCCACAATTGTTCTTTTCAGAGGTATAAAGATTATTATAATGTAGTTTGAAATTTTTTCTAGTCAAAAAATAAAAGGCTGAAATGAAAATTTTAGTCTGGTCTGGTTAGTGCATTTCATACTCAACCAAACATTTCTGGGATGCTTAATAAATAGTTAAGGATGGTCCCTCTTATCAAAAATATTTAAGACATTACAAAGAACAATGGACACACTATCATTTATTATTTATCACCTAAATGTTTTCAGTGTGAATAACATTTTGTTCTTAAACGTTCTCCAGGGCTAGATAGTATATCTAGCATCGAAAACCTATTTGGGGTGATTATTAATATTATTAACTTTTGAATAAAGAAATTTCTACATATGAATGTGTGTTATTCTTACTTTAAACATATTTCTGTCACTCATTTCCTGTTTCAGTTAATGGCATCACCATCCTACTTACATACCAGGCTGGAAGTATTAGTGATCTTCATTACTTTTCTCTCCCTTACCTCCAATCCATTTGGTTACCTAGTCCTGTATGTCTACAGTTTTTTGTGTACCCATCTATCCATTTATTCCCATGGGCACTGCCTGAGATGAGGCCCTCTTCACCTGATCTCTAATCTTTTGCATCTCTAGTATTTCACACTGCTTCCTGAAATATACGCCTGACCATTTCACTCCTCTCCAATGGCTTTCATTCCTAATGGAATTAGGCATTAAGTCCTAATGCCTTACTATGAAATCTCATCATGGCTGTATCCCATGATGACTCTTCTTCCATCAGACTAGACTTTAAAACTTTATACAGAAACTCTGCACTATTTTTGTACTTTTGCTGTTCCTTCTACTTCGAAATATCCCTGTTTCTTCCTGTAGAAATCCTAAACACGTGCCATTTTCTTCATGAATCTCTTTAATTCTTCCAGTCAGATTTAATATCCCTCTTGTATATACATTCATAATACCTGGGCTAAACCTTTTTCTTTTACATCCTTGACATTTTATTTTGAATTGTAGTTCATTGTGTATATACATTTCTTTCGTACGATCATGGCTTGTTGTCAGTGGAGACTGTATAGAACACAGTCACACCTTAATAACTTTGCATGTAGTAGTAGTCTTAGCTTTCAGCTTTTACTGGAATTTTATAATTGATTGAGCAAGTCAGTTTCATAAATTGATTCATCTTCCTACTACAACTAAAAAAATGACTAGAAAGAATAATTTTGTTTCATAGGTGGTAAAAACTCAGGAAAAAGTTGCTATCTTTGGACGTGTTTCCTGAAATCAGCAATGTAGATAGAAATGGATTCTTCTATTGTCTGTAGTAAACTATTCTAAACATTTAAAAATTTTAAAGTATGTGTTCTACCTGTATTCTTTCCTATGAAACTGTTGTAGGACATTAATAAAGGCTGACAGAATTCAAAACTTCCCTTAGTTTGTTCCATTCTTCTAGCCTTCCCACCAGCTGCTCTTTATAATTTAGAAGTGCCTGCTTTGTGTCAGGCACAATTCTAGGTGCTAGAGATACAGCTGTAAACAAACGTAGTTTGTTTTCTAGTTTCAGGAAACAGTCATGTAAAGAAAGCAAATATATACAGTATAGCAGATTAAGAATTGTACAAAATACTAAGAAATACAGAAAATCTATTTCTATATGATTGTCAGAGTCTGGGCTAAATTGCTTGCTTTGAGTTTAAATATCTATTTAAATCCTTGCTTGTCTATCACATTCCTTGCCTATGCTAATTTTGTTTAGGGTTTGTATTGAATATTTTAGGTTCCAAATTACATAGCAATATATAAATATTAAACCTAAATAGAACTTATTAAACTTAGATATAATTTTGAAGTAAATGTTATTCATGCTAAATAATATATAAGTTCTTAGAAAATCATAAAAATCAAATTTTTAAAATTTTAATAATTTTTCAGCATTAGGGGATTATATTTAAATGCTAATTTAAAAAACTTTAGAAAATGAACCATCATTTTTCACTTGTGTGAAACTAAGTTTTTTTTACATATATGGTAGTTTGCTTAAATCAGGGTACACACATACACAGGCATCATATTTAGTCAAATGAACAATTTATTTCCATCGGGTACCAGTTAATCTTACATGTTTGCTAATCTTAAATGACTATCACATCACTTGGCTTTAAAAGTTCTCTGTGTTCTCACTAGGGTAGCTTATTTTCTGCTCTTTCCAAGCTATAGCAAAAAATGTCTATCATTGCCTGTGCTACCCTGCCAACTGACCTAAGAGAAACTCCTTTCCCTATAGTCCTTGCTACGTGAGTAGTAAACCATGCCAGCTTTTTATCCCTACCCACTGATCCCCAGTTAATTAGATCAGAGGGAACCCTGAACAATGATTGCCCATCCATAGTCTAAACAGGTATTTGTGACATGGTTTGGTGTAACTGGCTCTGCTCAGGCAGAGCCTATGGTTTTGGGTTGAGATAGATTCTTTTCAGGATTTTCAACTTATTGATGTAGGGAAGCTGCCAGATGGTGATGAGCATTGTAGCTGAGAGGTCACATAGAGCTTGCATTAGAGTAGTAATTATGTGGATCATGTGTATATTGCAGAATTGGTTTTCTGGGAAGAAGAGACTAGAACTAAGGTGTTGGGGGGGTGGTTAGGGGGTGCACATGTGTCTGTGTGCGAGTTTGCATGTATGTGAGCGAGAATAATAACAGTTCCTGATGGTTTCATAAGCCCTGAAAGGCCCAACCTGGCCTCCTCACTGTCCTACAGACCTACCATGCTCATTCCCAACTCTGTGCATTTGCCTAAGTTAGTCTCCCTATTTTTGGTCTTTCTTGAATAGTACCACCAGGTTAGTGTTCCTTAAAATCTCCTGATAATGATATTTATTGGGCCAAAAATCATTAATGGTTTCTGCATTACCTTTGTGATAAAGTTTAAGTTCCTTAGTTATGTATATATGATCTTTTTAACTCTGCTTTCTAAGATGTTTTGTCTAAAAGAACAAAGCCCATTTAGTTTGGCATTTCAGTATAACAGGTCATGGTGAAAGTCCATAGCTCTATTCTTTTGGTCATTTGTCTCTAGGAACTTTACTGAGAATATCAGTTAGACTGAGAGCCCCATAGTCATTTGTTGCAGAAGGAAAGAGAAATGGCTCTCTGGTTGAAACATGAGCTGCCAGAGGCATGTCTCTACATTTTGAATGTAGGTGAATAGTGGTGCATTCAGGGGCTACTGCCCCTGGTGGAAGAATTTTATGAGTCCAGCCTTCCCTATCCAGCTTCTTGCCAGTTGACAGGCAGTCTGTCTGATGCTTAACCTGACAATGTTGCCAAACTGTCCAGTAACCCTTTCTTTGAGTTTTAAATTCTAAATATTTTTATTGATCAGAAAGAAATAGCCCTTTAGAGATCATTTAAGTTTTGCTTTGAAAGCCCTGACCACCACAGTGCCAACAGAATTGACTTATAGTGTGGTTGGTTAAACGGGCATTCATTTGGGAATTTTTCAGAACTCCAAGTTTTATGGGTCAGCATTCAGCCTTATCCTCTAATTTGAAAAAGATGTGAAGAATAGCAACATATAACTCTTGGCAAGATACAAAATGCAATGATTTCCCCTCCTTATCATGGCCTTTATCTTTTAAAGGTTATCTATTAAAATCTTAACTCTTTACTCTAGAATTCAGGATCTCTCACAATTTTTTCCCATCTGCATTCCATTCCTTCTCTAAAGGAATTCTCTTTTTTAGCTAAGCAAGTCTATCCATTCTCCTTCCTCCCCACAACATGCCAGGCATATTTCTCCCTCAGTGTCTTTGCACATAACGTTTGCCTAGCCTTAAATATCCTCTCTCCTATCTCTAGCTTGCAAGGCCCAGCATAATATTTACTTCCTCAAATCAAAATAATATAAATTATATATCAGCATCAATAAATACTTTAAAAATAAATGACTCCTCTTTTCACTGACAGAAGGCATATGCACTGTGAATTTATAGTTATCCTAGGTGACTGAGCATTTTGCAAATAAAAATTTCAGGGGTGTCACACAAAAATGAAGTTTCTAGAATTTTTTGAAATAACAAAGATTGGTCAACACCGGGCCCACTTTTCTACAAATAAGAGGTTGGAGCTGAGAAATTATTATCCCTTTAAATGATACTTGTATTCACCACTTTAATCCCACCACTCCTTACTCTCTCCCCATATTGCCCCAGCCTGCTTTGGGTCTCTACTTGGCCCTCTGCCCCATAGGCAAATGAATTTAAGATGATGGCTATGGAGATACCCAAGGAAAATGAAAGGATAGTCTTCTAAGAAGAAAGGAGAGATTATCAAGGTCTTTGATAGTCTCTGTCTTAACAGCTAGGAAGGTCACTTCATATTTACCTCCTACCTCCTAATTGACAATAATCAGCGAAAATCTCAGAAAGTAAGGATATTTAATCATGGGAAAGTTACCAAGAAATGAAATACCTTTCAGAAAGTAATGTTCTGACCTTAGCTCAGAATAGGGAGTAATCACTAAGAAGGCTGTCTGAGGGGGCTTCCCTGGTGGCGCAGTGGTTGAGAATCTGCCTGCTAATGCAGGGGACGCGGGTTTGAGCCCTGGTCTGGGAGGATCCCATATGCCACGGAGCAACTAGGCCCATGAGCCACAACTACTGAGCCTGCGTGTCTGGAGCGTGTGCTCCGCAAAAAGAGAGGCCGCGATAGTGAGAGGCCCGCGCACCGTGATGAAGAGTGGCCCCCGCTTGCCACAACTAGAGAAAGCCCTCGCACAGAAACGAAGACCCAACACAGCAAAAATAAATAAACTTTTTATTAAAAAAAAAAAGAAGGCTGTCTGAGACTTGACATCACTTTTAGGATCCATTTGCTCCAAAGGGTGAGCCCTTTGGGACAATAGAATGGAAGCAAAGCTTTCAAAACAGCTAATATACCGGAGGTAGGGATTCATTTTGGCCTTAAATGTAGTTACTGTCCCTTTTCTCATCTGCCTTCCTATAAACATTTTGATTAGGCAATAATAGTTGGTATTTGTCCAATGTTTTAAATAAGTTCTTTTATTATGTTGCCTCATTTAAATTTCCTAAAACCCCTACAAAGTGGGATACAATGGATGAAGAACGTCAGGCTCCGGGAGTTTAACTGAATTACCTAAGTTCACATGAATATTAAGTGATAGAATTGGAAGTAGATCCTAGATCTTGAGATTTCTGGCCTTGTGCTCTGTAATTTTATACTGTCTGGGTCTTCATTATCTTCCTATGAATGATCTCATCCTGCTTTTGTATGTGTTACCAAAGGACAGGGCAATGACGCTAAGTCTGTAGCAAGGAGACAGTGATGTGAGAAATGAATTTTAGAACTGAGACAGCCTCTTATAATTTTTTCAGTCTTCTTTACCTCCTTGAGTAAACTACCTGGAAAGTGGCTAACGGTTTTCTCAGAACGTCAAAAGTCTTTTTTTTTTTTCTTTTTTTTGACCATACCACACGGCTCGTAGGATCTTAGTTCCCTGACCAGGGATTGAACCCAGGCCCTCGTTAGTGAAAGCACAGAGTCCTAACCACTAGACCCCCAGGGAATTCCTGAATGTCAGAAGTCTTGATCTACATGTCTACTGTAGATCAAAAATATTGATCTACATGATCTAGTGAAATTGCCTTTTAAATTGTTTTAATTTATTGCCTTTTTTTCCTGTTAGAATGTTAGCTTCTCAAGGGCAGAGACTCCATCTTGCTTACCACTGAATCCTCAGTGTTTAGAACTATACCTAGCAGATATAAGACAGTCAATAAGTATCTCATGCCTAATTCACTGACTTAGTGTTTTAATGTCTTTACATTGAGAACCTGCTGCCCCCAGTCAAATGTTGGTTGTTTTTCTGAAATCCACTTTTTCCTTTAGGTCTGACATGGGTGGTCAGCCCTGTGAAGGAGTGTGGACATTGACCTAGAGCAGCTTGGAGTTGAAACAATTATGTTTATGTGATAAAAGTCTCTGAGTCACATGGCAAATAGGTTTATCTTTGTATACCTTTTCTCTCAATGCTGCTTGTATTTGATCCTTTGTAGCCATCAATACTTTCAAGCCCCTTCAGTTCAGAAGTGTCCTGTGTTGTCTGTCTATACCATGAAGTGGGAGAGGTTGGGAAGCATTGCTTTATTGGATTACAAGCAGAGTCTAAGATTCCGGACTTCAGCAAGAGGTCTTGTGCATGGTAAGAGTTTTGTGATAATGCAGGCGAGGGAAATACACAGACATGTTTGTAACAGAGCATCAGCAAATCTGCTATTTCCAAGAACAGAAAGCACAAAAATCCAGATTCTGAAAGGTTAAGAAGGGCTTACTGTTTAGTCCTGAGACTTTGCCAGTTTCTTCATGGTTGAGCCTAGCCTTTTCTAATTCCTAATATTTGAATCCATTGGGTGGTCTTGTTTAATAAAGACTTCTATTAAGAAGGGAAGAGAGGGCAGATAGTGTGCCTGATCCTTGCAGGGAGAAAAAAAGTATGTTGAAAGAGCACAGAGCTCTCAGGATGTTAAGTAACACTGTACTTGGGGCTTGTCATAGCCTGAAGCAGTTGGTGCTGTTTCCCAATGTGAGCTCTTTTTTGTTTCACCAGGACAATGTTAGGTCCCAGGAGTCTTTCACGTGACTGTTTGTCACTATTAAGAGCCAAGTGCCTGTTCTGAAGAAAACAGAGCTGTAGTTAAAGTGTTCAGGAGAACTCCTTTTGAAGTGTCAGGGGACAGGATGTGTGTAACAGGGTAGGAAGAGAGGCTAACATTTATTGAGAGTCTGTTTCACACAAGACAGTGCTGGGTACTTGCATATGTACTATCTTATTTAATCTTTATAACAGTCCTATAAGATTAATACTATTTTTCCATTTTCTAGATTTGGAAACCAAAACTTAAGAAAATTAGATGACTTTCCCAATGTTACACAGCTTTTAATAGTGGAGCCATATCTAAATCTGAATTGTCTTAACTCTCAAACCGATGATTTTTTCCCCTTCATGATATTGCTTTGGATTCCATGTATGATGATGGAGAAGTCTCATTTCTTGATCTTCCTATAGAGGGAGAGGGAAACAGTATAAAATAGCGGAATTTACATGCATTTACATATTCCTTTCTAACCTTAACTTTCAAAATGTTTTAAATATACTGAACTTTTAAACATAATACTGAGTAAGGTCTTAATGGGTGATGCAGTGGAGTGGCTGAGAAGTACTTTTCTCCCTAAATTTCAAGATGTTTGCAAAAGTATATATTACTTTCTGGAAATTTCCAATTATGAGCCATTAGGTCCTAAAGAACAGAGGTTAATAGTGACCTTCAGGGTATAGCATCATCGTCATATGTTTAGACTTAACTCCGGTTGAGAATTCTCATTTCTAAAACAGTTCATTTTAATCTAAGTATTTCTTGAAGGCAGACTCAGACTTAAGGCCTCTGTCCTATAAATGACAGAATTACTGGAAGTTCTGTCTTAAAGTTCATACTATATATTTTTACTCTTCATTGATGAAAATAAAGACTTCACATTAAAATTTTCTTTTGAGACTTCCCTGGCGGTCCAGTGGTTAGACTTCACGCTTCCACTGCAGGGGCCGTGGATTTGATCCCTGGTCGGGGAGCTAAGATCCCACATGCCATGCGGTACCGTCAAAAGAAAATAGATAAATAAAATTTTATTTTATCTTTTCATACTACAGATGTAAACCCTCATTTCGGCACAATAATGAGAACCTAATTTTCCGTTTGCTTTGCTAGAGGCCCCTCCTCACAGGTTGAAATGTGGGACACAGAAATTTACTTGTTTGTTTCATTTTATTTTTCTTCCCCCCTAGGGATCATTTGACTTTCATTTGAAGTTCTAATTGACATAGGGGGAAAAACAGAAAAATGGTGAAATATTTGAGATAGTAACATAGAAAAATACCAATTAAATTCGATTCCAAATCTCAAAAGTGGATTTGTATTTCTGTACTTTGAAGAATTGGTTCAGCTACTATAATCTTTTTTTGTTGTTTTGTTTTAATCTCTGACATAGAGTGATTTAACATAAATAGAATAATTTTATCGGTGTCTTCTAAGAGAAGGTGGGGAGAATGAGATTATTGTACTAAAACAATAGATTGGAAATGCTCTGCACACAAGCTCCCTTGTCCTCTTGCTATGGGCAAGGGAATTACGGAAATGAAGTAAGAATGGTATGTTAACTGTGGGCTTCCTGATTTTTCAGTGTTATTGTTGAAGATTAAAATTTGACTATAAGAAAATTGCTTGATTTGGCTGTTCTCTTTTTTCTTAGAACTGACAGTAATGAGTTGACAGGAAGGGATAGGCTTTGCACCTGAGCTCCTGACCCTGCTTTTAGTCACGGTATTCATTAGCACTCCCCTAAACAAGTTCACATTCTTGGCAGCTCTAACCTGGAGTCAATAGAGATGCTGCTTAATCAACCAATATTATTTTAATGTTGCTGGGGTATGAGATACTGTGGTAAAATCAGAGAATGTAAGATACAGTTTACCCCACCCCATCTGTGTTAAGTTGCCTTGGATGCATTATCTCATTAATTCTTCACAGCAACCCTAACCCTTAAATCTGTTAAAAATCATCATTTTACAGATTAGGAATTTAAAACTTAGCCAGCCACACAGCTAGAAATAGTGAAGTTTTAATTTAGGTTTGGATTTAGGCTTGTATGACTTCAGAACCCATGTTCACTAATCACTGGGGGTAGGAACTAGGGAATAGATAGGCATTTGCACGTACATAGAATCTCATTATGAGGAAACATCAGACAAACCCAAATTAACATTCTATAAAATAACTAACATATTCTTCAAAAATGTCAAGATCAAGAAACACAAGACAGGTTGACTGAGAAACTATTCTAGATTAAAGGAGACTAAAGATGCATGACATCTAAATGCAATCAATGTGTGATTGTGGGTTTGATTTGGAAGCAGGAAAAAAAAACTTCATAAAGGACATTACTGAGGTATTTGATAAAATTTGAATGTAGACTGGGTTAGATAGTAGTGTTTATCAATATTATGTAACCGTGACTATATACGAAAATGTCTTGTCTTTAGGAAATATGCACTAAAATTTTTAGGATAAAAGGGCATGACATTCCTTATTTACTCTCACGTGGTTGTGAGAGAGAGGGAATGACAAAGAAAATGTGGCAAAGTATAAATAATTGAATAAATGGTGAATCTGGGGAAAGAGTATAGGAGAGTCATATTTTTGTCATTTTTTTGTATACCTGAAATGATGTAATGAAAATTTTTAAATGCCTTATATTCTATAAATGCGGCTAAAATTCTTCAGAAACCTTCAAAACACAACTGGGGCCAGGAGATGAGGACCATATTCTATTCATGCTTCCTCCGTTGGCAAAGAACTTGCGAAACCAAGTTGAGGAGGTAAACATAGACTGTTATTTTGAAGAGGAAACATAAGTCATACTGTCAAGATGTTTTTCTTATATCTCCTTTGGGGACATACCTCTCTTTTCTTCAAAATAGTTCATTGTTTTCACTGATATTTTTGTCCCATTTCTTTGGCCCCTCTTAGATAGTTCATATTTCTGACTTACTGACATAATCTTGGATAGAGTGCTAAATATGTTCTTTTTAACAAAAGAATAAACTACAAAGTAGAGTAAACACTATTTTTACTAATTATTTATGTTCGTTTATTTTTATCTTTAACAGTGTATATGCCGTCTACATTCTCTCAGTTTTAGGTGGTTTTTAGTCAAGCCTTGATTACATATGAGTGAACTATGCTGTTTCGGGCATTATCAGGGGCACTCTTTTCCTTCAGTCCACCCAGTCCTGTTTACCCTTGCCTTGGCCAGAGAACAGATGTGGGCAAAATATGAAGGATGTTAAAGGTTTAAACTCATAATTTAATATATTTTTCTCTTTTTCCCAATACTTTTTCATTCTCTTTCCTTTTTAAAAAAATTGAGATATGACATATAACATTATATCAGTTTCAGATGTACAACATAATGATTTATTATTTTTATATATTGCAAAATGATCATATTTATCTTTTTGTTTTCCGAAAGGGCTTTTAAATGCTGATGTGATTTTTTTCAAGATGAATAATTTGGTGTTCCTGGGTTAGATAACAAGGCAGAACTGGGAATTCCTTCCGATTATAGATGGAAAGAACCCCAGGGTTAAGCAGGTATTTTGGTTCTACTGGCTGTGATCTGGGAGAAGGAGTCTCAGTCAAGGAGGTCCACACATTAGTCAATAGAGCAACAAAAGCAAATGTCACCTCCCACTTCTGGTGATTGGGACAAGTAACTATATACTGTTGAATTCTCCCTCCCTCCCCCTGCCGCCACACACACACAGAAAGAGAGAGGGACTAAAAGGCCATCTTGCTTCAGAATAAGAACTCAGTCTCTTTATAATATGTCTCTGCATAGTAACTTTGGTTTATCGTACTATCAACACTCAGCTTTCCTTTGAGTCTGTTAAAGTTAACTTAATCATAGATCATAGACTAACTTTCACATGTGGGTACTTAGTGACTATAAATAATGGTGTTTATGTTATTATATATGAATGTGAGTCAGGATTGTGAAATGGTTAAGTGCTTGGACTCTGAAGCCAGACAGACCTGGGTTTAAAACTGGCTCTGCCACTTATTACCTGTGTGGTCTTAAACAAGTTGCTCATCTTTCCTTATCTGTAAAATGGGATAAAATTCTCCTCACCAATGTGAAATAATACATGTAAAGCACTTAGTGTTATGCCTGGCATTTTTATATCTTTGATAAATGTTAGCCATTGTTAGTTATCATTGCTATTAATATTATTATCATTAGTGTAATATCAGTATCCGCTTACATTTGCTAATGTCTTCAGATTTATCACACTTTTCCCATAATCTCTCCTACTCCTGCCTTCCAGGCTGACTTCTTTTTAATTGAGACATTTCATTTTTTAGGTGTTTCATTTTCCCCCAGGGTTCAGAGATGATCCTTGTATCCCCCTCAATCTCTTCTATTCCCTCCACTACTTCCAAAGCCTGCTGAATGAATGGTGACAAAGTAAGAAATTCTCTTTCTTCGCCAGTTAGGACCTGACTACGTGTTCTGTCTTTTGCAAAGGGCTGAACTTTTAATCCTAGTTTCTAGAACTGTGGGCAATATTAAGCAAATGAGGCCTTACTTTCTTTTCCTCCATAAATTGGAGCAGAAGTATATCAAAACCCATAAAATCCATTGCATTATCTGATGAAGTCTTCCTGCTGAATATAGCTAAAAAGATGTGATTTTGGGTCAGATGGACAAAGTCTGTCACTTCTACAGTTGTTTGAAGTACCTTAGCTTTGGCTTGGTCTCTACTTAGTTACGGGGTCGTTCTAAGGACCAGATGAGGTAGGTCATGCGTGTGAAAGGGCTTTCTAAACTGTAAAACACCATGTTAATATGACGGATGATTATTGTGTATGAACAAAGGCCCCAGCAACCTATGTGATGCCAGAATTCAACCCTAGACAGTAAAGATGCAATCTCCTCTCTTTCTGCCACCTCCAGAAGTTTTCAGTAAGCTATTTGAGCTAGAGAGGCTAGTGACTAACTTCATGCAGTGACCACAAATCCTTTCTTCTTCCCTCATCCCCATATTCTCTTACAGAATGTTACGCCAGATTCTGAGTCAGTCTTCAGAGCTGGACTTCGGGATACAGCGTGGCAAGCAAGGTACTTAATAGGATCTAGGAGTGAGGATTAGGAAAGATTTCTTTTGTGCCATTTTCCAACCCCCTTCCTGGCAGCCCCTATTGATTAAATGACATTTCAAAGTCGAGTTCAGTAAGGATGAGGCCAGATATGGCTTCTGCCAAACTGGGCTGGCAGATCTGAGCAGTCAGCAGATAGCTTGTGTGTGTGTGTGTGTGTGTGTGTGTGTGTGTTTCTTGTTTCTGGATTATTAGAAATTCTTTTCTGTACGATGTGAACAGCACACCTAGACTCGTGTGGGATCATCAGCATCATCATCATAACCACACTTAGGGGATGCCTGATAACACAGTACACTCCAAGCACTGGGGATTATTATGAACTGAATTGTGTCCCCCACAAATTCAAATGTTAAAATGAAGGTTCCAACGGCCAGTGCCTCAGAGTGTTACTGTATTTGGAGTTAGTTGGAAATCCGACAAAATTAATCCCCATTCTCCACAACATTGCCCCCCCCCAAAAAAAAAATTCATCCAAAACTTCTCCCTAAATCAGCGTTTTCTGAATTCAAAAGTCCTCTTATCCTTAGTCATTTCAGCCTTTGCCCTCCTTACATAAAGAAGGGCCAAGGGAAATGCTGCTTTATAACTATGCCTATTTTTGCTTAATTGTACTATCATGAATGACTTATAATAAACCACATTGAGAAAGCTGGGAATAGATAGATGGTGCTATTGGCAGAGCAATGGCATTGGCCTCTAATTAGACATCCTCTAGTTGTCCTCTAGTTGTCTTCTTCCCCTGCCAAGGATTTTGTCATTCATTGCCACACTCTTGTCTTTTTATTGGACATATTAAGGTGTTTCCCCCATTTTAATCTCTTAACCCCTTAGAAAGCAAGTGCCATTGCATACTTTGTTCCTGCCTAACTAATGGTATTGCCTAAATGAGCTACTCTGGATAAGGTGGGGTTTTTTGTTTGTTTTTGTTTTTTAATCTTCTCTATTCCTTTCATGAAATATATTTTAGTTTGTTTGTCAAAGTTGTTTGCAAATGAGTTTGCTCTGGAATGTACCTCATCAGGAATGATGAAGGGCCCCAATGTGAACTTCAAACTAAAATTAGCAACACTCTTTCTCATGTGCTAAAGAGTTTTGTCATTTGGTTTCTCTAAAATTTAAGTGAAATTTCTCCTTCCTTCAGCGTGATTTGCCTTTTCAGCTGTCTAGCAGTTGTTGCTCTGATTCTTTGTCCATTGTCACGTGGAAACTAGTTCTACTTAGCCAAAATTCTGTATTATTTCCTAAAGATCAAACCACAGCACCTAAAACTAGTTTTTTACCCAAATATTTTTCAGCCACAGTTTTTCAAAATACAGAAAATCTTAACAGCTGAATATTAAATCCAGCTGAAAATGAAAAGTTGTAAAATGAAGTAGAGCACAATATTTTGTAGAAATCAGCCAATGATCTAATTGTATTGAGCTTTTAGTGTTTACATAACTTGGCTCCATTTTATTTTCCTTTTTGGGTATTTCTAAAATACTAAATGTGTAAGTCTTGATGCTTATGTAAATCAGTACAAAATCGGGTATTTCTAATTAGTTCCCATTCTACTCTGTTAAATCTACACTAATCAGGTTTGAAAGTGTCCATATTGAGGGTCAGATGTAGGTGTTAGTGGGCAATGGATTGAATCAAAGAGCTGGGAATTCTGGACTTCATGTAAGTGGGGCTAGTCTCTGGGTTTCTTTTGGTTTGAGTGGTAAAGTGAAGATTGATGTGGTACCTTTACCTTTCACTATACACTGAAGAGGAGCAGATATGTGTCAGCCTGCTTTGAAATCTTTGGAGGAAGAAGAATAGTGATAGTCTTGGTTTAGCAGTACAGAATTTGGCCAATGAAAGAACCACTCATTCTTGCAAGGTCAAAACTATTTTCTCCCTTTCAGAAACAAGTCAGGTTGCCTGGGCCAAAATACATTTTCCTTTTGACCACACATTGGCAGGACAGGCATGTCCAGTTTTCTTGTAGGTCACAGCTCTAGATTTTTTCCAGCTAAGAAATATTCAACCAAAAGAATCTCAGGGTCCTGTTCTTGGCCTATTCCCACTTTCTCTCTTCTTAGAAATTCAAACAACTTTGAGTGGACAGTGTTCTTGGGATCTCATTGCCTTGTTGGGTCACAGGCCCTGAGCCTGCAGATGAAAATGAAAGCACCCCAGCAGAAGGATGTGTGTGTGTTTGTGTGTGTGTAAATTCAGCCTTTGGATTTCATTGAGATTGTCTTGCTAATGCCCCTTTATAAGGTTCACTAGGTTTTCCTGGTGCCTAGTGACCCGGGTGATCAGGTGATTAGAAAGGCACGGAGAGTATGGATCTGGGATCTGACTAGCTTAAGATACTTCATCTATGGATCTGTGCATCTGATATGGGCTATGTGATAAGGAGAAGGAGTTGCCTTTGGTATTTTCCTACTTTTATGTTTTATGCCCTACCTATTCATCCCATTTCCCCCAGTCCCTCTTAATAGTAGGTACCCCTATGATTTAGGGCAGGCTACTTGGGTTCATCCTTTCTGGAGGAAAATAAATCTCTTGATTTAAGTTGTAGAAAGCTGTTAATGACTTTTTTGTATTACCTCTCCTGGGAGTATTTCTGTTTTAAAGACATTATCTAGGCTGAGAACAGTAGTCCTGGTTACTAAAGGAAGGGAAATATTTGGGATAAGAAGAACTTTCTGGCTTAAATTGCTACCATATGGGTATGATTTTCAAAAGTAGTTATGTGAAGTCACAGTTAAAGTTCCTCTAATTTCCTTTTCTATAAAACTTTTTGCAGAGCTGCTGTGATTTAGTCATACTAACCAGTTTAAATTTCACTTCCTTTTCCCATCTTGTAGAAATACTTAAAAGATGGACCAAAAAGGAGGAGGAAGTCAAGCAGCAGAGACCCAGATAATAGGTTTCTGAATAATGAAGATCTGATGTTATTTTATTTAAAAATTTTGCCACTTTATATAAAACCTGTGTGCGCCACTTGGAAAGTTGAAGTTAGGTGCCTTAGATTTGTTTAGCAGTAACTTATATCTGTGGTAGATCTGAAACTCCCTGGATACCTAATGTCTGTTTTCTCCCTTGAGTTTCTAGTTAGCTGATTAAAAATTCATGTTTTCTCATAAAGTTTATCTTTTAATGTAATAAGAATTTGTGAGAGTGGGGACTTTTTAATTTTTTTAAGCACTTTAAACTCCTATTGTCAGGTTGTTCTCACAAAAGTGTTTTGAAATGCCTGAATGACATCACCAGAAAACTCAGTAATTGTTATCCAGTGATGGTTAATGCTTTTATACTACACTGGTAATACTCTCTCTTCTTCTAGGAGATTGCAGGAGTATGGATAAATACTTCCTCTAGAAGCTGCTCCAGCTCTGAAAGTACCATGTCTTAGTCCCACATATGGTCTTAGCACATTATGGACATCTGTTGAGTTTTGGGGTGAATCATTTTAATTTAGTTGCTTGGTCATTAAGTTTCAGTCGTAGCTTCCAAAAGAGTCTGATTTTAGTATTTTCTGATCTTCAGTAGTATAATTTGCTTCGTGATTTACAGTATAATTTTTTTTTCCCTTTTGGAAAATTGCTTTATCATGCTTTTTACCCAGTAGATGTAGGACTTGTCAGCTATTATATTTGAAATGAGGATTTCCTCAGGATTAAAAATGGCCTGAGTAAGGACCATTGGTTGTAATTATGTATTGCTAAAAATGTTTGTTGAAAGATTAAAAAACATTATAAATCACAAGTTTTCTTTTGGAAAGTATTGTTTTAAGCTACAGCATAAGCTATCCATTGCTTCAGATATAGGGTATAAGAACAGGTTGTAGAGATGAGGCCATGTGTCTGGTATCAAGACCCTTGATGCAAATTCTTCATGAAATGTCATCTCACACGGTTGTTGTTACTATTATTCTTTTTCTTCTTTTTTAATATCAAAATGCTGTTATAATTTTAATATCAAATGATGATAGAAAAAATTAAATACTGGTTCTGGTTCATACTATCATATTTATCACTTAGAGGGCAGCCTTTCTGCCAACTTAGTCATGATAAAAATTCTTGCTGTGCTCATCTTTGGAGTTTGTATTTGGTGATTATGTACTTTCACAGTCTGAAGAAACTCCTGTTTATACTGAAATAGTGATTGAGGCCAGAAGTAAAGTAGGAAATAAAGAAATGATACCCTTACATAGAAAATACTGGAAATGGCAGAGGAGAAGGAGTTGGGGGTAAGAGAATAAATGTCCTGACCTCTGTCTTCTCTTGTCAGAACCCAACTGTAAGCCAGAGAACAAAGGAATGACAATCTTATAGGACCTGGAACAAGGCAGAGAAAGGTGGAGAATGGCTATGAAAAGACAAGTGGAGAATAATCAGCACAGTTTTCAGGGAACTATAACATTTTAATTTTGGATAAGTGGTCCCTTTTGAAGTAACTTGGAGGATTCTTTGCCACAGAGAAGCTATTTTGAGGTCTCCTGAAAGAGTTAGGGAGCAGTATTGGTATAATTCTGAGAAAGCTGCAGAAAGTACAGGATTGAGTGGTGAACACAGATTTACTCATGAAGCTGTTTTAAACTTTTCTTGTGGGCAATGTTCAAAGCCTTTGGGTATCTTATTTATTATGTAATTTATCTTCAGGACACTATTGCCTATTTTGACCTTTGCCATACATTCTCTTTCTCTCTCCAGAAGACACAGAGTGGCGGAGCTGCAGCTCAGAGGGTTAATTTAAGTTTAGGAAAGGACAGCCCAAACAGAGGGATAGGCTTCATGGCTAAAAGTTTGTGCTCAGCCAAGAGTCCCTTTGTGTCAATAAATGAAGCCAAAAGAAGAATTGGAATAGCCTTATGAAAGCTGGTCACCTGTATGTGGCCTTCTGAATCAGTATTGGTTCGCAAGATCCTAAGGCATCCTTTCGCACTCTCATCCTCCATCCCCCAACTTTAGAATTTTTAAGAGGCCACAACATGTTAGAATTTGCCAAAGTTGTATTCTAATGCTAAATATGACCAATAATTTGGGGATAAAGCTTTATGGAAACTTTGCATGGGAAATAATACAGAAGATAGGCTATAAGATTTCTATTTTTTCTTATGTTCAGTTTATTCTAAATGGTTCTATTTAGGTATTTATTAAGTCATAGTCCTTTTTATTTTCTATCTTTAGCATTTTGTCACTGTAGTATTGTTTTGCCAAAGAATTGGTCAGGGTATGCTTCTGGACCTAGATAAGGAAGTCATTTAAATGGACAGTACACACAGAGAGGTTATTTAATAGTATGTAGATGGAGAAACCAAACATTTGCTTAATAACAGCCTTCAAATTTTATATAAAATAATAATCAATTATACTCTCTGACCCTGTTGGGAAATGAGTTTAAGCTAAAACATTAAAGATTTAGGTTTGACAAGTAAGAGTTTCCTGAAGAATGTCAGAGTGGTTACCTGGGAAAGGAGTTCCTTAGGAACATGTAAGATGTCCTTCTCTAGAAGTCATTAAAAGCTAGCTAGGTTTTTTTGTTGTTAGTTTGGAGAGGGTGGCCTCTCAAAGGTCTCTTCTTAGGATTTTATGAATGTTTAGCTTTTGTACTTGGAAAGAATATTTGAATATTTTACCTTTGCTTTCTTTTCTAATTTGGAATAGTTACTTAAACCCTTGAATTTAGTACACTGCCATACTCACTGTGATCACAAAGTACATATTCTTAATAATGATGCACCTGCTTATTCACCTGATAACCATTTTCTGGCTCTATCCCATGATGTATCTGAACTCTGCTAAGAAGCAGGTTCTAACTCTTGACTCAGATATTTAAGTACAGGAATTTAGTCTTATCATCGCTCAGTATGACCAGATCAAGATGGATGACTTTGAGAAAAAAATCAAGTGTTTCAGATTGCTCTAGTACTTTCTGCGTCTGGCTTGAAAAGCATCACCTGCATTTCTAAAGATATTTTCAAGTGTTTTAGATGTATTTTCTGTAGGGCACCCCAGCCAAATGCAAAATTTGAACAAAGCTCCATGTGTTAAGCCCCAGTTTAAAGGCCCCTGAATTCCTGATAAAATATATATATATATATATATATATTTTTTTGGCGGTACGCGGGCCTCTCACTGTTGTGGCCTCTCCCGTTGTGGAGCACAGGCTCCGGACACGCAGGCTCAGCGGCCATTGCTCACGGGCCCAGCCGCTCCGCGACATGTGGGATCTTCCCGGACCGGGGCACGAACCCGTGTCCCCTACATCGGCAGGTGGACTCTCAACCACTGCACCACCAGGGAAGCCCCTGATAAAATATTTCGATGACATAACTAGATGAAGCTAGGCCTTGATAATATAGTTTCAGGTAAACTGTTTCTTCAAGAGTAATGTATGGTTACATGTGTCTTTCTAAGACTGTTAGTGTGCATTGTTTCCAGGGGAGAGAGTTGAAGGTTGGGAGTGTGTGGAAAATATTTGTTTAACTTTGGACTCTGTTTAGCCTGCTTTTTCTCTCTAGTATTTGATTCCCCTTAAAAGTAAACCAAGCTTCATTAATACTTAGAGGTCCAATCAAAGATAATTTGAATACTGAAACTTATAACAAATTAATGACCTTCAGTCAAAAAAGATCCTGGCTATTTATTAATAAACTTTGCTCAGGTTTTCCTATCTCTATGCACATTGTCCTTGATAGGCTTTTCCCATATAAATGGAAATCGAGGTGATTTATTATTGTAACTGACTTTATCTCACTGAGGTGAAACATGGATTACATCATCTTTTCTGCCAGTTTCCTAAATATATATGTTAGACTCTGGTAATTATTAGTTTCTAGACCATTGTTCCAAAGGCCAAATATTTTTAAATGTTTTAAAGTTGGGCTAAAGAGCTCAATAAAACTGAATGAAGAATAAGAGGCTTTCAAATCTGAGACCTGTTCTTAATTTAGCCAAGTGAAGTACCTAATTTGCCATACATTTGCTCTTATTTCCAAAAGGAGATAACCCTGCCTGTAGCTCAAACACAGGAGCATCTTTCTTTTTTTTAATTGGTTTTTGCTTTTGACTAAATGAAAACCTGGCAGTTTCTAAGCTCACATATGAGACTATAGTATACCCTTTCCTATTTAAATACATGTTTGAGGAAAAAGTTCCTTGTAGCCAGGGAAAGCTGCCTTTCCTCCCTTTGAAAGACTCTCATCTGAGAGGCCCCTTCTTCCCCCTCTGTACTTGTTTCTCCTGGGTGATGTTCAGTGCCATCAGTATAGACACAGCACAGCAGCTCACCAACAGCAAAGGTACTTTTACAAAGTCAGATCCTGAAGGTTCTTCTAGCTGATGACAGAGTGACTCCCTCCCTCTGAAGATGCTTATTGATCTTCCTTTGCCTGCCACTTTGAATGGGGGTGGGGAATGCCATGTATTTAGAAAGGAAAATATAGAGAAAAGAACATTGATCTGGTGACTGTGCCATCAACAAACAGGGATAATAGGCATGTCATTTAACATGCCTGGGGCCTCAATTTCATAACCTGAAAAACAAGGTAGTTGGGTTATATGGTCTCTAAAAATTCATACTGCTCTAAAATTACATGGTTATTGTTCTTTGGGATCTTGAATATGGTCACTCTTAAAATCCTATACTTTTCCCTTGTCTCTCAAGACAGTGTGGACCTAGCATTTGTCCAGTGTTACATGAAATTTCTGTCACCACACTTCAAAGGCCCTTTTCTTTGATTTCTACCTAATTTGGGGTTGATTGATCCTAACAGTTATTGAGAGGAATGTTTTTGAGGGAAATCTTGGGAGAGTTGGCTTGTGGCAAGTGGAAAGGCCTCATAAATGTTTAAGGCTGTTTCAAGATCTGGTTATCTTTCAATTATCTGGTTGATGTTTCCCAAGCAACTTGTTCACAGCTTGTCACAATTTCTAGTATAACCACTAAATCCAAGGTAGCCCAATTCCGAGGCAAACGCAGAGCCAATCTAAATCCTCCTTCCATTGTTTTTATTACAGGGTGCTATGGAGACAGCATGGACTTTGGAGTCAGCCAGAGCTGGGAGTTCACAATCTGACTCTGCCTTTTTCTGATTTTGTGATACAGGTTAACCTCCCTGTGTCTCAGAGTCATCATCTATAAAACAGCAATACTTAAGTACTTACCTTAAAAATTATTATGGGATTAATGTGATGACAGACAAGAAGAGCTTCTCATGTGCCTCTTAAAGAGAACACCAGACATTTGTATACCTCTTTAGCATTTATGAAACACCTCATAGAAGTAGTTTCATTTAAGGTGTTGTGTGGATAAAATATCATTTAGGTATTGAGGCCCGAGTCAGGCTTGCTGGGTAGGGGCCCTGGGCTTTGGAGCTAGGTCACACCAGATCCAGAGCCTTGGCTATCTTGAGGGTCTTGTCTAAAATATCCTTTTATATTTTCCAGGAATCTGAATTTCTGTGTTTGGAGTTTGATGAGGTCAAGGTCACCCAAGTCCTGAAGAAGCTCTCGGAGGTAGAAGAAAGTATCAGCACACTGATGCAGCCAGCCTAGCTGAAGATGGAGCTGTTGAAGCAAAGGTGTTCATGATCCCTCCCCAGGGACCTGCTTTTTTAAAAAAAAAAATCTTATTCCCCCAATAGTATTAAATCCTCAAGTTCAAATCTTGCCTGCCTCAGCTTGCTACGATTTCTTTCTCTCTTCCTTTCATTTACTCTTATAGTTGATCTACTGCAGACGTTCTTATACTTCAGCATACAGAGGCACTCATAAAAGCATTTTTTTTAAAAAAAGGCCTTAAGGACCTTATCCACAGAGACTTGGATTCAGTAGGACTGGGGTGGGATCAGCTTTAGAAACCCTTGCTATGGTGGCTTATTCCTGGGTAGGATTATATACATGATAAATCATGTATAAATTTGGTCAAGGCTGACCGAATATGGCCTGAGCTGAGGCCTAGAGGAGGCTGCCTAACCTAGAAGAGGTTTACTGACCTTAGTAAGACATGAGATGCTTCTGGAACTGATTGAGGCATTTGTATTAGTTCTGCTTAAATCTTGGGGGGTCTGGTTTGATCTGAGCTACTGAGAAACTTGGGCTTTTCTGGAACCTAGAACTAAATTGGCCTCATCATAAAGGGTCTCCCTTCACTTATCTCAAGTCAGGATGGTGGGAAGGGAAAATGTCTCTTGAAGTGATGTGAGGTCTTTACCTCAGAAAATTTTACCTAAGTCATCAAATAAAACTTCTTCAAGACAATTTCTTCAAGAAAACTAGCATAAAAACTAGGTCCTGGGAATTCCCTGGTGGCGCGGTGGTTAAGGATCTGCCTGCCAACGTGGGGGACACGGGTTCAAGCCCTGGTCTGGGAAGATCCCACATGCCGTGGAGCAACTAAGCCCGTGTGCCACAACTACTGAGCCTGTGCTCTAGAGCCCGCGAGCCACAACTACTGAGCCTGTGAGCCACAGCTACTGAAGCCCGTGCCCCTAGAGCCCTTTCTCTGCAACAAAGAGAAGCCACGGCAATGAGAAGCCTGTGCACTGCAACAAAGAATAGTCCCCGCTCGCCGCAACTAGAGAAAGCCCGCGTGCAGCAACAAACACCCAACGTACCCAATAAATAAATAAACAAACAAACTAGGTCCTGGTAGAGAAGTTATACCAAACACCAAGAATATTCTAAGAGGAGGAAATGTCAACTAGTACATTGAGGCTATGGTCCTTGTTGAACAGGTTTTGTCATCTGACACTGATAACATTTAGAAACTTCAGTTGCCTTTGGGATGTAATGTGTCCCCAAAATGTAGTGCTCTTGGTCTGTGGTTACAGCATATGTCAGTTCTAATGAGTTTATTCCAGGGCAGTAATAATTCCTCTTCTGTTAAGCATTTTCTCCTAAATCAGTTTAAAGACATTTTAGGAGCTTTTCCAAAACCCAAGCAGAAACTTTGGCTTCCTCCCTGATTAAAACCATCCCAGCAGTTAGCAGACAATAACCAGAAAGTTTTAAATGTAGCCCCTGTGGACCCTTCAGAAAACATCTTGAAACAGTATGGTAAATAGATTCAGAAAAGGTGCGTGGTTTGGCGAAAGAACTATTAAAACTTGCTTTCTGTTCTCAGGGCTACTGTCACGTGATCCAGGAGAATTTAGATAATGTCTCCTGCTGTAAAATGGAGGAAAAGAATATCTCATCAGATAATGGGATTCCAGATGTCACTGAAAGGAAGAACTGTAGCTACCATGTTAGTATTGAGTCACATTTCCAATGAAAGTCTGTGGAGGCCTGAAGGAACAGTCCATGGGCCCACAGGGAGAGGGCATCATTGTTGTGGTTTGAAGCTCTATTTAGGTCATTCTGTGAAAGTAATAGCCACAAAAGTGGACATGGGCTTTTTTATTATATCCCCAAACCCTAGGTCATTGGTAAAACTGTGAATGCATACTGAATTTTTCAGAATAATGATAATAATAATAAAAGAAACTGGTTGCTGAAGGTGGGCCCCATATTTAACACTAAACACTTTTGAATGCAAGTGGTTTCAGACAGGGTGTGTTTGCATGTGTTTTATGTTTACTGGTGATTTTTTACTTTCTGATTGCCAAGGGAGTATTATGTTTATTATAGTCTATTGTGAAAATATAGTACTCACTAAGAAGAGTTAAATGACCCATCATTATTATTATTGAGGTATAGTTGATGTACAGAGCACACAGTTTTTAAGACTTTGATAAACATTACAAATTGCTCTCCAAAAAGGTTAATATCAGTTTGTATTACCTCTAAGAAAGTATGTGACTAAATTATTCCCTTTCTTGCCTATTGGATATTATCTGCTTTTTGTATTTTCTGGTACTGACCTATTTTTGTAAATTTTTGCAAAGGGCACTTACTTATACTAGGACATCTTCCTGGGGATGAGGCAAGCATGGAGAAAGGACCAGGAAAGGAGAAAACTGGCATAAGGGTCCCAGCAGACCCCACTAGGTTTCCTACCTCTATAACCCTAGGTTAAAACCACTTTATTTTGAGTTCAGGAAATGTGGAGCAAAATAAAAATAATCCTCAGCCTGAATTGGGCCTTGTAGAAATTGTCCCTGCTTAAACCATAAGCACTGTAACTTCAGTCTGTTTAGAAACAGTACAGACAAGCCAAATGTTGCTTTCAAAATAAAGTCAGAAAGAATCTCCAGAGTTTAGCAGTTTCATGTTGATAGGGAGCAAAGGATTTGGCCTTATTCTCAGGACTGCCTTTTCTTGGAAGCTCTGGTTCCTATCAGCTTCATCAGTGGAGGCTTAAATTCGACTATTATAGCCTCCTCTTTCCTTTATATAACCTCTCTTCCCCCAGTCTTGCTTTAACGATGATTCAAAAGGAATTGCAGCATTTTAAAGTTTAGTTTAACTTAGTCTTTCCCAAGTGCAAGCAGGTGGTGAAAAGCAAACGATCACATTGAGTATCTGAAATCTTAAATAGCTGACATTGTGTCAAGCTAGTAATTATTGAAGTTCTTTTTTTAGACCTGAGTGAAAATTTGGAAAACAGAATATAATAGAAATTAAAGGAAAATAAATGTTAAACAGATGTTAGAAAATATTGTTTTCTGAAGTACACAATAAATATCTAGACCAGTGAAGGGACAAGGATATAGAAGGAGGCCTTCTGGAGTCAGATCAGAAATGGTTTGATACTTTTCTAAAAGAACAGGATGCTGGAAAAGATGGGCCTTTGTGAGACAGTTGCCACCTTATAATTCTTAACTGTCCAACTTCCCAGCCAAGGTTTTCAAATATTTTAGATGGTGATTTAGCCAGCAGAAGGGAAAACGTAAATAGAACATAATTAGTTTGCATTTAACTCTAGTTGCAAAGTGTACAGTTTTTTACCTCAAAATTTGAGAAATAACAATTTTTATCTAAGTGCAGTCAGTTCTCCCTTATCTGGGGACGGCCATAAACGTCTCTTACCACATCACAACTACATGCCATGCTCACTAGCTTATGTTGCAAAGGAACCTGCCTCGGCCTGTTTCCTGTCAGATAAATGGTGCCAACCAACATAATTCACAAGTTTAGTACATATATTATCAGAATAAAATACTAAGCCTGTACATGAGAAGATAGTAAAATACGGGTATTTACATCTTTTACTCACCAAGCACTGTAAGTAGGCCTTTTGTTTCTCTCTTACCTGCTCTTGGCTAGTTTTCTGTTTCTTGCTAGTGTTAGGGTTTCAAGTTCTGTTGATTTACAGGATGGAGGTGGGGGAGAAATGGGAAGGGGGGAAATATAGGTTTGATTGCACAGTGGAATAAGAGATTAAACTACTAGTTTAAAGGAATTTAGGCTGAATAATGAAAATAGTTAAAATCCTTAATGCTTCTATTATACTGTTTTTACATTAAAGAAATAAAAATAAATTTGGGAATTTTATATGATTCATATTCTGGCTATTTTTAGAACCATGGCTAAAATTTGGCACTGATCTCAGAATGACCGATTTGGAGGCTTTTGTAGAAGCTATTTTATCATCTTGTCAAAATGGGGAAACATCTGGAGAGACAGGGCAGAGGACTTGTACAAGGCCGTCGTCAGGAAGAGACCTTAGGGTACTGTCTTCCATCTCTATGTTCTACCTGCCAGACTCACCAAAAGAATAAAATGTGCTTGTAGAAAATACCTATGTCCTAGCTCATTGTGTTTAGATGATGATAATTTTTCCATTGATGATTTTTGTTTGGAGATATGACCTTGAGGGCTGTGAGGTCCAGTGTCACTTGCAACCTGCATCCACATTAGACCTGTCTCTGTGCTGAGGCTGCTAATGTCCTTTGTAGAGCCTGATGCTATTTCTTATTACCTTGGCTTCACTCAATGCCACCCATCTCTAGGACAATGTGCAAGATGAGTCTGCTGCCACATGGGGCTTCCTGGCTGTCCACAGTACCCAGACAGGCAGCAGATTATCCTTATCCTTGCTGGACAACCATGACCCAAGCTTACTAAATACAACATAACTCTTGTTCATTAATTCATTATAATAATGTCTATAGTGAATTCTGTAGCAGCCACTTCCTCACTGTTACGGTTTTCTCAACATGGTCTACCCACAGTGCAGTAGAAGAGAAGTCAGATTTTTTTTTTTTTTACATTTTAATTATAAAAGTAACACATGTTGGGAATTCCCTGGCTGTCCAGTGGTTAGGACTCCATGCTTCCACTGCAAGGGGCACAGGTTCAATCCCTGGTCAGGAAACTAAGATCCCATAAGCCGCATGGTGCAGCCAAAAAAAAAAAAAAGTAACACGTGCTCATTAAAAATTATTAAAGATTATTTAATTTTTAAATCAGTATAGAATTGTATAGAATCAGTCTTCCTTGCCTTTTGCTTTTAAAAAAAGTCTCTCTCCCCTGAAGTAGTTGCTGTTAACAGTCTGGAAGGTGTGTTTCCTTCCAGACACTTTCTAGGCACATCAAAGTAAGGGGGTATATACATACATACATACACACACATATACTATATCTATATCCATATGTATGTTGATATAGTTATATGTTCAAGTATACCTTCAAAGCATCATTTTAGTGGTCCTTAACTTTTGGATGATACTTTATGTCTTAAAGAATCCAATGAAAGCTATGGTTTCTCTTTCCCAGAAAAAAGACATGCACATATTCACTGAATTTTTCATTCAGTGTCAGGAGTTTCATGAATTCCCAGAAAGCAATCTGCCACCACCTCTACCAATCCCCTAAGGTTTATGGAGCCAGGGACAGCCAAGAAAATAGCAACAATTTGTAGTGGATTTGGAGAGGATTATTATTTACAGCAGAAACCTAATGAATCCGTATACCCAGGGTGCTCTTAGTTGAATTTTCTGGTCAACAGAGTTTATCACAAAATATTTTTTAGTTACAAAACTTTGAATTAAAAACATTATAAAAAGTCTCAGTTCACTCCCCTCTGTGACAGACAAGGATCCCTCAGTACTCCATTCTCATCCCTTTGTGCCTGCTGAACTTTCACAACTGCCATCACAGCGCCTAAGCATTTTAGTATACCTCTTTGTCTGCACATCTGTCTCCCCCCACCCCTACCCCCGCCCCATGGCTGTGAACTCCTTAAGGAGAGGGACCTTATCTCATCATCTTTGTATGCTTCCCCCTCCCCCTGCCTACAAAAGTCTCCACAATTGTGCATGAGATGAATGAGCATCAGAGGTGTGATGATTGAGTTGAGTATTAATCAAATCCAGTGGTTCCATTTAGTAGGGAAAAAGAAAGCATTAGAGTCAGAGAGATGTAGGTTTCAATCACAGCTCTGCACAGGCCTGGCTGTGGGACCTCAGGCGAGTTTAGTTTTCTCATCTGAAAAATAGGGATGATTTTTTTTTTTTAAGGGTTGATAAATCAAATTCACAGGATTAGATACTATAGGATAAATAGGATTTAGGAGATAGTCTCAGAGACATCTTTTAGAGACCCAAGGGCTCTTTGCCCGGGTCAAATCCTGGCTCTTTTATTTACAAGTTGTGCAAACTAGGGCAACTTATTTAACATCTCTTTGCCTCAGTTTCTTCATTTGTAAAAATGGGATGATAATACAATAATAC
Source organism: Monodon monoceros (assembly GCF_005190385.1). Lineage (NCBI taxonomy): Eukaryota > Metazoa > Chordata > Mammalia > Artiodactyla > Monodontidae > Monodon > Monodon monoceros. Next base: position 36,545,525 of record NW_021703775.1, on the reverse strand, counting down.
CGACCTCAGTTGGCATACTAGGAGAATAAAATGAGTTAATATGTAGAAAGCACCTGGGATAATATCTGCACAGAGTTGGCACATATAAATGTTTGCTGTTGCTATTTTTATTATCATTATTACTACTGTTAGGAACTGTCTTCTTAGGAAGCTAAAACCAGTAACCATGAAGCAGTTTACAAGCATTTCAGGTCAGTGGTCAATTAAGTGCTAAATTGAATGGTACAAACACAATTGCTATGAGAGTTTCAGCAAAGAAAAAGGTCAGAGGGGGCTGGAGTCATCTGGAAAGGTTTATAAGCCAAAGCTTTTTAAAATCAGGTGAACTCCTGAAGATAGAGGGGTATGTTTTTGGATCTGGAGGTGGAAAGGGAACACGTTTCCAGGAATGGGTAGGGTCACACCTTTTCATGGAAGGGGCCTGCCTTTTCTCCTGTGGATGTTTACAATTCCGAATCTTATCTGGCTCACAATCTGGGGCTCAGGTTCTAGGTGATGAGTTGTCATAAATGGAGAGCTGAGAAAAGGGAGACTAATGCAGTTGTGTTCCTGTGGAAGACAATCAAAGTTAAACGTGGCTGGAGTCAGAGAATCTGTGACCGCTAACAGACGCAGGACTGTGCAACTAAACAAACCCCAAGGCTTACTCCCTCCCTGAGGAGGTGAGGCCACAAGCAGTTACTGTAGCATGCCTGGTGGAACTCTGGGCCCATTCTGGCTCGATTGAGAAGGAAGGTGAAGTCTGTTGTTCTTTGAAGGGTCGCTTACCTGCCTCCTGAAGAGAATCCCCAGGGCCTAGATTCTGGAAAGGGAAGGAAAAGCAATGAGAAATTAAAAACAACCTTTGTCTTGTTAGCCCATGAGATTCACGTTCATGCCCCGCAAGCACTTTGCAGGAAGGAATGAGTGGGTTTTTTTGGCTGCGTTGGGTCTTCGTTGCTGCGCGCGGGCTTTCTCTAGTTGTGGTGAGCAGGAGCTACTCTTCATTGCGGTGCGCAGGCTTCTCATTGCAGTGGCTTCTCTTGTTGTGGAGCATGGGCTCTAGGCACGTGGGCTTCAGTAGTTGTGGTATGTGGGCTCAGAAGTTGTGGCTCACGGGCTCTAGAGCGCAGGCTTAGTAGTTGTGGCGCATGGGCTTAGTTGCTCCGCGGCATGTGGGATCTTCCCAGACCAGGGCTCGAACCCATGTCCCCTGCATTGGCAGGCGGATTCTTAACCACTGTGCCACCAAGGAAGCCCAGAATGAGTGTTCTTTAAAAAAAATTAATTCCTACCTGCTCTTTCCCACAAAGCAGAGTTCAGTTGTGGTGACTTAACGGGGGTGAAGGTTGTTACTCTGTAAAACTGAACTTTGCCCAGAGAGTTTGTATTTGCTGTCAACCAACAGCCAAAGAATGGCCCAGAAAGGCAGATGGGCCAGGTAACATTCACTGTCCCCTGGAGCCCCACCCTAACCTGGAGTGGCCGGCCCAGGTAGGGGCTAGAGGTGAGGTGCCAAATCCTCTGGGCACTGAAGGTCCACCTGGCTTTGGACCTCATAGACTAAGGAGGTGCCTTTCCCCAGATCCCCTCTGAAGTGGAAGAAAGCAAATCACTTCATAAATTACTTACTGTATGATCCATTAAACCATAGATGTAACCATTTCCTGGTTAGTGTACCACCACTTTAAATATGGTCTATAGGGAATTTAGAGAAAAATCTTTCCCCCCAGTATCAGGAAGTAAGTAAAATAAATAATAAGTAAGTAAATAATAACTAACCAGATAATTCGAGTAGAGGAGTATCCAGTGGGCAAGTTATCAGACCCACCCAATTCCCTTGCTGAGACAGATGGAAAAAAGCTGATCCTTCTTTGCATCTATGCTTATGTATGTAACTTTAGTAAATGGGGAAGAGTAAGGCAAAAGTTTAACAAACAGTCCCCTTTCCTCTCCCTGTACACATAGGGAGCTGTTGAATAAAAAGCCAAGGGAATTTGATTCTGAAGTTCCCTGAAGAGCTGGAGAAATCTCCTCACGGGGGACCTGACCCTCGGAGAATCAACTTGCAGCCCCTGTGGGAAAGCAGCCGGAGAATCACTGCTGGAGAGGTGAGACCCAGCTAGTTCCTGTTGACCTGCATGAGCCCCCGGAGAGAAGTGGTTGCTGCATAACAGCAGGGCCATTCTTTGTAGATGGAACACTACACCTAGTTTTGTACCTGGAAGCTTAGCCAATTAATAAGCCACTTAACTGTGGTTTGTTAAGAAGCTGGTTTGGGGAGACGACGAGGGTTTAAACTCTTATCCTTTCCTTCCATTTTATCTTATCCTTGTCCTGGAAAAGGACTGAAGATTGCTGGTGACTTGTTCCATTTCTCACCCTTATTTTGCCAGGTGCTAAATCACCCAGTCAGTCAGAATTAAGTACATGCTTCCAGCTAAGTTTTTTGAGAGATTAAAAATGTTTCAACTGTCAAAAGTATCACCATAGTCTTAGGAAAAATCAGGACTTTTGTAGGATTTCTGTGCTTTCATAGTTTTTTTGTTTTTTTCAGTTTTTTTAAATTATAAGTACAAAGAAGGGAGGAGACTCATAATCTTTTTTCAGGGACTGTTAAGGGTCTTAATCAGGCCTGATATCCCACAAAGTTTCCAGGGTGCCCTGTGGGAGGAGTATAGGGCTGCCCAAGAGGCCGAGGCCACTGGAAGAGGGATTGATTATATTTCAGGGTTAAGAGGGTACCTCCCATTCCGGGAGCTCAGAACATGGACCTTGGCCTTTTGGGTGGAAGTGTATGGACATTTCTGTCTTCAAGGAGCTGTTTTGGTTTGCTTTTAACTTTATGCAAATAATACATGGATACATTGTCCTTGAGAAGCATTTAAACCTTATAATTAAGGCTAAAGTCCTCTATGACCAATACCCTCCATCCTGGCTTCTTCCTCCTCTTCCTCAGCAATAACCTCTGTGATCACTTTGAGTGTATCTCCTTCCATGGTTTTTTTATGATTTTTACCTACCTGCATATATGGCCATATTTACAGTACTGTTTTATGTATTCCTGTAACACAAGTGCAATCACACTGTATGTATTATCCTGCAAATTGCTTTTTTCCCTCAACAGCATGTTTTGGAACTTTTCTAAATTAGTACTACAGAGACCAACAACCCACCAAACTGACATAGAGAATATTTCAAAGTGGAAGCATCTGAACTACAGAAGATGCTGAAGGAAATCTCATTAGAACTTCCCTTATCTGATCAGAACAGAGCTCTACTAGAGCCAGCTGCCAGCACTCTCCCCCCATCACCCTTACGGCTCAAATTAGGGAGGCTGACCTTGGGCACCGGGACATCCCCCCAAAATTGTGTAAACACATCTCACCAGAACCTTCCATCCTTTGAAGCCCAAAGCCCGTCCCCTCCTATTAACCTGGTATATAAACCTTTACTCCTAACTATTCTGGGAGCTACTCTAGAGTAGTACAGGGAGTACTATGGGGTGGTCCTGCATTCATAATATTAATACATTTTTCTCCTGTTAATTTGTGTGTTGTCAGTTCATGTGCATCGCACTCCCCTCAGTCAGACCTAAGTTGGTAGAGAAGTTTTTCCTCCCAAAAGTTTATATAAATTTACCTCACTAATTTCAACTGCTGCATAGTATTACAGAGAGACAATAGGTTTGGGTTTTGTTTTTCTTTAATTCCCTATCAATGGATTTTTAGGTTGTTTCCAGTTTTTCCCCATGGCAAACAATACTGCAGTGAATATACTTGCACATGCCTCCCAATATACATGTGCAAATATATCTTAGAAAACAGGAATTGCTATATCATGGGTTATACGCTTTTTAGATTCTAGACACTGGCAAATAGACTGGAGTACAATAAATGTTTAACAGCCAGTCTCCCATAAAAGGAGGTAGGGGCTAATTTGTAGCATTTGTCCTATTTCCATTGTGTGAGTTCTCCCACCATGGCCAATTTCAAACTACTAATATTCATTACTGAACTTGGATTTGGGACGAGTTATATACACTGTTAGCTCTTGCAAGCTGGTATGAACTGACTCCAGCACAGTTCGAGAATTCCTCAAACTCAGGATGCAGATAGATACCGGCAAATAGCCCTCCGAAGTAGCCCAACCAACTTGTACTTTTGCAAGCAGTGTACGAACCTGTCTTGATAATATTACAGTTTTTTGCAAATATGAGTCAAAAAATGATACCTCATTTTGCCTTGCATATTCCCAGTCATCAATGAGGTTGAGCATCTTTTCACATTTTATCAGTATTTCCTGCTCTGTGAAATGGTCCATATCCTTTGCCTGTTTGTTTTTTCTTGTTGTTGTTTTACTTATTCATCTTTTTCTTACTGATGTGTTGGAGCCCTTGATGTAGTCTGAAAATATATTGTCCTTCAAGTAGTTTTCAATCTATTTTAGAGAGTAAAATTGTAGAGGAATATTCCCAAATTCTATTGAGTACCTACTATATGAACATACCCATCAAGGACTGGGACTGAGAAAAGTACACATGGTGTACATCAAATTCTGTGTGTACTTGTGTACCATTGTGGTAGGGTCAGTTGAGCACACATGTGCATACCACTAGTACTAATAACAAGTAATTACTGTGAAAAATACATAAATTGTATTTTGGCTCAGTCAGGCTATTTGTTGTATTTTTCATAAGCATATTATTGATCATTTCTCTTGGGGACACTTAGGTCACTGGACTTTTTTCCAAAGGAATATATATACCAGCACTTCTTATTCACACTGAAGTCTCTTGTGAGTCTTCCTGTGAGGTCTCATCCTCATCTTTTCACTGTTGGCCCTGATCTGAAAAGGTGCAGTGCTTTTCTTTCCAGGCTGTTCTTCCCTGAAAATGACTGGCTGCCCCAGCAGCTTGCTGTCTTCTGGGATGAATTAAGAACTACAGTTTTGCCCGGGAGGAACCAAGATGGCGGAGTAGAAGGACGTGCTCTCACTCCCTTTTGTGAGAACACCAGAATCACAACTAGCTGCTGGACAATCATCAACAGGAAGACACTGGAACTCACCAAAAAAGATACCCCACATCCAAAGACAAAAGAGAAGCCACAATGAGATGGTAGGAGGGGAGCAATCACAGTAAAATCATATCCCATAACTGCTGGGTGGGTGACTCACAGACTGGAGAACACTTATACCACAGAAGTCCACCCACTGGAGTGAAGGTTCTGAGCCCCACATCAGGCTTCCCAACCTGGGAGTCCGGCAACGGGAGGAGAAATTCCTAGAGAATCAGATTTTGAAGCCTAGTGGGATTTGATTGCAGGACTTAGACAGGACTGGGGGAAACAGAGACTCCACTCTTGGAGGGCACACACAAAGTGTGCACATTGGGACCCAGGGGAAGGAGCAGTGACCCCAGGGGAGACTGAAGCAGACCTACCTGCTAGTGTTGGAAGCTCTCCTGCAGAGGCAGGGGGTGTCTGTGGCTCACCATGGGGACAAGGAAACTGGCAGCAGAAGTTCTGGGACATACTCCTTGGCATGAGCCCTTCCAGAGTCTGTCATTAGCCCCACCAAAGAGCCCAGGTAGGCTCCAGTGTTGGGGTGCCTCAGACCAAACAACCAACAGGGAGGGAACCCAGCCCCACCCATCAGTGGTCAAGGAGATTAAAGTTTTACTGAGCTCTGCCCAGCAGAGCAACAGTCAGCTGTACCCGCCACCAGTCCCTCCCATCAGGAAACTTACACAAGCCTCTTAGATAGCCTCATCCACCAGAGGGCAGACAGCAGAAGCAAGAAGAACTACAATCCTGCAGCCTGTGGATCAAAAACCACAGAAAGATAGACAAGATGAAAAGGCAGAGGGCTATGTACCAGATGAAGGAACAAAATAAAACCCCAGAAAAACAACTAAATGAAGTGGAGATAGGCAACCTTCCAGAAAAAGAATTCAGAATAATGTTAGTGAAGATGATCCAGGACCTCGGAAAAAGAATGGAGGCAAAGATCGAGAAGGTGCAAGAAATGTTTAACAACGACCTAGAAGAATTAAAGAACAAACAGAGATGAACAATACAATAACTGAAATGAAAACTACACTAGAAGGAATCAATAGCAGAATAACTGAGGTAGAAGAACGGATAAGTGACCTGGAAGACAGAATGGTGTGGAATTCACTGCTGCAGAGCACAATAAAGAAAAATGAATGAAAAGAAATGAAGACAGCCTAAGAAACCTCTGAGACAACATTAAACGCAACAACATTCACACTGTAGGGGTCCCAGAAGGAGAAGAGAGAGAGAAAGGACCCGAGAAAATATTTGAAGAGATTATAGTTGGAAACTTCCCTAACATGGGAAAGGAAATAGCCACCCAAGTCCAGGAAGCACAGCGAGTCCCATACAGGATAAACCCAAGGAGAAACAGGCCGAGACACATAGTAACCAAATTGGCAAAAATTAAAGACAAAGAAAAATTATTGAAGGCAGCAAGGGAAAAATGACAAATAACATACAAGGGAACTCCCATAAAGTTAACAGCTGATTTCTCAGCAGAAACTCTACAAGCCAGAAGGGAGTGGCATGATATACTTAAAGTGCGGAAAGGGAAGAACCTACAACTAAGATTCCTCTACCCGACAAGGATCTCATTCACATTCGATGGAGAAATCAAAAGCTTTACAGACAATCAAAAGCTAAGAGAATTCAGCACCACCAAACCACCTCTATGATAAATGCTAAAGGAACTTCTGTAAGTGGGAAACACAAGAGAAGAAAAGGACCTACAAAAACAAACCCAAAACAATTAAGAAAATGGTCACATTAACATACATACCAATAATTACCTTAAATGTGAATGGATTAAATGCTCCAACCAAAAGACACAGGCTTGCGGAGTGGATACAAAAACAAGACCCATATATATACTGTCTGCAAGAGACCCATTTCAGACCTAGGGACACATTCAGGCTGAAAGTGAGGGTATGGAAAAAGATATTCCATGCAAATGGAAATCAAAAGAAAGCTGGAGTAGCAACACTCATATCAGATAAAATAGACTTTAAAATAAAGAATGTTACAAGAGACAAGGAAGGACACTACATAATGATAAAGGGATCAGTCCAAGAAGAAGATATAACAATTATAAATATATATGCACCCAACGTAGGAGCACCTCAATACATAAGGCAACTGCTAACAGCTGTAAAAGAGGAAATTGACAGTAACACAATAATAGTGGGGGGCTTTAACACCTCACTTACACCAATGGACAGATCATCCAAAATGAAAATAAATAAGGAAACAGAAGCTTTAAATAACACAATAGACCAGATAGATTTAATTGATATTTATAGGACATTCCATCCAAAAACAGCAGATTACACTTTCTTCCCAAGTGCACATGGAACATTCTCCAGGATAGATCACATCTTGGGTCACAAATCAAGCGTCAGTAAATTTAAGAAAATTGAAATCATATCAAGCATCTTTTCTGACCACAACACTATGAGATTAGAAATCAATTACAGGGAAAAAAATGTAAAAAACACAAACACATGGAGGCTAAACAATCCATTACTAAATAACCAAGAGATTACTGAAGAAATCAAAGAGGAAATCAAAAAATACCTAGAGACAAATGACAATGAAAACACGATGATCCAAAACCTATGGGATGCAGCAAAAGCAGTTCTAAGAGGGAAGTTTATAGCTATACAAGCCTACCTCAAGAAACAAGAAAAATCTCAAATAAACAATCTAACCTTACACCTAAAGGAACTAGAGAAAGAAGAACAAACAAAACCCAAAGTTAGCAGAAGGAAAGAAATCATAAAGATCAGAGCAGAAATAAATGAAATAAAAACAAAACAGTAGCAAAGATCAGTAAAACTAAATGCTGGTTCTTTGAGAAGATAAAGAAAATTGATAAATCATTAGCCAGACTCATCAAGAAAAAGAGGGAGAGGACTCAAATCAATAAAATTAGAAATGAAAAAGGAGAAGTTACAACAGACACCGCAGAAATACAAAGCATCCTAAGAGACTACTACAAGTAACTCTATGCCAATAAAATGGACAACCTGGAAGAAATGGACAAATTCTTAGGTATAACCTTCCAGGACTGAACCAGGAAGAAATAGAAAATATGAACAGACCAATCACAAGTAATGAAATTGAAACTGTGATTAAAAATATTCCAACAAACAAAAGTCCAGGACCAGACGGCTTCACAGGTGAATTCTATCAAACATTTAGAGAAGAGCTAACACCCATCCTTCTCAAACTCTTCCAAAAAATTGCAGAGGAAGGAACACTCCCAAACTCATTCTATGAGGCCACCATCACCCTGATACCAAAACCAGACAAAGATACTACAAAAAAAGAAAATTACAGACCAATATCACTGATGAATATAGATGCAAAAATCCTCAACAGAATACTAGCAAACAGAATCCAACAACATATTAAAAGGATCATACACCATGATCAAGTGGGATTTATCCCAGGGATGCAAGGATTCTTCAATATACGCATATCAATCAATGTGATACACCACATTAACAAATTAAGGAGTAAAAACCATGTGATCATCTCAAGAGATGCAGAAAAAGCTTTTGACAAAATTCAACACCCTTTTATGATAAAAGCTCTCCAGAAAGTGGGAATAGAGGGAACCTACCTCAACATAATAAAGGCCATATACGACAAACCCACAGCAGACATCATTCTCAATGGTGAAAAACTGAAAGCATTTCCTCTAAGATCAGGAACAAGACAGGGATGTCCACTCTCATCACTATTATTCAACATAGTTTTGGAAGTTGTAGCCACGGCAATCAGAGAAGAAAGAGAAAGAAAAGGAATACAAATTGAAAGAGAAGAAGTAAAACTGTCAGCGTTTGCAGATGACATGATACTATACATAGAGAATCCTAAAGATGCCACCAGAAAACTACTAGAGTTAATCAGTGAATTTGGTAAAGTTGCAGGATACAAAATTAATGCATGGATATCTCTTGCATTCCTATACACTAATGCTGAAAAATCTGAAAGAGAAATTAAGGATACACTCCCATTTACCATTGCAACAAAAAGAATAAAATACCTAGGAATAAACCTGCCTAGGGAGACAAAAGACATGTATGCAGAAAACTATAAGACACTGATGAAAGAAATTAAAGATGATACAAACAGATGGAGAGATATACCATGTTCCTGGGTTGGAAGAATCAATACTGTGAAAATGACTATACTACCCAAAGCAATCTACAGATTCAATGCAATCCCTATCAAATTACCGATGGCATTTTTTACAGAACTAGAACAAAAAATCTTAAAATTTGTTTGGAGACATGAAAGACCCCGAATAGCCAAAGCAGTCTTGAGGGAAAAAAATGGAGCTGGAGGAATCAGACTCCCTGACTTCAGACTGTACCTCAAAGCTACAGTAGTCAAGACAATATGGTACTGGCACAAAAACAGAAACATAGATCAATGGAACAAGATAGAAAGTCCAGAGATAAACCCATGCACCTATGCTCAACTAATCTATGACAAAGGAGGTAAGGATGTACAATGGAGAAAAGAGTCTCTTCAATAAGTGGTGCTGGGAAAACTGGACAGGTACATGTAAAAGAATGAAATTAGAACGCTCCCTAACACCATACACAAAAATAAACTCAAAATGGATTCGAGACCTAAATGTAAGACCGGACACTATAAAACTCTTAGAGGAAAACATAGGAAGAACACTCTTTGACATAAATCACACAAGATCTTTTTTGATCCACCTCCTAGAGTAATGGAAATAAAAACAAAAATAAACAAATGGGACCTAATGAAACCTAAAAGCTTTTGCAGAGCAAAGGAAACTACCAACAAGACGAAAAGACAGCCCTCAGAATGGGAGAAAATATTTGCAAACGAATCAAAGGACAAAGGATTAATCTCCAAAATATATTACAGCTCATGCAGCTCAATGTTAAAGAAACAATCCAATCCAAAAATGGGCAGAAGACCTAAATAGACATCTCTCCAAATAAGACCTACAGATGGCCAAGAAGCACATGAAAAGCTGCTCAGCATCACTAATTATTAGAGAAATGCAAATCAAAAGTACAGTGAGGTATCACCTCACACCGTTTAGAATGGGCATCATCAGAAAATCTACAAACAACAAATGCTGGAGAGGGTGTGGAGAAAAGGGAACCCTCTTGCAGTGTTGGTGGGAATGTAAATTGATACAGCCAGTATGGAGAACAGTATGGAGGTTCCTTAAAAAACTAAAAATAGAACTACCATATGATCCAGCAATCCCACTACTGTGCATATGCCCAGAGAAAACCATAATTCAAAAAGACACATGCACTCCAATATTCATTGCAGCACTATTTACAATAGCCAGGTCACAGAAGCAACCTAAATGCCCATCGACAGACGAATGGATAAAGAAGTTGTGGTACATATATACAATGGAATATTACTCAGCCATAAAAAGGAACGAAATTGGGTCATTTGTTGAGACGTGGATGGATCTAGAGACTGTCATACAGAGTGAAGTAAGTCAGAGAAAAACAAATATCGTATATTAACGCATGTATGTGGAACCTAGAAAAATGGTACAGATGAACCGGTTTGCCGGGCAGAAGTTGAGACACAGATGTAGAGAACAAACTTATGCACAGCAAGGGGGAAAGCCGTGGGGGGGGGGTGGGGATGGTGGTGTGATGAATTGGGCAATTGGAATTGACATGTATACACTGATGTGTATAAAATTGATGACCAATAAGAACCTGCTGTATAAAAAAATAAAATTCAAAATTTAAATTAAAATTTAAAATTCAAAAATTAAAGAAAAGAAGTAATTTACCTTGTAGGGTAACATAAGCTATTCAAATTAACTGTGTGCACAAATGGTAAAGCTTTCTGAACAATATACAATATGTCATATAAACTTATAAGGGTGAATTTTGTATACTATTTTATGCTTTATTTTATGCATTTTTTCAGTTTTATCTCAAAAAAAATAAAAAATTCAATCACCCCAGCCAAAAAAAAAAAAAAAAGGAACTACAGTTTTTCTCTGGGATGGACTGTTCCCATAATCCCTCAAATGCAGGATGCAGGAGATGGCCTGTTTTTACAAAGGCAGGGCTGTGGAGAAGAAAACAATAGGTGTCATCTGAGATGGGAGTGGTTATCTGCCAAATGCAGTTATGACTGCTTATAATTTGCTGCTCAGAGAGATTTCATACTTGAACCATATATCAAAAGTTTTAAGTTGAAAACATATTGAAATGGTACCAGGTGGTAGCGCAGATGTTAGGGAGGGAAACTCTTGAATCCCCAGGTTTCTGACATTCTTGCCCTTCCTCCTTCCCCCAGTACCATGCCCAGTACTGGTTCTAGTGAATTCTGAACGAGGATCTTGATTCTCTGAATTCGCACTTAACTGGAAATGGTAGCTTTGGTAATATGTTAGAGCAGCAAGTAGTTCTTAACCAGGGATGGACATCAGAATCCCCTGGGGAATATCTATTAACATGCCAAGTCTGCTGAATCAGAGTCTGGGTGGAGGGCAGGCATGTGTATTTGGTGAAAGTTCTTGAATAATTTTTTTTAATTGAAGTATAGTTGATTTACAGTATCATACACAGATATTGTAAATATCAGGTGCACAGCACAGTGATTCAGCTTTATGTGTGTGTGTGTGTGTATATACACACACACACATATACACATACACACATACATATATATATGAATTTTCAGATTTTTTCCCTTATAGCTTTTTACAAAATATTGAGTATAGTTCACCATGCTATACAGTAGATCCTTGTTAGTTATCTATTTTATATAAAGTAGTGTGTATATGTTAATCCCATCCTCCTAATTTATCCACCCGCTCTTCTCCTTTGGTAACCATAAGTTTGTTTTCTATGTCTGTGAGTCTCTTTCTGTTTTGTAAATGAGTTCGTTTGTATCTTTTGTTTTTTTTTCAGATTCCACATGTAAGTGATATCATATGATATTTGTCTTTCTCTGTCTGGCTTACTTCACTTAGTAAAATAATCTCTCGTTCCATCCTTGTTGCCACAAATGGCATTATTTCATTCTTTTTTATGGCTGAGCAGTATTCCATCGTGTATATATACCACATCTTTATCCATTCATCTGTTGATGGACATTTAGGTTGCTTCCATGTCTTGGCTATTGTAAATAGTGCTGCTATGAACATTGGGGTCCATGTAGCATTTTGAATTATAGTTTTCTCCGGATATATGCCCAGGAGTGGGATTGCAGGATCATATGGTAACTCTAGTTTTTAAGGAACCTCCATCGTGTTCTCCACAGTGACTGTACCAATTTACATACCCACCAACAATATAGCAGGGTTCCTTTTTCTCCACACCCTCTCCAGCATTTACTATTTGTAGACTTTTTGATGATGGCCATTCTGACCAGAGTGATGTGATACCTCATTATAGTTTTGATTTGCATTTCTCTAATAATTAGCAATGTTGAGCATCTTTTCATGTGTTTTTTGGCCATTTGTATGTTTTCCCTGGAGAAATGTCTATTTAGATCTTCTACCCATTTTCTGATTGGGTCGTTTGTCTTTTTGATATTGAGCTGTATGAGCTGTTTGTATATTTTGGAAATTAATCCCTTGGAATAATTCTGATGTGCCCTCACGACTAGGAACAACTATTCTATACTAGTGCCTTTCTGTGGCAAGATTGGTACAGACATTCAGAGTAAGTGTTAGAAACATTTATAGCAATGTCTGTTGAATGTAATAAGAAGGTTGAGCTTATACAGGCATACCTGGTAGATTCTACAGGTTTTGTTCCAGACCACCACAATAAAGTGAATACCACAATAAAACAAATACCATATTAAAGCGAATCACACAAATTTTTTGTTTCCCAGTGCATATAAAGGTTATGTTTGCATTATACTGTAGTCTAAGTGTGCAATAGCATTATGTCTAAAAAAAAGTATATAAAAATAGGACACGGGGAGGGGGAAGGGTAAGCTGGGATGAAGTGAGAGAGTGGCATGGACTTATATATACTACCAAATGTGAAATAGATAGCTAGTGGGCAGCAGCTGCACAGCACAGGGAGATCATCTTGGTGCTTTGTGACCACCTAGTGGGGTGGGATAGGAAGGGCGGGAGGCAGACACAAGAGGGAGGAGATATGGGGATATATGTATTTGTATAGCTGATTCACTTTGTTATAAAGCAGAAACTAACACACCATTGTAAAGCAATTATACTTCAATAAAGATGTTAAAAAAGATACTTTATTGATAAAAAAAATGCTAACCATTGTCTGACAGCACAGGGTTTCCACAAACCTTCAATTTGTAAAAGTAGCAGTATCTGTGAAGTGCAATAAAACAAGGTATGCCTGTATCGTGCATATCTTTAATTTCATTTTGTGTTTTACAAAATTATGTATCTTACAAAATTATCAGGCTGTGATAGATTGGAAATTTTATAAATTTTCTGGTTTGGCAGTTTTCTGATCTTAGGTGAGTAAGTCTCAATGACCCCTCTGGTAGGTCATTGAGAGGATTAACAGTAATGAATGTATCTAAAGCACTTAGCACAGTGCCCTACATTAATAGAAGTTAATGGGATTCCTTCACGGAACAGCTCCTAACAAAACTATCTTCCAGTTGGCTGTCAAAGAACCCAGAATCATGGAGTGTTGTGAGTGAATCTTTTTATTCAGGCTCATGCATCATATTCTAACCAACCTAGAGTACATGGCATGGCAGAGATTTGAGTGCCTTTATAAACCATTCAACCATGAGTGAGGGGGCTTAGTGGCCATGGCACTTATAGGCCAACCCCTGGCTAGCAGATCTTCCCCCAGTCTCCTTCCTGTCTCCTCTCATATTCCCCTTCCCCATAGTCCTTTTCTCTGTTTCTTCCCCCAAAGATTCCAACTGCTTTTATTTCTTAAAAAGCACAGTCATTTTCTGTTCCTGAAGGAGCATGGGGGATAGAAATTTCTGGCCACTGTGGTCTGGCCTCCTGTTCAAGTGTCTAAAAGTAACCAGACCGTTCATACTGGGCCAATTAACCTCCTGCTGGCATTGGTGCTATGTCCTTATTGTGCTAAAAGAGTATCTGTTCCTTCTTTTGACTTATTACAAAAAGCCCCTTTCTCTTACCTTCATCTTGGTAGATATCAGTATCATTATTACTGGGGGCAGTGTTGCGTGATGGTTAAATATAGGTACTTTGAAGCCAGGAACTTTGGACTGAATTCTGACTCTGCTCCTTGTTAGCTGTGTTGCTTAGGGAAAATATAATTTTTTTAAATTATCGTAATTAATATTAGAAGCAATAATATCAGGGCTATTTATTCTAGTGGAGAATGAGTTTGAGCCCTAGCCTAACTTGAATATTCAAGAAGGTGAAATGTAGTAAAAGGCTTTAACAGGCCATCTTTTCTTCCGGGATTCCACAGTTCTTTTGGATGACAGCACAGATCACTGGTTTGGTCTAATTCTGAACTTCTCTGGTTAGGGTTTTTAAATTTAAGTAATGTGATTTAAAATTCCTCTGTGATTGGGACTTCCCTGGTGGTCCAGTGGTTAAGACTCCACGCTTCCACTGCTGGGGCCGCATGTTCGCTCCCTGGTTGGGGAACTAAGATCCCGCATGCCACGCAGCCCAAAAAATAACCATCATAATAAAATAAATGTGAAAAGAAACAGGTGAAATTAGTTTTTAAAAAAATTCCTCTGGGGCTTCCCTGGTGGTGCAGTAGTTGAGAGTCCACCTGCCGATGCAGGGTACAGGGGTTCGTGCCCCGGTCCAGGAAGATCCCACGTGCCACAGAACGGCTGGGCCCGTGAGCCATGGCCGCTGAGCCTGCACGTCCGGAGCCTGTGCTCCGCAACGGGAGAGGCCACAACAGTGAGAGGCCCGCGTGCTGAAAAAAAAAAAAAAAAAAAAAAATAATTCCTCTGTGATTTAAAAGTTACTTCCTGTAAACCAGAAGTCTAGAATCTTGATTAGCTCAGATTAAAAATTGTATCAAGAATACTTCCATTTTCTTTCTTTTCTTTTTTAAATTGGAATATTGTTGCTTTAACACTCCTGTGTCAGTTTCTGCTGTACAGCAAAGTGAATCAGCCATACGTATATGTATATCCCCGCTTTTTTTGGATTTCCTTCCCATTTAGGTCAGCACAGAGCACTGAGCAGAATTCCCTGTGCTATACAGTAGGTTCTCATTAGTTACCTATTTTATCTACCGTTTTCTTGAGCCTAAATTCCTACAGAGATTTAATTCTAGCAACTAATTAGCTGTTTGCTTCTCCATCTTTCTTCTGTTTATCTCCACTGACTTGTTCACCCTTCAGGCCTAAGCTCAGACAACACTCTCTCAGGAAAGTTGCCTCTGAGCCTCCAAGTCAAGCACATGGACCCCTTTTCTGGCTTCACCGGAGAGGATTGTACCTGGCTGCCCCACCAATTGGTGAACTTCTTACAGCCTACCTCCCACTGCCCTGTCTCCCCCTGACTTTCACCTCCTTGGTATCTGCCCATCCTTCAGTCCTCAGATCAAATGGTATACCCCCTGTGGAAGCGTTCCCCATTATACAGAGCCATATTCTCCTGTGCTTTTTCTTTAATAGCATTTATCATAAGTCATTAAAAAAAATTTTTTTTTCATGAATGTCTGTCTCAGACTATAAACTCCTTGGAGGCAGGACCATGTTTGCATTTGCTTACTGCTGTGTCCCCATCACCTAGCATGGTACCTTGCTCCCTGTAGCAGTTACTAAATATTTATTGGCTAATAAAGGATGCTATTTCATTCATTCATCTCCTTTAGGACAAACTGTCTTATTGATATTTGTGGCCTCCACAGGCCACGGGTATACAAGCTCTTTATGGTATGAGAGAGAAAGGCAGGAAAATAGGTCTGCATTGAGGCAAACAAGGTGGAAAAATAGGTCTCTATCACCTGTGAACTATTCTTATCAAAAGTTAAACCTGAACCTAATCAAGCCTTTAGGTCTAACTCCTATTTCACAGGAAATAAAGAGATAGAATATTTGATAACACCATGAGGAAGCAATCAAACAAATCCAGAAATTTTAAAACATTCTGCAAGACAACTGACCTGGACAAAAAAGGTCATGAAAAGAAAAAGATGGGATGATTCTAAATTGAAAGATTAAGTAGGCATAATATACAAATGCATTATATGATCCTTGATTGGCTCCTCATTGGTAAAAGGCAATTACAAAAGATATTTCAACTACAATTTGAGAAGTTGGAATATGGACTCTATATTAGATGATACTTTGGAATTGTTGTTACTTTTCTTAAATATCTTATGTAGAAAAATGTCCTTATTCTTAAAAGATATATGATAAAATATTTAGGGTGAAGTGTCATGATGTCTACAACTTAGACACATGATTCAGCAAGAATAAAATACGTGTATAGATAAAGCAAATTTGAGCAAATATTCACAATCACTTGAATTTGGGTGAAAGGTATACAGATGGTCACTGTAGGCTTTTTGTTTATGGTTTTTGGATTGAGGGAGTCAGGTTTAATTTACATTGGTATAGAGTAAAATTCAAAAATTTAAAATTTACATCATGTAAAGTTTTATTAATTTTGACAAACACATGTACTTGTGCAACTACTATCATGATCAAGATCTAGAATATTTCTACTGCCTTCAAAACTCTCCCTTGACTCTTCATAGTCATCCCCTCATCCTACCCCCAACACTTGACAACACTGATCTGTCCTCCATCCCTGTAGTTTTGTCTTTTCCAGAATATGATATAAATGCCTTTTAAGTCTTGCTTCTGTAACTTAGTGTAATAGTTTCCTAGGGTTGCTGTAACGGAGTACCACAAACTAGGTGGCTTAAAACAACAGAAATTTATTATCTCACAGTTCTGGATGCTAGAATTCCAAAATCAATTTGTCAGAAGGTCCATGCTCTCTGCATGGCTCTTGGGGAGAATCTTTTCATGACTTTCTCTTAGTTTCTGGTGTCACCAGCAATCCTTGGCATTCTATATCTTGCAACTGTGTAACTCCAATCTCTGCCTATGACATTGCATGGTGTTCTCCCTGTGTGTTGCCTGTCATTGCATTAGTTCTCCCTGTCTGTCTTTTATAAGGACACCAGTCATATTTGAATAAGGGCCCACCCTATTCAAGCATGACCCATCTTAACTGATTACATCTGCAAAGACCCTATTTCTAAATAAAGTCACGTTTTGAGATTTTGGGGGTTAGGAGTTCATCTTTTTTGGAGGGGAGATACAATTGAACCCATGACACTTAGTATAATGCATTTGAGATTCATCCATGTTTTCACATGTTTCAGGAGTTATCCCATTGTACGAATGTACCACACTTCTTTTTATTGAAGTACAGTTGATTTACAATATTATATTAGTTTCAGGTATACAGCATAGTGATTCAATATTTTTATAGAGTATACTCCATTTAAAGTTATTACAGAATAGTTGCTGTATTTCCCTGTGCTGTACAATATATCCTTTTTCCGTATCTGTTTTATACATAGTAAGTAGTTTGTATCTCTTAATCCCCTACCCTTCTCTTGCCCCTCCTCCCTTCTCTCTCCCAACTGGTAACCACTAGTTTTCTATATCTGTGAGTTTGTTTCTGTTTTGTTATGTACATTCATTTGTTTCATTTTTTTAGATTCCACATGTAAGTAATAACATACAGTATTTGTCTTCCTCTGACTTATTTCACTAAGCATAATACTCTCTAGATCCATTCATGTTGTTGCAAATAGCAGAATTTCATTTTATACAGCTCTAATATTTCATTGTATATATATACCACATATTCTTTGTCCATTCATCTCTTGATGGACACTTGGGTTGCCTCTGTATCTTGGCTACTGTAAATAATGCTGCTATGAACATTGGGGTGCATATATCTTTTTGAATTAATGTTTTAAAAATATATACCCAAGAATGGAATTGCTGTATCGTATGGTAGTTCTATTTTTAGTTTTTTGAGGAAACTTCATACTGTTTACCATAGTGGCTGCACCAATTTACAGTCCCACCAACAGTGCACAAGAGTTCCCCTTTATCCACATCCTCACCAACATTTGTTATTTGTAGGCTTTTTGATGATAGCCATTCAGACAGGTGTGACGTGATAGCTCATTATAGTTTTGATTTGCATTTCTCTAACGATTAGCAATGTTGAACATCTTTTCATGTGCCTGTCTGCCCACTTTTTTTTTTTTTTGCCCATTTTTTGATCAGGTTGTTTTTTTTTTTTTTGATATTGAGTTGTATGAGCTGTTTGTATATTTGGTGAACGACATATACTCTGAAAACTATAAAACATTTTGAAAGAAATTGAAGATGATACAAAGAAATGGAAAGATATCCCATGCTCTTGGATTGGAAGAATTAATATTGTTAAAACGTCCATACTACCCAAAGCAATCTGTAGATTTAATGCAATCCTTATCAAAATGCCCATGACATTTTTTCACAGAACTAGAAGAAATAATGTTAAAATTTATGTGGAACCATAAAAGATCACAAATTGCCAAAGCAATCTTGAGAAAAAAAGAACAAAGCTGGAGATATCATGCTCCCTGACTTCAGACTATATTACAAAGCTACAGTAATCAAAACAGCATGGTACTTGTCCCAAAACAGACACACTGATCAACGGAACAGAATAGAAAGCCCAGAAATAAACCCATGTACCTATGGCCAATTAATCTATGACAAAGGAGGCAAGAATATACAATGGAGAAAAGACAGTCTCTTCAACAAGTGGTGCTAGGAAAACTGGACAGCTACATGTTAAAGAATTAGATTAAAACATTTCCTCACCATGTGCAAAAATAAATTCAAATGGGTTAAAGACCTAAATGTAAGACCTGAAACCATAAACTCCTAGAAGAGAGCATAGGCAGAACACTCTTTGACATAAATCATAGCAATATTATTTTGGATCTGTCTTCTAAGGCAAAGGAAATAAAAGCAAAAATAAACAAATGGAACCTAATTAAACTTAAAAGCTTTTGACAGCAAAGGAAACCATTGACAAAACGAAAAGACAACGTGCTGAATGGGAGAAAATATTTGCAAAGACATGACTGATAAGGGATTAATATTCAAAATATATAGACAGCTCGTACAACTCAATATCAGAAAAACAAACAACCTGAGTAAAAAAAGGGTATACCACATTTTGTTTGTGCATTTATCAGCTGAAGGACATTTGGATTGTTTACATTGTTAGGCAATTATGAAGAAACACTATGAATATAATTTATATTTATACAACACTATAATTATGAACATAGGGCTTCCCTGGTGGCGTAGTGGTTGAGAGTCCGCCTGCTGATGCAGGGGACATGAGTTCGTGACCTGGTCCAGGAGGATCCCACATGCTGTGGAGCGGCTGGGCCCGTGAGCCATGGCCGCTGAGCCTGCGCGTCTGGAGCCCCACAACGGGAGAGGCCACAACAGTGAGAGGCCCGCGTACTGCAAAAAAAAAAAAAATTATGAACATAACACTAAATATAACACTATAATTATGAATAAATACTGCTACTATAGACATTTGCGTATGGATTTTTGGGTGAACAGAAATTTTCACTTCTCTTGGGTAAATATTGAGGAGTGGGATGTTTAATTCTATGAGAAACTGCCAAACTTTTCCAAAGTGGTGGTACCATTTTCCATTCCCATCAACAATATAGTCCTCCACATTTTCATCAACACTTGACATTGTTAGTCAAATGGCTGATTACAGCCATTTTAATGCATATGTAGTGGTATTTCATTGTGGTTTTAGTTTGCATTTCCCTAATGACATGATATTAAGCATCTTTTCACATGCTTATTTGCCATTTGTATACCTTCTTTGGTGAAGTATCTGTTCAAATATTTTGCCCATTTTTAGTAGGTTATTTGTTGTGTGAGCTCTCTGTGTATTCTGAATACAAGTCCTTTATCAGATATGTGTTTTTTAAATATTTTCTCCCAATCTGTGGCTTGTCTTTTCTTTTTAATAGTGTCTTTCAAAGAGCAAAGCTTTTAATTTCGATGAAGTCCAGTTTATTTTTATGGGTTGCTCTTTTGATGTCATTGTACATGTTTTTCAGCCCTTCTGTGAGTTTGAAATTTTCTTTTATTTTTTTCTGCTTTTTTGGGGGGGGGGATGCTGCTGAAGAAATGAAACGTTTCATAGTAAAAAGTTGGGAGGAAAAAGAAGGCAGAGACAGCTATTTTTTTAAAAAGCAAGCAGTTATTAAAAGGCAAACAATAAAAGGTAAAGTCCTTTTTTGAAAACTCTGTTCTGGCTCCTTTTCACCCTTTAGTCTTCTGCAGATTCAGTCCCCTTCAAATCTTCTGTTTCTTCTTCAATTCCTTGTTAATCAATCTCAGAGAACAAGAGAGAGCAGGAGTGAGAGACACAGAGGGAAATGTGATTCTGGAACATTCCAGAGTTCACGATGGGGAGTTTTGGACTAGAGTGGTAGTGATCCAGACTCCTCAGCCTCAGCAGCTGGAGTTGATTTTGGCTGTGAAATGAACACCCAGCTCTTACTAAAAGCAGACTCTGAGACTGCAGAGGGATAGACAATTCTGCTGGTCTCTGGGGTCTGACTTGGTGCTGCCTCAGTTACTGACGAACCTCAGGCAGTTGGCAGGCCTCCGTGCCTCAGCCAGACCTGGTGAAGAGGCTTGCTGAAGCTGCAGTCTGGGCCTGAGAGGTAGTCCTCAGTATGGCAGGTAACATCTTGTTGCATGTAGAAGTCCTCCAAAACCAGAAGATGAGCAAAGGGAATTCCAGCCTCTGAACTGGCTTCCTCTCCTCCTGCTTCCCAGCTGTCTTCCTGCTGTACACACCTCTGTCATCTCTCCTGGGCAGAGGTTTGTCCATCCCATCCTATTCAGAGACTGTTGGTATCTCCCTCACACCACACCCTCTATGATGCTTTGAAGTTGGTTTGAAGGGACAATAAGAACCTAGGACAGACTCCCTGTAGGATCTTTCAAGGTGGTAACCCAGATAGAGGAAGACCTAAGACATTTTTTGAACTCCTTGTCATGACCCTCTGGTTTCCCTTGCTTTCCCTGCTGTTGCACTCATTCTGCCAAAAAGGAAAAAGTTGAAAACAGATGGAAGCTTGACTCAATTTGGGTCCTAATTTTCTGATTCCTGGCCTGAGCCTGTGTCAGATGACCTGAGTTAGCCCTGTCATAAATTATATTCTGGATGATCTTTGGAACAGGTCCTTCTGGATGGTCTTTGGAATACCCTAACCTGCCCGAGTCTGTTTTGGGTTAAACCCAGCATTGTCACTTTTTAAAAAATAGGCTTCTTCCCGGAGAAGGCACCTCTCTTTATTAGGGCCACAGCTAACTTTGAACCCTGCTGGCTGCCTTCAGTACATGGGTGATATGGTGGTTTTTGTGTGTCACTGACTTCTCGAAGTTCATACCTTGCAAACCAGCCAGACCCTATTTCATGCTTGATTCAGCCATATTGGAGTTTCCCTGTGGCCAGGTTCTCACTCCCCCAATCAGCTTCAGGTGCTTCCCCAGCACCACCAACTCCTTATCCCAGAGCACCTGCTAAGTACAGCCAATCTCCACGGCACTATTAGTACGTGGTTGCTGCTCCCAATAGAACAACAGCTGATGTTACTATAGCACTTTTCTATTTAGAAAGCACAGTTAAACACAGTCTTACTTCATGCTTACCCCAACCTTGTGAAGTAGGTACTCTTACTCCCATTTTTCAGGTGAGGAATCTGAGGCTCAAAGAGATAAAGTCACTTATCCATGGTTACACAGCTTGTTTTGAGAGGGACAAAACTGGGATTCAAACCCAGGTCTTCTGAGAAAAATAAAATATATGTCTGTAGTTGCTTTTATAAAATATCCTTGGAAATATATATAAGAAACTATTTTCATGGATGACCTATTGGAAAAAGAGAACTGGGTGGCAGAGGGACAGGAATGGCAGAAACGTTTCCCACTATGTGTACCATTCTGTGAACCATGTTACCGTATTATCCATTTAAAAAAAAAAAAAAAAAAAAAGCTTGTCCCTGCCTTACTTCTTTGGCCTGATCTGCTGATTCCTCTGTCGGTGACCAGCTTAAAAACCACTCAGCTGAATGCATTAAGGCATCATGCTCCTGGAACTGGCAGTATTTTTGGTGTAAAAT
Source organism: Monodon monoceros (assembly GCF_005190385.1). Taxonomy (NCBI): domain Eukaryota; kingdom Metazoa; phylum Chordata; class Mammalia; order Artiodactyla; family Monodontidae; genus Monodon; species Monodon monoceros. The sequence goes on along the minus strand of NW_021703775.1, from coordinate 36,523,291 downwards.
TCGTGTATAGCTTCAGTTTTCCAGCATGAATACATTTTACATTACATTAATGTAATGTGTGGAGACATACCCAATCTCATTTAGGAAAAAAAAGAAAGCTCTATTTTCCTTGTCAAGGCAGGCCTGACCTGTTATCTGGGCAGTGCATCTCAGCCAGCCTATTAAGTGTCTGAGACTGCAGGGAGGTAACAGCACTTCCAGTGTCATCAGCCAGGGGAGGATTTGGGATGATCCACTGTTCTGGTAATTCAGAATTTGAGGACAGGATGGGGGATTTTTCCCTCTGTCAGATTCTTAGAGCTTGGCACACCTTCTCTCTGGCAAACAACAATTTGGTGAAAAATTAGTCTCTGAGAATTGTCCTAAGAGCATACTGCAAATGAAGAAACATTCATTCAGTAAGAACAGGGAGGGGCTCTGGCATTTGAGACATGGACAAGCTCCTTTACCCCTGCTCCCTGCTTCATGTTCTGGAAGTTCTACCCCAGGCATATTATACAAGTACAGCCAAGAAGACAGGGGCTCCTCCCCAGAATCCCCCAATCTGGGATTACAGTTTAACCCCAGGAGGGACAGGCTGCTAGTTTTCTCATGCCTCTACCATAGCCCCTTGTTGCAAAAGCTCTATAGCAGGCAAGCACAGCAGAGAGGACCGGGTCTCCTTTCCCCCATCCAGGCTTCACTCATAGAAACTGGATCACTCATACATTGCTGGAAGGAATGTCAAATGGTACAGCCACTCTGGAAATCAGTTTGGCAGTTTCTTAAAAACCTAAACATACAACTACCATACAACATAGCAATTGCAATCCTGGGCATTTATCCCAGAGAAATGAAGACATATGTTCAAACCAAAACCTGTACACATATGTTTATAGCAGCTTTATTTATAATAGCTCAGAACTGGAAACAACCCAAATAGTCCTTCAACAGGTGAATGGTTAAACAAACTGATACATCCATACAATGGAATACTCCTCAGCAATAAAAAGAAACTATTGATCATGAAATAACCTGCATGAATCTCCAGAGAATTATGCTGAGTGGAAAAAAAATCCCAAAAGGTTATATACCATATTATTTTATTTACATAACATTCTCTAAATGGAAAAATTATAGAAATGAGGAAGAGATTAGTGGTTGCCAGGGATAAGGAGGGGTGGGGGCAGGAGGAAATTGGGTGTGGCTATAAAAGGATAACATAAGGGATCTTAGTGGTGATAGAAATGTTCTGTATCTTGATGGTATCAGTGTCAATATCCTGACTGTGGTGTTGTACTATAGTTTCGCAAGATGTTACATGGGAAAAACCGAGTAAAGGATTTTTGTATATCTCTATATTATTTCTTACAGGTATATGTAAATCTACAATTAAATCAAAATAAAAAGCTTAATTTTCAAAAAAAATGGAAAGGATTTGAATAGACATTTGTCCAAAGATGTACAGATGGCTAATAAGTACATGCAAAGATGCTCAACATTATGAGTCATTACAGAAATGCAAATCACAATGAGATAGTATAGCTATAACCAATGAGATAGTATAGCTATAACCAAAAGCCAGACAATAACAAGTGTTGGGGAAGATGTAGAGAAATTAAAACCCTTATACATTGCTAGTGGGAATGTAAAATCGTGCAGTCACTTTTGAAAACACTTTTGTACCACATGGATGATCCTTGAAAACATTTTAAGTGAAAGAAGTCAATCACAAAGACCACATATTACATTTACATTTACACTTATTATATTTACAATTATATTTATATCAAATGTCCAGAATAGGCAAATCTATAGAGACAAAGTAGGTTAATGGTTGCCTGGGGGCAACCTGTGTGACTGCTAATGGGTATAGGATTTCCTTGGGGGAGAATGAAAATGTCTAAAATTAGATTGTGGTGATGGTTGCTCAAACCTGTGAACTTACAGGTAAGAACATTGCCTTTTACCCTCTAAATGGGCAAATACTGGGTTGGCCAAAAAGTTCATTCGGGATTTCCATAGGTGCTTACAGAAAAACCGGAATGAAATTTTTGGCCAACCCAGTAGTATGGTATGTGAATTATATCTCAATAAAGCTTAAAAAAAAAAAAAAAAGCTTGAATTCAAGCTATCTTTTTTTTTTTTTTCAATAAATAAATAAATAAATTTATTTATTTATTTATTTTGGCTGTGTTGGGTCTTCGGTGCTATGCGTGGGCTTTCTCTAGTTGCGGCGAGCGGGGGCTACTCTTCGTTGCGGTGTGCGGGCTTCTCATTGCGGTGGCTTCTCTTGTTGTGGAGCATGGGCTCTAGGCGCATGGGCTTCAGTAGCTGTGGCGCTTGGGCTCAGTAGTTGTGGCTCGAGGGTTGTAGAGCACAGGCTCAGTAGTTGTGGCACACGGGCTTAGTTGCTCCATGTCATGTGAGATCATCCCGGACCAGGGATCAAACCCGTGTCCCCTGCATTGGCAGGCGAATTCTTAACCACTGCGCCACCAGGGAAGTCCCTCAAGCTGTCTCTTTCACACTCTTTTTAAAAATTTTTATTTGGAAAAAATTTAAAGTCACAAAAAGTTGCAAGATTTACCAATCACTGACATTTTGCCTATTTTTAAGGTCAAATTTCATTGGCTTCAGGCTGATCTATTCATTAGTTTTTTCTGTAGGCCTGGGTTTCAGATTGTGTTGCTTACTCTACTCCAGTGGTTTTCAGTAGGGCCATTTGGCGATGTTTGGAGACATTTTGGAGGCAGCTGCTACCGGCATCTAGTGCACAGAGGCCAGGGAGGCTGCTAAACATCCGACAGCGCAGGGCAGCTCTCCCAACAAAAACCTATCTGGACCAAAATGCTAATAGTGCCAAGATTGAGAAACCTGTTGTACTCAGTGTATTTATCAAAAAGAGAAATATTATGGTCTGGTTAAACAGAGTGGGGATTTTATTCTCAGATGAGAGCTTTGGAGTGTGGAATGTGTGTATCTCATATGATTTATCAGTTGGTCTTTCAGTTGGTTCTCTCACCCTAAACATTTGCCTGTTGCCTAGGAGGGTAGGAGCCAGACAGAAAGTGCTACAGCATCTGAGCAACACTATAAACTAATAGCCACTTAAGTATTTGGAAAAGATGATAGGGCAGCAACTGGGAAGTCAGGTGGCAGCATTAACAGGGCCCAGGGGGACAGTAAATCCTGTGGATTGGGAGGTCTGGTCCTAGTTTGAGGCAGCCTTGTCATGGCACTGGGATAAACCACAGCTATAGAACTTCAAGGTTCCAAGAGGTCATTTCACACATGACTTTGAGCTACTGTGTTTCCCTCATGAAATGGTGTCACTGTGGCCATTCCCAGAGGTTGATTGCCGTGGGGGTGACTATATGCTAGGATATCTCTACATTCAGCTACCCAAGTCTTTTCAGTGGATATGCCCCTCCCAGTGCCATATGATGGGCCTCTGTGGGGTTTTTCATGGCCTCTAGAGAAGATGGGAACCACAAAGGGAATCTTGGGGTCTTCTGAAAGGCCATTGTATAGGAAGTTGAAGCTTTCATCCACCATTACATATATACGCCATGATGGGCCTAGAGTGGGTATGTGGGAGGGTGCTGGTCATGAACCCCTGAATCCTTTATTTCTGCATATTCCCAGAATGTCTGAAGAGAGTATCCTGCTCAGAGAGGGCACTCAAAAATTTTCAGTAAATATTTGAGTCTCTCCTGTGTCTCAGGCACTGTATGAGGCACACTAGTGGACAAGACAGACTAGACCCCTAACCTCAGACAGCATATATTAAAAGTAATATATATTTATTCATCAGTTGATTTTTCTCTGTTGAGAAACTGGCTTTATCACATCTTTGCTAGTTATCATCAGAAAGTTTTCAAGATGAATAATGCTTGTCCATGAGAGCAACATAGGGGCCATCTGCTGAGTTTTCTAGAAGGGTTAATAACCATCAGCTGGAGTATGAGACTACTTGAAAATCCTTCTTAAGATATTTATAGTGAAATGGAAAATACAGGCATATAAAGTGAACCCAAAACTTTGAAGACATCATATGGGAAAAGCTGAATGATGGCTTTTTAAAAAAATGTTACTGGGGCTTCCCTGGTGGCGCAGTGGTTGAGAGTCCGCCTGCCGATGCAGGGGACACGGGTTCGTGCCCCGGTCCGGGAGGATCCCACATGCCGCGGAGCGGCTAGGCCCGTGAGCCATGGCTGCTGAGCCTACGCGTCCGGAGCCTGTGCTCCGCAACGGGAGAGGCCACAACAGTGAGAGGCCCACATACCGCAAAAAAAAAAAAAAAAAAAAGTTACTGCATTTGAGTATTAAAAGTTAAGAGCATTCTTTAAAGCGAAATATAATCATTGTGGATGATAAATACTAATTTGGCCACATCTATTTTTCCTTTTAACTAATCTTAGTTCTGTTTTCCTTTTTGTTATTGTTTTACATAAAATATTTTAATTTTAAAATTTCTTCAAAGCTTTTTTGAAAAATCAGACCAGAATGTGGACAATAGATGTCCCCTGAGTTGAAGGTCAGGAAAGCCAGGGGTGGAAACAGGTATACTACGAAGGATGGAAAGTCCCCTGATAGCATTATGCCTCTATGAGGTCCTGAGCACAGTTCTGTGTCATTCCAGACAAAACTGACCTTTGTCTAAAGAGTTATTTTTTTAAAGCCAAATATTTTTGGTACATCAAGGTCCTCTACTCCTTAGATAACTGAGATCCAGTAACTGTACAGTAATATGTTTTTATCCGTGTTTGCAAGCTTGATACAATGAACAGAAGTTGAAGAAAATGAGAGACTTGAACTTGGATGATAATCTGGGAATCTTCCTTAACAGAATCCACTAGAAAAGGATAGGGTGCTCTTTCAGGTTGAAAATCAGTCCCATTTTGTCACAGGTGAACTTTGTTAGCTTTGTCCTATATCTTTGCAAAGCACAGGCAGAATCTGAACCCCTTTTTGGAGATCCAGAGAGTAAATGCCATTTCTTTTACCTGGAGTTTCAAACAGCCAAATTTGAGGCTCTGCTGGATCCAGGCAGTGATTTCCTTCTTTAACCCTTCCACAGAGTTGTGGAGTTTGGGGGTTTTTTTTTGCCTCTGAGCACCACAGACATTTCCCTGACACAGTTTCCTGTGTTCACACGTAATTACTAGTGAGCCCATTACTGATGGCTCATAGAGATGACTTCGGAGGAACTGGCTTCCTCTCGTGCTCTGATCTTGCCTCTACAGTCCCTCATATGCAGGAGCTGAGTCTCCTCCACCCTCAAAGAGCCTAACTTGGAGCCAGGCATACAGACATGGCTAGTTAGTATTGGCTCAATTGTTTCAAGATGTTTATGGCTCTCTAAAAGAAAGTATGTACACATCTATTAGAATGGCTGAAGCAAAATTAGAAATAACACCAAATGCTAGCAAGGATGCAGAAAAACTGAATCACTCATACATTGCTGATAATAATGTAAAATGGTATGGCCAGTCTGGAAAACAGTTTGGTAGTTTCTTACAAACCTAACACACACTTACCATATGACCCAGCAATTTCATTCCTTGGATATTTGTCCTAGAGTAATAAAATCCTGTGCTCACACAAAAACCTATTCACAAATGTTTATAGCAGTTTTATTCATAATAGCCAAAAAGCAGAAATAACCAGATGTCCTGCAACAGCAGGTGAATGGTTAAACAAACTTTGGTACTTCTATTTATTTAATTATTTATTTATTGCCCACGCCTCACGGCATTCGGGATCTCAGTTCCTCGACCAGGGATCGAACCCATGCCCCCTGCAGTGGAAGCCCAGAGTCCTACCACTGGACCACTAGGGAATCCCCCAAACTTTGGTACTTTTATACCATAGAATACTGTACAGCAATAAAAAGGAATGAACTATTGATTAAAAAGCCCATCGAAAAAGATACTATATGATTCCATTTATAGAACATGCATAAAATAATAAAATTTTAGAAGTGGAGAACGGATTAGTGGTTGCCTGGGATTGGGGTTGTAAGGAGAAGGAGCAGGATGAAGGTGGGTGTGGTTATGAAAGGCAACAAGAGAGCTCCTGTGGTTATGTAATTGTCCTGTATTTTGACTGGGGTAGTGGATATACAAACCTATTCATGTGATTAAATTGTATGAACACATGCATGAGTACAAGTTAAATTAAAGAAATCTAAATAAGATTGGTGGATTATACTAATGCCAGTATTCTGGTTGTAATAGTGTTTTGAGAGCTATTAGCATTGGGGGTAAACTGGGTAAACAGTATATAGATCTCTCTGTATTCTTTCTTACAACTGCATGTGAATCCACACAATAAAATTTCAACAGCCGTTCATGATTAAAAAAAAAAAAACTTAGCAAACTGGAAATAGAGGGGAACTTCCTCAGTATGACAAAGAGCACCCACAAAAATCCTTGTCCTCCCCAGCAGCAGGCTTTTTTTTTTTTAAGCCATTCTTATAGGTATATAGTGGTATCATGTTGTTGTAATTTGCAATGCCCGAATGACAAATAATACAGAGCATCTTTTCATATGCTTAATAATCATTTGTGGATCTTCTTTAGTGAGGTATCTGTTCAGATCTTTTGTTCATTTTTTAATTGGGTTGTTTATTATCTTATCGTTGAGTTCTAAGAGTTTGTATAATTTATATACAAGTCCTGTATCAGATATATGTTTTGCAGATATTTTCTCCAAGTCTTTCACTTGTCTTTTCATTATTTTAATGGCGTCTCTTGCAAAGAAATTTAATTTTAATAAGGTCAAACTTATTAATGTTTCTTTCCTGGATCATGCTATTGGTGTTATATTTAAAAACTCGTTACCAGACCCAAGGTCTTGCAGATTTTCTCCTTTGTTTTCTTCAAGAAGTTTTGTAGTTTTGCGTTTTACATTTAGGTCTATGGTCCATTTTGAGTTACTTTTTATCAATATATAAGGTGTAAGGTCTGTGTCTAGGTTCATTTTTTTGCATGTGGACATCCATCACCGTTTGTTCAATCACCATTTATTGACAAGACTACCCTTTCTCCATTGAGTCACTTCTGCCCCTTTGCCAAAGATCAGTTGGTTATACTTGTGTGGGTCTATTTTTGAACTCTCTCTTCTGTTTCATTGATCTACATGTCTGATTCTTCACAAGTACCATGTTGTCTTGATTATTGAAGACATACTGTAGTAAGTCTTGAAATTAGGTAGTGTGAGTCTGGAAACTTTGTTCTTTTTCTTCAGTATTGTGTTGGCTATTCTAGGTCCTTTGCCTCTACATATAAACTTTAGAATCAGCTTGTTATTATCTACAAAACAGCTTGCTGAGATTTTGATTTTGATTATATTGAATCTACAGATTAAGTTGGGAAGAATTGACAACAATATTGAGTCTTCCAATCCATGAAGATGAAATAGTTTTATTTATTTAAACCTTCTTTGCATCAGTGTTTTCTAATTTTCCCCATAGAGTCCTGCACATATTTTATTAGCCTTATTCCTAAATTTTTCATTTATTGAGTGCTATTTTTTAAATTAAATTAAATTTTTTTATTTTTGGCTGTGTTGGGTCCTCGTTGCTGCACGCGGACTTTCTCTAGTTGCAGCGAGCGGGGGCTTCTCATTGCGGTGGTTTCTCTTGTTGCAGAGCATGGGCTCTAGGCACGCGGGCTTCAGTAGTTGCGGCATGTGGGCTCAGTAGCTGTGGTGCACGGGCTTAGTTGCTCCGCAGCATGTGGGATCTTCCTGGACCAGGGATCAAACTTGTGTCCCCTGCATTGGCAGGCAGATTCTTAACCACTGTGCCACCAGGGAAGTCCCTATTGAGTACTATTTTAAGTGGAATTGCTTTTTGAAATTTTAGATTCTAATAGTTCATTGTTATTATATAGGAAAGTAATTGACTTTTGTGTATTAACATTGTATCCTGAGACTTTGCTATACTCACTTTTTAGTTCCAGGAGGGTTTCTTGTCAATTCTTTGGGATTTTCATGTCATCTGTGAATAGAGTTGTGTTTCTTCCTTTCTAATCTATATAGCGTTTATTTCCTTTTTTTGCCTTAAAGCACTAGCTAGGAATTCCAGTACAATGTTGAATGAGAGTGGTGTGAGAGGACATCGTTGCCTTGCTCCTAATAATAGGGGAAAGCATCCAGTTTCTCACAACTAAGTATGATGTTAGAGCTGAACAGATACCTCACCAAAGAAGATCTGTAAATGGTTAACAAGCATATGAAGAGATGCTCAGTATCATTTGTCATTAGGGAATCGCAGATTACAACAATGTGATACCACTATATACCTATGAGAATGGCTTAAAAAAAAAAACCGCTGGAGAGGACAAGAAGCAACAAGAACTCTCATTCATTGCTGTTGGAAATCCAAAGTGGTAGAGCCACTTTGGAAACAGTTTAGTAGTTTCTTACAAAACTAAACGTAATCTTACCATATAATCCAGCAATCATGCTCCTGATTTGAAAACTGATGTCCCAACTGGCAACACAAAAACCTGCATGTGAATGTGTATAACAACTTGATTCATAATCTCCATCAATAGGTGAACGACTAAACAAAGTATACATCCATACAGTAGAATGTTATACAGCAGTAAAAAGAAGCTGTTCAAGACATGGATGAATCTTAAATGCATACCACTAAGTGAAGGAAGCCAGTCTGAAAAAAACAACAGATGTATGAGTCCAATTACAAGACATTCTGGAAAAGACAAAACTATAGAGATGGTGAGCAGATCAGTGGCTGCCAGGGGTTCAGGGTTGGAGAGGCTTAAAAAGGTGAAACCCAGGGGATTTTTTTAGGGCAATGAAACTATTCTGTATGATACTGTAATGGTGAATACAGCATTAAGCATTTTTCAAAGTCATTGAGCTTTACATTACAAAGAAAAAATCTTGATGTACACAAATTAAAAGAAGTAATTTAAAGAGTCAGAGATCCCATGATGGAATACAAGATGTGACTAAAGAATGTAAATATACTTCAAATGTGTGAAACAACCTCACTGAAATAGGAAGGGAAATAACATGCTGACCTAAGTACTTTGGAAATGAGAGGAGTCTATATGACTAAAAGCAAAAAGAATTGTATATAAGTACCATTTTCCATGGGAGTGTGGGTTAGGAATTCTGAAACTACTATACATGTATATTGGAATTGAAGAATTAAATAAATGAATGATGGGTGATGGGAGCAAGGTTGTTAGAGTGGGAGGTTGTAGATAAGCAAGCGGAAGAAGCTAGAATAATACATGTCCTAATGGATTAGAGTTGGAAATATCAGTATGAACTCATGTTTAGCTTAATATAGGTACAAGTGGTTACAAATAGAAATATTTAAGATGTGTGTATATATATATATATATATATATATATATATATATATATATGGGTTAGTATACACATCTATGTTTATTTGTTCTGTCAACTGAGAGCACCTAAAAGATATGACACCCCAGTAACAATGAACACACGTAGAGCCCAGATCTTGGTTTCTAATACCATTCTCCAACAAAAGGAACCAAGGCTCCTTGGAGAAAAAGCTGATTCTAGGAATGGGGCAGGCTAGCTACAATTTGAGCCTAGAACATTTTGTAGTGCCAGGAAGTTAAGAAAAAAAAAAAGCTCACAAAAACAAAAATCAAAAACCCCTACTGTGATGGTCATATGTCAAAGGGATATCAGAACCAATGGAATAGAGCTCTTAATGGCCAAAGCTGAAACAATTTGAGCAACAAAATTAATAAAGTAGTATTGTATTATAACTCTAAGTATAAAATTCATGATTCCATACTGGTATAAATAAATGACTGAATAAATAAGTAAATTGGGGAGACTAGATATATCTCTCATGCAAGTAATTGATGTAGATATTCTGCCCTTAAAAGGATGGAACATTATTTTCCACTCCTTAAATGTGGGTTGTATGTGGTGACTTTCTTCCAAAGAGTACAGTATGGAAAGAGAGAGGAAAAACAGAGGTAGTTTACAGTAGAGAAGCCTGACAAACACTATCAGCCAGGTGATCAAGGGTAACATCAGCAGTGATGTCATATTGTTAATATGTTCCCTTGATATGATGTGATGAGGATGGCACTTTACCTCTGTGGTCGTCCTCCCCAAAACACATTACCCCAGTCTAACCATGAGAAAAACGTCAGACAAATCACAACTGACAGATATTCCACAAAATATTAGACCAGGACCCCTCAAAACCCTTAAGGGTCATAAAAACAAAAAAACAAAAAAAAACACCAAGAAAAGTCCAAGAAACAGCCACAGCCAAGAGGAGCTAAGGAGATATAACTGCGAATGTAGTATTGTATCCTGGATGGGATCTTGATGCAGAAAAAAGACATTAAGGAAAAACTGAGGAAATCTCAAGTATGAGCTTTAGTTAACAAGAATGTATCAAGATTGACCCATTAATTGTGAAATGCTAATGATAGGGGAAACAGGATGTGGAGTATATGAGAACTCTCTGTACTATCTTTACAATAATTCTGTAAATCTAAAACTGTTCTAAGAACCTAGGGGCAGGACAGGAATAAAGATGCAAACATAGAGAATGGACTTGAGGACACGGGGAGGGGGAAGGGTAAGCTGGGACGAAGTGAGAGAGTGGCATGGACTTATATATACTACCAAATGTAAAATAGCTAGTGGGAAGCAGCCACATAGCACAGGGAGATCAGTTCGGTGCTTTGTGACCACCTAGAGGGGTGGGATAGGGAGGGTGGGAGGGAGATGCAAGAGGGAGGGGATATAGGGATATATGTATACATATAGCTGATTCACTTTGTTATACAGCAGAAACTAACACAACATTGTAAAGCAATTATACTCCAATAAAGATGTTTAAAAAAATAAGATAAAAAAGAAAAATAAAACTGTTCTAAAAAAAATTATTTTGAAATAAAAGGAATGGGCGTGGTCCTGTGCCTCCTGAAGGGGGTCCCACTGCACCTGTGCCCAGGCTAGGGGCACCATCGCCCCTTGGTCTTTCCTTCAGTTTTTCCTCTCTACCCATCTCCCTCTGCTGTGCTTGTTTGTGCAGAGGGCTCAGTTCTGAGACTGTCTAAAGCCACTGGGAAAATGGTGGAAAATTCACCATCATCATTGCCAGAAAAAGCGATTTATGCCTTTGTTCTTAAGCTCCCAGTTTGGCTTCACACTCCATCTCCTGTGGGTCTTTATTCCTGAATCTTGGCTTAACTCCTCAGGCTTAAGCTTTTGGCCTCAAAAATATTGGACAGTTACATTATCTGTCCACCTCCTATTTCTTTTTTTTTCTGTCCATCTCCTATTTCTATAGTAAGTGGCTACAATAACCAGCTATGTACTCTTATTTGGAGTTCATACAGTCACAGATAAGTATGCTAAAAATCAACAGAAGAAATACCAAGAGAAGTCATCCCAGATATTCCTCTTGGTGAAGTAAATCAAGTGTTCTTTCTTGCAGCCAAAGAACTTTATACCCCAAACTGAGTTATATGTAGACTTAGTAACACAAAGCATTTATGTTTTTGAAATAGTAATTTTGACCACAATTATCTTACCTTTTCTCTTATTAATACCCAGTATTCAGATGTTAAAAAAAAAGTAAGTTGAACTTCTTTTAGATTAAGTTCTATTAATAATGTAAATGTTCTTAAATATTAGTTATTATGAATAGAATAAGTAAAATACTGCATTACCAAAAAATTTAAAAATAAATAAAAGGAATGAACTATTGATACGCACAACAACTTGGATGGATCTCAAATTATGTTGAGTGAAAAAAGTCAAACACAAAATATTACATTTGTATAACACTTTGATGTATAGCAATTTATATTAAAAATTTTAAATAACAAAATTACAGAGATGAAGAATAGATTAGTGTTTGCTAGGGGTTAGAGACAGAGAGAGAAGGAGGGCATGAGTACAAACAGAGCAGGAAGAATCCTTGTGATAATGAAACAATTCTGTGTCTTGACTGTGGTGGCGGTTACATGAACATACATGTGATAAAATTGCATAGAACTACATGCACACACATGCACACACATACACACAAGGGCATGTAAAGCTGGTGAAATTGGAATAAGCTTTGTGGATTGTACTAAAGTCATCTGCCTGGTTGTAATATGGTACTATGGTTATGCAAGATGTTACCATTGGGGTAAATGAGTAAAGAGTAAATGAGTAAAGGGTAAATGGAATCTCTCATTACATTTTTAAAGGCATTAGCTATTGCTTTTACTCATTCTTTTTAAAAAATTGACATATAATTTTTATGCCATAAAATTCACACTTTAAAGCTTATAATTCTGTCATTTTTAGTATATTCACAGTTATGCAGCTATCACCATTAATTCCAGAACATTTTCATCCCTCCAGAAGAAACCCTGTATGCATTAGTAGTCGCTCCCCATTCTCCCCTCCCCCTTCCTCTAGAAACTGTTAACCTACTTTCTGTATCTGTGGATTTGCCTATTCTTGATATTTCATATATGTGGAATCATACAATATGTGTTCTTTTGTGTCTGGCTTCTTTCATCTAGCATGTTTTCAAGATTCATGCAACTTGTAGCATGTATCAGTACTTTATGCCTTTCTGTGGTTGAATAATATTCCATGATATAGATATGCCACATTTTGTTTATTCATTCGTAATTGATAGACATCTAGATTGTTTCTACTTTTTGACTTATGAATAATGTTGCTAAGAATATTTATGTGCAAGGGTTTGAAAGTAGGTTTTCAATTTTCTTGGGGACATACCTACAAGCGCAATTTGGGGGCCATGTGGTAACTCTATGTTTAATTTTTTGAAGGACTGAAACAGTTTTCCAAGATGCTGTGCCATTTTACGTTGCCACCATCAGTGTATGAAAGTTCCAATTTCTCCACATCCTCACTAACACATGTTATTGTCTGTCTTTTTTTTTTTTTGAAATTTTTTTGATGTGGATCATTTTTAAAGTCTTTGTTGAATGTTACAATATTTCTTCTGTCCTACCTTCTGGTTTTTTGGGTTTTAGCCGGGAGGCATGTGGGATCCCAGCCCCCCGACCAAGAGATCGAACCCACAACCCCTGCATTGGAAGTCTAAGTCTCAACCACTGGACTTCCAGGGAAGTCCCTGTCTTTTTTATTTTTTTTTTAATTTATTTATTTTATTTTATTTTTGGCTGCGTTGGGTCTTTGCTTCTGCGCACGGGCTCTTATCTGGTTGTGGCCAGTAGGGGCCACCCCTCACCGAAGTGCACAGGCCTCTCACTGCGGTGGCCTCTCCTGTTGTGGAGCACAGGCTCCAGGCACATGGGCCTCAGCAGTTGTGGCACACGGGCTCGGCAGTCATGGCTCGTGGGCTCCTGAGCGCAGCCCCAGTAGCTGTGGCGCACGGGCACAGCACTCTGCGGCACGTGGGATCTTCCCAGACTAGGGTCCGAACCCGTGTCACCTGCATTGGCAGGTAGATTCTCAACCACTGCGCCACCAGGGAAGCCCTGTCTGTCTTTTGATTATTGCCATAGAAGTGGGTGTGAAGTGATATCTTATCGTGGTTTCGATTTTCTATTTCTTACGGACTCAGTTTTAGTAGCTTTTGTCTTTCTAGGAATTTGTCTGTTTCATCTCTGTTATCTAATTTGTTGGCATATAATTATTCATAGCTTTCCCTATAGCCCTTTTTATTTTTGTAAGGTTGATGGTCATGTTCTCTCTTTCGTTGCTGATTTTACTCATTTGAGTCTTTTCTCCTTTTATCTTTTTCAGTCTAGCTAAAAGTTTGTCAATTTTGTTGATCTTTACAAAGAACCAACTTTTGGTTTTATTGATTTTCTCTATTGTTTTTCTAGTCTCTACTTCATTTATTTCCTTTCTAATCTTTTTTTCCTCCCTTCCTTTACTTGCTTTGGTTCTAGTTTGCTCTTCTTTTTCTAGTTACTTCAGGTGAAAAGTTAGGTTATTGATTTAAGATTTTTCTTTCTTTTTAAATATAGGCATTTATAGCTTCTCTTTATATTCTTTTGCAACTTCATGTGAATCTATAATTATTTCAAGTTTTTATTTTAAATAAAAACATTTTAAAAAAGTATGTACTTATGCTATGCCAGGGGAGCTGTGTGTAGTGATGGCTCAGTCATTGCACATACCCTCAAGGAGCTTAGTCTAGTGGAGAAAGATAGATACAGAGTGATTTGAAAGATGAGGAGATGGCTGCAGAGAGGAAAAAACACTGAAGGATGTCCAGGGAAGCCATGAAGGCACAATTGAGGGCTTACATGAATTGAAGAGTGATGCTTTCATCATGGGAGTTCCATACTCAGAGAGACCAGTCCCTAAGGAGGTTGAGATTTCTGAGATTTTTAGGGACCACAGCTAAAGCCATTTGGGACAGGGATGGAACCACACTCTGATTAAGGCTAATGTTCCTAGCTGAGGTCTCTTCTCTGCAGCTCAAATGCTCAAAGATATCCCCATCTCCTACCAAGTCACTCAGAATGTTCAATATATGCAGATTGACTGCCTCTGAAGGATAGCAAGAATGATGTTTGAACAGGAAGGAAAGGCTAGAAAATTCGTTGGAGTTGCTAATATTTTTTAAAATTTCTTTTAAGTTTAATTTTGAAATAATTCCAGACTTACCAGAAAGTTGCAAAAATAGTACAAAGAACTACGAATACTCTTCACCCAACTTTCCCAACTCTCCCAAACGTTAACAGCTTGCACTGAATTGCTAACACTTTTTAATATTTATTAAAAAAAATTTTTTTGGACTAAGTAGCATTATTTTAGTTTATAAAGCAAAACAATATAAAGAGGTACACAGGTGAAAACTCTTGTTTTCGCCTCCGCCCTTCTACCTCATCATTCTCTCCCCTCACAAACACTCGTAATCATCTGGTTTTTTTTTTTTTTTTTTTTTGGCTGCACCATGCAGCTTGTTGGATCTTAGTTCCCCTATCAGGGATTGAACCCAAGCCCTCAGCAGTGAAAGCGTGGAGTTCCAACCACTCGGCCACCAGGGAATGCCCATCCATATATTTTTCTTTATGCAAAAATAAACAAAATATTTTTATACCTCCCCTTCTTCTCTTTCCCACCCAAAAAACTGTTCTGGACCTCACATTTATCATTTGACAATAGAGCTTAGAAAGATTTCCAAACCAGAAAATAGTAATGCTTTTTTTTTTTTTTTAATTTAAAAAAGACTTGAGGGACTTCCCTCGTGGTGCAGTGGTTAAGAATCCACCTGCCAATGCAGGGGACATGGGTTCAAGCCCTGGTCCAGGAAGATCCCACATGCCGTGGAGCAACCAAGCCCATGTGCCACAACTACTGAGTCCACATGCCACAACTACTGAAGCCCGGTCATCTAGAGCTGGTGCTCTGCAACAAGAGAAGCCACCACAATGAGAAGCCCTCTCACCGCAGCCAAGAGTAGCCCCCACTCGCCACAACTAGAGAAAGCCCGCGCGCAGCAACAAAGACCCAACGCAGCCAAAAGTAAATAAATAAATATTAAAAACAAAAAAGACTTCGGTATTTATCCCATTAGTATTTACCCCATCTCTGCCCCACCGTCCTCCATTATCGCTTTAGACATAGCTCATGCTTCCTCACTCTCTCTCCTGTCTAACCTCTATTGTTTAAATCCCCAATTCCCCAAGCATAGTTCATTCTCTGTGCTGACAAGCTCAGAGCTTTTACAGACCCCAGCCAGTATGACTGGAGCAAAGCCACCAACCCCCTGTGCCATCAGGACCATAGGGACACATTCAGAAGGGACAGCAACAGGATGATGATTGCCTTAGCATGAGCAATGCCCCAAAGAGATCACTCTGGGCCAAGAATAAAAGATGATATGGAACAAGGCCTTGTTGCCAAGCAACCCCAGAGGGGATGAAATTAACGCAGTCTGTTTTTCATGTAACTGCATCTCAGATGAAAGCTGAGGCCAGAGTTGATCCCATGCAAAATTAATAATTACCGTGTGATTCTTTCTTTTAAATGGCTGCTGCCAAAAGGCTGAGAACTGAAGAAACCAGTCCTTTTTTAAAAGGGGTGAGAGGGAGGGAAAAAAAAACAGAACAAGTAAATTCAGATGCTGTGTTTTTCCATTTGAGTCTTAGGTAGGAAATCAGGCATTTCTATCTGAGACTGCTGTTGAATCTGCCTGGTGGGAAACCTGCATTAATAGTAGATCCCAAGTTGACAAGATAATATGCACCAGAGAGCTGTGGAAAGATTTTTTAGAGGCGAGAGAAAGCTTCAGATCACTTGAGACCCTTTTAATCTCCTTTTCAGAAAATTTAAAATGTACTTTTCCCTATTAGTATGTTCAGAGAGGATAAATTACCATAAAAATAAAATATCCCTACTGCTTCCACCCACTCTCCCTAACTCCACACTAAAGGCTGAAGAAGAGCACAGCTTGATACGCTTAGTAACTCTTGCTTTTTGAGAGCTTATCAATATTAAAAAGACAAATGACATAGAAAAGAAGATTCCACCCCCACTCAACTTCTGCTGCATTAATTTGGGTAAATTAAATGTGTGGTTAGAGCAGAGCAATGGCCTTCTTACAAAAGAAACTTTTTGATTATTATTTTGTGGTTGTACAATAAAACATAACTCAAAAAAAGAATTTTTAGCTAAAGAAACTAATTTTATCAGAGAAGGAAAACTTTCTTCCTGAATGGGAGGTCTGACCCTAACTTCATGCTGGGAAGGTAGGAACCAAATTAGGTGTCTTCCTCACTGTTTATGCAGTATATTTATTATTAGCGTTGAGGCAGGACACTCTGTTGCTTCCCTTCTGCCACCCACCCCCTCACCTCAAACTGGTCCAGTTTGGGCAAATACCCTCCCAACCAGCTTGCCTCTGTGAAGCAATGAGTGTTTGCTGATAGAGCTGAGCAGAATGTACTAGAACATGGAGAAAACCAGATAGCAAAAAGCATATACACTTGATTTTTGGAACCTCTGTCATTTGCGGTCTCAGCAGGAAACAGATGCTACATTCAAACTGTGTGCTTTGAGGAGCATTTGATAAAGGCATTATTTACAAGGGTTGGTGGGGGAACCATAAAGGATTGATGTTTTCTTGGGCAGGTAACATTGGATTGGGAGTCATTATATGTCTAAGGCCTGAAGAAGTGAGAGAATTGGGAGGCAGAGGGGTAGTATGGAGGGGGCCTCCTTGTAAGAATGTAGCCTTCATGGGGGCATGTATACCCTGGTGTCACTTGCCTCCTTGTCTCTGATCTCTGGCTAGGGTTCCCTATTTGGCTGAACCCCACTGGAAGTCAGGGGATAAGGAAGCCTTTGAATGTAGTCAGTGTAGTTGAGCCTCCCAGGCATGGAGCATCGGGGAGAGAGATTGTGACACACGAAAGACAGCCAATGCTAAACCTCCGTTAATCTCTCTGGTTCCCAGTCTATTCAGTCATTCATTCAGCCAGCATTACTGATCACCAACTGTGTAGGCACTGTGCCAGGAGATACAGCAGCAAACAAGGCAGCCCTCCTGGAATTTACAATCCCTGTGGCTGTGTCAGCTGGGTGAGGCTCAAACTACAGCTCGACTGAAGGTTTAAGATCACACAAGCCCTCCACCTCCTAGCATGGTGATCGCATGACTTCTCTTACTCCTCTTCCCTCTTGGTCAGGAATAGAATTTGTCTTGTTACTATAAGTAGTGGTGGCAATGGGGGTGTGTATGTGTAGGTGTGTGTGCTAAGGCATGGGTTTTGAAAGCTACATACACAGAGGAGCCCAGAAAAAAGAAAACAGTTGGACATTAGGAAAGGCAGGAACAGTGGTAAAGCCAAGTCAAAGGCTCTTCACTCCAGGGCGTGGCCTTTAAGGACCCAGCTTCTACCTAAGCATATGCGCTCTGCTTCCTCCACATATACCCAGCTGCCATAGGTTTTGCCATTTTTCCATGCCAGTCCACTCAAGGCCACTACATTGCCTATTGGGGGTGGCATGTGGGGTAGGCCCCTGGTCCTGGACAATCAGTGGCCATTCCTGGACATAGAACAGCTTGGTGCTATTTCTCTGAGCAGGGGGCTCTGGATAAGGGAGGATCCCCCTTTGTAGGAGACATTGGGTGTGGCAGAGCCCACAGCTGACATGCTCAGGGCCCCTTACTACCACACGATAAGCTCCTGGAGGTCAGAGGTCAGGGACCTGGTCTTACATTGGTTTTCCAGTAGCAAAGGCATTGTTTCGTTTAAGTCAGCCACTTAGTCAATATTTAGTGAATCAGACTGGGCAAATAACCCTTAAGTTACAATTGGATACCTCAACCACATCTGTTCTCGGGGATCTTTTAACACACAAAGACATTTGACATTTGTTGAGAAGGACTTTGCTGATCCACAGGCAGAGAAGATGACCTGTGTTAGGCTGATGAAGAGACATGCTGGCAAAGCATGCATCCTGTTGGGAACAATGGCTCCCTTTCTCCTGAAATGCCTCCCAGCTGTGTGTGGCCAAGCCAGGGCTAGGCGCAGATCCTTGCACTAAGCAGTGTCTCACATTAGCAGGAGAGCAAGTGAGGCACTGCCTTCCTGCTATGGTAACCCTCTTATTTCGTTTCAGTGATACAGGTTATTGACATTGTGCAGAGAGACTGACACCATCGATTCTTCCCAGAGCGAAGTTGGCCTTTCTGATGATAAGCATAGGACTCAAAGCTATGTATCATGGAGGTGTTTTCTTCCTGGGTGGATTCGAGGAGTAGAATTCCTTTGGCTGAAAAATGGGGGTATGAACCATAGTAAAAGCTGCTAGCAGAAACGTCTGTGGGCTCTCCTTACATTTCTGGCCTAGAATCTCTGAGGCAGAAAACAACTGTTCTCCTTGCAGGAACAGCTGGCCTGTTCTGCAGGACACAGCTTTCCAGACCAAACTCTCAAGTCCTTGGGAGACCTGCTTATCCGGAGACTAAGCTAGACAACAACTTGAGAGTTATCCATGAACAGCAGGATTTGACCCTTGGGGCAGAGGAAGGTTTTAATTAACTTCATCTGAGAAGTTTCCAAGGCCTTTCCAGCTGTTTTGGAATGTTGTGTTCCAGGCTTTAGAGGTTAAAACTTCCCTTTCTGGCATCCAAAAGTGACTTTTGGAAGCAAAATAAGAATACTTTTTAGACCCCAATATCATAGCACATCAGCCAAGCCTGGATCTTGCCACTAAATGGGGAGAAACTGTCTCTGGGGTTTCCTTAGGGACAGAATGGCATGTTTGACCTTAGACATGAGGACTTGGCAGTCTTGGAGCAGACTCTGCTAAGGTCTGGGTCTTCTCCCAATATCTGTGACTCTGAGGGGCAGCTGGCAAAATTAATGGCCAGCCAGGCAGTGTTGAATTCCAAGAGAAGAGAAATGTTGGCCCATCAGTACCCTGAGGCCTGGTTTTCCTGACATCTTGAAGGAGAGGGTACCTGTTGGGACTGGTGGATCCAAAAAAGTCAAGGAAAATGGTATGGGATTTTTTTTTTTTCTACCTAAAATGATGTGCTGCATCTTTTCATGAGTGGACATCTGATTCTTTCATTCAGGGGGTGTTGATTGAACCCCTTTTGCCCATCAGGTACTGTCAGTGCTGGTGGTTGAAGGACAGATCAGTAAACAGTCACACATTTTAAGGGCAAGGACCATGTTTCATCCTCCTCGGTCTTGCTTATAACAGACATTCACATAGTATTTCACTGAAATGGTTCCCCCAAAGTCACAGCTTCTCCCATTCTCCAGTGTCCATTTTCTTTCCCTTTCCCCCCTTTAACTGATCTCCTATCTCACCAAGTCAAGAAAATATATTCATAGTCTTCCCTATGCAATTTGCTGACTTGCACAACAGTTCACCTTACAAACCAAACCAGAAGAGAAAAAGAGGGAAAGGAAAGTAAAATTGGTTTCCCTTGAGCCCTGCCTGGTTTTCATCTGGCACAACCTGATTCTAAGAGGTTGCTGGTCACACTGGCAAAAAGCCTGTTTCACCCTAACTCTTTCTCCCCACTGCCTACTCTCTCGTTTAAAAAAAAAGTTGTTTTTTTTTTTAATGAATGTTTTCTGATTATGAAAGTAATAAATACCATTTGGAAAAGAGAATAAACTCTTCTACACACCCAATACATTTAAAAAATGATTTTCCAGGGTGAATTTCTGAAGCCATGCTTGGCTCTTCCCTCCCAGAGTTTTCTGGAAGAGGCAGATGAGTAAATCCCTCCATCTCTGGCCTTTGAATCCATCGTGGTACCTGTTGCCCATTGAGAGTGCTTTAGCCCCAGTGCCTGTGATTTTATGCGGATGATCGTAGCTGCCCAGATGTTCATTTTACCCAGATTTTTACTAGTAAAAGTGTGGGAAGACAGGCAGGAAATGGAAAGAGGGGCCCAGAGGTGAGATTTTATGTTTATAGTGGAATTAGCACTGGACTGGGGCTGAGCCCTCAGTTTGAGTCCAGGCTTTGCGGGTAACTAGCTATTTCCTTAAGAGAGTCTCTCAGCCTTCTCTGAGTGTTTATCATTTGTAAAATAATAGTTGATTTGGTTATCGCTAAGGTTCTATAAATTGCCCTGACCCATAGTTTAAGAATAAACGTTTATTTGGTTAATCTACTTTCTCTTTCCACCATGGTTCTTACTCCTTTCATTTCAAAGACCTACCAATTTTACTGTTTCCTGTTACCCAGCCCCACCGCTCTTCCATGTAGTAAGGAGCGAAATGTTCTCCTTTCCAGCTCTTCATGTCAGTGAGCACTTAGCACTCACTTCTTAGTCATTTCCATGCTCTTTCTCTATGCTCTTTCTGTTGTGTTCCCAGCCTTTTATCCCAAATGAGACCTCACAAAAGCAGGTTTGCCCCTCTGATCAAGGGCTTTAATTGACACATTGAATTAATTAACAAGTCTTTAATGTGCACCTACAATAAACAAAGCAGAGTTCAGCACTCTTAAAAACATAAAATACGTTTAGGATGTGTTCTTAGCCTCCTAGGAGACAAGACCTCTAAGGCTGCAAACCCCCTTGCTACCTTCTGGTCCTCCACTGACTTCCATGCAGCCGACACTGATAACCATCTGTCATGCTGAAACCTCTTCCCTGGGCTGCTGCATTTCCACACCCTGTTTTCCACCTTCTGTTACTGAACTCAGGTCCGGCTGCTGGCTGCTCAAAAGCCAATACTCAAGAGAAGAGTGTTGGTTGGAAAAGGAAAGGTGGTTTATTCAGGAGGCTGGCAACCTACGGAGAAGGCGGACTCATGACCCAGAACCAACTCTCAAGATTCTGCTTGGCCATGAAAGTTTTTAAAGGGAAAAAAGGGAAGCTAGTCTCACTTAATCATTTGGGGAGGGGGTCACTGTCTTCGTCATCTTTCACCGGGTGCAGACTTGCTGACTCCTTGTGATCTTTCTTTAGATGCTATCTTGTTCACACACTTGGCTCACAGGATTACCGAAGGGGAAGCTGGGGAAAAGATCTAGTCATCCATTAATTACTTATTCTTCATTTCTACTTCTTTAATTTAAGAAAAGAATCTACATGTTAAGCCAGGCATTGTGTGATCAGGGACTTGCAAAAGCTATCCAATTAGTGAAGCATGGGGCACAAGCTACAGGGGTTAGGTTAAATATTGCCTAGTAATCTCACATCTGTAATTAAGTTTTTAAAGTTTGAGGGAAACAGAAATGGATAAAAAAAGGGCAAAAGAGCTGATTCCATTTCCTCTCTCACTTCTTCCTGGCTTTCTGATCCTCCCTCAGGCCCATTCACTAAATTTGGTCCTCGGCCCTCTTCTCTTCTCAGTCTCTTTTCATTCCCTGGACCATGTCAACCGTTCCCATGACTTCAGATACCATCTATATGCTGATAATTCCCTGAAATATATATCTTCATTCAGATATATTAATATGCCTGGAGCAGCACCTGTGATCAAACACATTAACATATTTGTAGTGAAATATGGGATAAATGAAAACTATAACTACCCCCCCGTAAATTCCAATCAGGTTTTACTGCCAAAATAACCAAGTTAGTTATAGTGCCACTATGAAAAAAAGTTTTCATTTTCCAGAGACTTATGGACTTCAGAATTGCAGAGATTATGGACCTGTATGAAGAGGGGTGGCCTTTGTTAGTCCAGAGGGGGAAAAAGGATAACAAAAACTTCTCTGCATTTTCCTTTCCACAGAACAATGAGTATCCACAAGACTTGAGGTCTCTCCTGCTGGAATGAGAGTGACCAGAAACTTGTAAACAGTTTTTCTTGTTAAAAGTAATAATAAGATAATAAAGTCCTATCGTATCTAGCTCCTGACTACAATAATGGTATTATTAGATTCAAGTCCCTTACTCTAACTAGAATTTCTCACTTAGCTGAAATGCTTGGGGTTTCTGTAACACATAGTCTCTGTACTTCCTGAATATACACACAAACACTCCTGTGTATAGCTTTAATTCTTGGGCATTCAACTAGATACATAACAATTAACAAAGTAAATTATCCAGGTCTTTCAATGACAACTGTTTTCATACCCTAGCTTAACACTTCTCTGTGAGTTGGCTCTACAGCCTGATTAGTAACAGACCTAGAGAATGTTCAAGAGGCTAGGGATGGAGGGACAGGGCAGCATGGAGAGGCTGGATAAAATGTTATTTTAGTATTTTCAGTGAGACAGAGAAAAAATTCACGCAAATATCTCTACTCCCACCCCACCCCCCTTTTTGTTTTATAAAGCCTTTCTTTGTCCAAATCTCAATTTTTGGATTAGACCCTTGTTGACTGTGTCTGCTTAAGTCCTAGATAAAGGCTTATTTGTTTGACCTGTCCTATCCGTAATTGGTCTAACTGCTCGTTTTGATTTTCCCATTGTGTAGACTGTGCTAGGAAGCTTGGCAGGAAGCACACTATAGAAATGTGGAACTGAACAGCTTAATGTGTGTAATTTGGGAAGTTCAGCAGATGCCAGAGCTTAGCAGGCTCCTGGCTTGTTCAAGACTGTTCCTGTGGATTTTCATTCTTGTGGGCATCACGTTTCTTAAGTCTGAGGGTTTGGGTCCCACCCAAACTCAGTCCACATAGCCATCTCCTAGCTGTCCCACTTTTAAAAGCCAGGATGGTAGCTGACACTTGGAGGCTCTCCTATCATCTCTTCCTAAGGAAGTGGAAGGGTAATGAGGTAATTGGGTTCCAGAGATGGTTCCGGTAAAGGCTGACATATAATGCTTTCTCTAGACATGAGCGTGGACTCCTAGTTGGTTTCTAGGAGATCTGAGGGATTGCCCGTGCAGCATCCATCACTCCTACAGTGGATGACATGTTGAGCCACCCAGATCCCCCCTCCAAGACTGAAGCACTCATTTCCCCATCTCCTGGGAAGGTTGACAGCCGCAGTCATCAGCTGAGTCCCTCTCTGAGATTTTTCCTCAGCCGAAAAGAGCTGCCTTGCCCCAGGTAATGCTCCCTTCCCGGGGCAGCCCACATCTAATGTCTGATCGATACAGGAGTAAAAAGACCTAGCTCTCTCACCTCAATTTGGGACAACTCTGAGCCAGCCCAGCACCAGAGCTCCCTGAAAGATCAGCTAAGGTTTTTACTGTGATTTCATTGCAGCTCAACTTCTCCCTTTGTCCACTCCTGCTTACTTCACTTCTTTCAGGTGTTGATGCTGAGAGTACTCCCCAATAAACTTCCTACACGCAGGGCCAGGGAAACCCTACCTGTAACACCCCCTTTGTCATGGCTGGTAGCACTGTGTTTTGGGGTCCATACCTTCTTCATGTGAAGTTTCAGGAGTAAACCTTAATTAGTCTAAACTAGTCAAGGTGGTTCCATTGACTTAGCCAGTGATTGGCTTAGGAAGGGTCATGTGACTCCATCCCAGCAAATGTGTTGCAAAGGGGAATCTCATAGGAAAATTTTCCTGAATCATAAAAAGAGACAAGGGGAAGAAGAGACCCTTTTCTATCTGAATGAGATGCTTGTAGAAAGGAACAGAGCTGGGAAGAAGGTAGAGCCAAGAGAACAGCAGAGAAATCAAACTGAAGCAGAAGCCACCCTGCTTATGATCTTTTTGTCATCTGCGATAAATCCCCTTTGACATCACACTAGGGATTTGTCACACAAGGACTTGATGATGGAGTTGGCTCTACAATCTGTGAGTTTTGTTCCGGTTCCAACTGCCCATTCCATTTTCCCACCTTTTGGGGGCCTCTGCTTTTTGAAATGTTTGTTTGTCAGGATTCTTTCTCTTGGCAGTTTCTTGATGACCCAAAGTCTCTTTTTTCTGACTTCTGATGATCATTAATTTGACTTTTGTTGATCAATTAAACTCTGTTTCCTTCTTCTATGGCATTATGGGCATGGAGTTTATAGAGTTAATGTTATGTAATAATGTGCATGTGCAGCTGGGGGTGGAGGGAGGGTGACTTCTAAAGGAGGCTGATTCTAGAAAACCACGTTCTGGGATGGCTTTAGATGAGAAAAGAAGGAAATGGTGACGGAAAGGTTTTCAAATTGTAGAGGAATAAGGGCTTGAACCTAATGTTTGGCCCAGAATAGGGTATTCATTTTTAGAAAAGTGCATCCTCTCTGTAGTTTTTTTTTTTTTTTTTTTTTTTTGCGGTATGCGGGCCTCTCACTGCTGTGGCCTCTTCCGCTGCAGAGCACAGGCTCCGGACGCGCAGGCTCAGCGGCCATGGCTCACAGGCCCAGCCGCTCCGCGGCATGTGGGATCCTCCCAGACTGGGGCACGAACCCGCGTCCCCTGAATCGGCAGGCGGACTCTCAGCCACTGCGCCACCAGGGAAGCCCTCGTAGTTTATTTTGACAAGTCAGTTCATAGCTTCCCCAGAGTTTGGTGCTGGAGAAATTGCCCAGCACAGTAGTGGGACTGATGGTGGGGAGCCCTCTTCTTTCTCCCACTTGCCTGTACTTCCCTCTGCCTAAACACTGCTGCTTCCCTTTTTGTTTTGTTTTGCTAGTTGAGGTCTAATTTATAACCAATAAAATTCACAAATGCAGTGTTCAGTGTGATGAGTTTTGACAGTGGTATGCTCCCATGAAATCATCATTCCAGTCAACAGATGGAACATTTCTCTCATCTCAGAAAGTTCCTTCAAGCCTCTTTCCAGTTAATTCTCTCCTCATCCCCAAGGCAACTAGTGTTCTGATTTCTACCACCATAGATTAGTTTTCATGTCTTCTTGAACGTCATATATATTCTTTGGTGTATGAATTCTTTCATTCAACATGAAAGATGTGGTTTTGAGATTCACCCACATTGTTACATGTAGCCTGCTTCCCTTTTAAGACTATCCATGGGGTCCATTGCTCTCAGATTTCTCTGTCATGTTTAAGGAGGAGGCCCTGCCCCTCCTGGTGGTGGTTTTACTGTGAGACAATTTGCCACATGAGCTTCATAAGTCACTGATTCCTAAAGACAAATCAGGTGGCTCCTTTCAGGGACAGCCAATTGATCTTTCCATTCTACATGGTGATAATGATTGATGATGTCTGAACTTTCTGGAGTGAAGACAGACAGTAATTTCTCCTATGGGCTCCCAGGACAAAGATTGATAATCCCCAGGATTCTATGCCAAGATATTACCTGAACTTCATTCTGGTGAGGACTTGGTCTCACTGCCAAGGCCAAGGGAGAAACAAACAGTTATTAAGCACAAAGTGTCTGCAGGCACTTGGTCATAAGTGACTTAATTTCCCTTCCTGGAAACTCTTTGAGATAGGTGTTACTATACCCATGAGGACACACAGGGCTTGATCTGAAAGTAGGATTTGAACCTGGGTTTGTTGGCTTCCATACCATGATTTTTTACCAGCAGCAGCCAAAACTTAAGCTCCTATGTCCATTTAAGGTGGCACATGCATATCTCCAGGTGACAGGTACACGCATGACTGAATTGCTGCAGGGCTGGAGAGGACTCAGGGCTAGATGTATTTCCTTTCTCAATAACTCCCACTAGAGTTGGCAGGTGAGTTTTCATTTTCAGAAATGTTCTGTGTTCTTCTTAGCCAGGCAACTTTGACTTTTGGTAAAGGCCAGCAGATCTTTGTTATGACCCTTGGAAATCACTGTTGTGTAACAATTGTGTTTACAACTGAGAGAGTTTCCAGACCCGGGGAAGCTTTACAAAGGATGATGCCAGCAAAGAGGCATTAAGTTCTCTAATAGGCTTATGCCCTGATAATCGTATTAATGGCACTGTCTCATGCTTGATGCTGCAATTATGGGCCTCTCCTCTTGAATGTAATTTTGGAGTTTGATAATAATTGAGAATATGATTTTGCATTTCTCTTTAACTAGAGTTCCATTCCCTAAACAACATGATGCCTTTAATAGAGATGACTCTTTGTGCCCCTTCAAATTGCTGACCTTATACATCACCACAATGGCATGAACAAGCTAGACTTTACTCACCTGGGAATTCTGAGTTTTTCCTGCATCAGGACTCTGTGGGCTATGGAACAAATCCCCTGGGGATCATGACATTGGTTTCTAGCATCTGCATCTGATAATGACGTTTTATGTTTTTCTGCTGTTGCAAAGTCAAAGTAACCTTGGGAGAAAGGGTCTGCTTTAGGAGTCAGGTGATTTTCAACATGTGACTTAATTGTCAACATTTAAGATATTATCTCTAGTTTCAGGTGTTTGGCCTCCAGAAAACTACTTTTGGGGCCTTCTTTTTCTCAGTTGTAAGTTCCAAGGGATCTGGACTAGAATTCTAAGAATTTCACCCTTTCCATCATAAATTAATATTTTAGCTATCGACAGAAGGTGGCTATTGTTTTCATGGCCCCAACTGGAACTGATTAACAGACTAGCCAATCACTGCTATCCTTTTGAAGAAACCTTCGTCCACAGCATATATAAGATTTGGGGATTTTTGCTTCTGATGCTACCCATGTGCACTTGGCTCTGTGGCATGCTGGGATCTTTTCCAGGCCTGTGGTAAAGGGAGGAGGGAGGTCCAGGGCAGAGGCACCAACCAGGCCATGGGGGCTAGCCACTGAGGAGGAAGGCCCTCATTCTGAACAGTGTCCAGAGGGCTGCAGGAGTTGGCTTCAATATAACAAAGGAGGTGGAAGCCAGCTCTGGCGTTGCAGGTCTTGGGCTCTCGGGGGGGGGGGGGGGGCAGCTTTGTGGGGCCTGTATCTGAATGGCAGGTTGCTGGGTGCTTCTGGACAATGAGGCAAAGGCAGTAAAAAGCAAAGGAGGCAGGTGTGGGAACTGGCTCAGGGCTTTTGTTCTATGGATATGCAAGTGCCCTAGGCTGACCAGGTGCCATGAGGCAGATGGCAGAAGGAGGGGCATCCAGGACTCCTTGCTCAAAAGCCCACAGTCTGGCTGGGCAAAAATACCAGGTGTGTGCTGGAACCAAACAGGGCACAGGAAACTTGCTGAAGATCAACCTCTGTTTCACCAGGAAATGGGTGGTGACATGAGAGACCCAAACATGAAAGGCCAGGGCAAAGCACATAGGATCCATTTGTGTAGCCCAGGCTGCCCAACCAGCTAGGTGGAGCACAGGTCTGTGACTGAGAGGGGAGCAGGGCTATAGGAGTGACAACAGAAGCAGGGGCACCAAGACAAAACGCTTGACCTGGAAACTTTTCGTAGACCCGTGTCAGACTGATATCTTTGCAGCCACAAAGGAATGGGCATATTTGCAAATATTCTCCTCAGGGATAAGTGATCAGTCTGGGCCCCTTCCACCCCACCTTCTCCAGGAAGCCTCCCAGACTTTTCCAACTCTGGCTAATTGTTCCCTTGTCTGAGCTCAGAGCTCTTATTGTATGCACCTTAAAATTTAGCACTTAATCAGACACAGCTGTGCATTCCTCTCTAATTGTTTTGTGTGTGTTTGTCCTGTCTCCGGGGCAAGATTACAGCTTCCTCTGGAGCAGGGACTCACAATCTTTTGGGAAGGGCTCCTGGGAGAGATGTGGGTGTATGTGAGGGCCTTCTGAACAAGGTAAATCACTCACATTCCTACAGTGCTTTGCAGATTAGAAAGTGTTTTTACTTAAGTTATCTCCTCTATTCCTTACAATTGCCCTGAGAGGGGTGTGTATTTTAGCGTCCTCATTTTACAGACAATGAAGCCGAGACAGAAGGGGTCAACAACCCACCTGAGGAAGACAGAAGGTGTGTAGCAGAGGTGAGACAAGCCTGAGATTCCTGATTGACAGCCAATCAGCCAGTGCCCCGTAGGGGTTCATTTGGTGGACAAAAAAGCCCCCGGTGGAAAAGAGGGAGAGGAGGAAGGGAGGCCTCCAGATGCCTTTCTCCCTCATGGGAATCTTGGGGAGGAGAAGTTAGTCAGGGGGATGTGGCCCTGGCTTGCAGAGCTCCTGGGTCAGGCTTCATAGAGACAACTGGGGCAAAACCGACTGGGCCACTCGTTTCTGCTTTCAGTGTCATTCCCTCACGCATCCTCTATCCTGCCATCAGCCCACAGTGCCCTCCCCTTCCTGGGAGTTCCTATCTTCTGAACTCCTGGTCACTCCCTCTTCCTCACTCTCTTAAGACTTTAGCTCCTGGCACCGTGGCCTTCACACCATGACCCTGACCCCAATTCTTGCCCACATGCTCCTGGATGGCTTCACTAACCACACAGATGACCCACCCAGTACCCTGCCTCTCAGTCTCTTGACCTTATATTCTCCAGTGACTTTCTCCTCTCCTCTCCCCCATCACAACCTGGCTTTGTCATTGTCCTAAATTTCTC
Organism: Monodon monoceros; assembly: GCF_005190385.1. Lineage (NCBI taxonomy): Eukaryota > Metazoa > Chordata > Mammalia > Artiodactyla > Monodontidae > Monodon > Monodon monoceros. Next base: position 36,494,541 of record NW_021703775.1, on the reverse strand, counting down.
CACCTCCTGAATCACAAACTTAAGCATCCAAAAATCTCTGACTCAACCCCCTCTCCTTCCAGCATGACTGAGCTTTGACCCCTTTGACCCTTCCAGCCCACCGACTTCTGTCCTTTCTCTCTGATCATGCATCATGTCAACCCCACTTTTGCCGAGGTTCTCAATTCCTTGGCAAAAGGAATTTGCTCCTCTGCCCTAGCAATTCCTTCATCTGAGCCTGCACCAGAGCAGAGACAGCTGAGCTCTGCTGGAGGAAATCACAGAGGAGGACCAAAGGGCACCTTACAAGTGCAAGCCACCAACCTTAGGAGGGTTGCCATGCTGCCTTGCCATTCTGCCGTACCTCTGGTCATCTCAGCCGTCTCACCTTCTGCAATGACTGTGTCAAACGTTCTCCATTCTCTTCAAATCCCTCATCTCTCTTGCCCTACTCCCAGTCTCCTCCCCAGAGTAAGAGGAAGGCATCAGGTGGAGGGATTCAACGTCCCATACCAAACCTGCCTGGTTCAGTTGACCTCCAACCGCGCGCCCTGGCTGTTATAATAGAGGAGGTGGCCTCCTGCATGAGGTCAGCCTTTCCACCCAGATTCTGGTTCCATCCTCTCCCATGGTCACAGGAACCACCTTTATTGTCCATTATCCTTCCCCTGCTGTACCTTTCTCTTCCTCTTCTCTATAAGGTCTTCCCCATCGGCATTTAAACACATTCAATTTATTCCACCCTAAAATTAATAAATATAAACTAAGATAAACCCACTGGTGACAAAACATTCTTTTCCAGCTACTTCTATCTCTGACCCTTCACAGTCAACCCTTTCAAGATTTGCCTGTTTTGCAAGATTTCAAAGATTTACCTTTCTTCATTTCTCCACTTCTCATGCACTTTTCAATCCACTCCAGTTTATCTTTCATCCCTTCACTCCACCCTTGGGTCTCTCAGCCATTTTGAGTGTTGTTGGCTACTGCCTCTTTACAACATATCCTTTCCCTGGCTCCATGACCCCACTTCCCAAACTCCTAGTTTTTGGGGTTTTCCTGCCTCTCTGGCTGCTCCTTCACCTCTGCCAGATAGTTTGCCTCTGGCCAGCCTTTAGATAAGCGTTCATCAGGCTCAGTCCTAGGCCCTGTTCTGATAGAACTCTATACTCTCTTAGGACACCATCTCACTCTCGAGACTTTATTGCTGCCTTTACACCAGCTACTCTCTCACAGAGAACCAGACCCTACAGCCAAACATCTACTCAACATCTCCACTTGGACATCTTACAGGCACCTCAAACCCACCTTGACCGAATGTGAACCTTGGCAAGGTTTTCTCAATCCTCTTTCCCTGAGGGTCCCCCAACTCAGAAAACGGCACCACCATCCATCTGGTTGAAGGAGCAGAGACCTGGGACTTCTCCTTGATTCCTCCCTAGCCAAACAATCACCAGGTCTTGTTGGTATCTACTTCTCTCCATTTGCTCAACTCCTTAGACAAACAGCCCTTTCCCTTATATTACAGCAGCAGCTTCCTAACTGTCCCTCCACCCCCTCCTCCCCCTTCCCTATTCATTCTTCACATTGCAATCAGGGTGATCTTACTGAAAATGGTACAGTACACCCTGGATGATCTAGTCTCTGCCTACCTCTCCAACATCCTCCTCAACCACACCCCCCTTCGTAGTGTGAACCTGCCAGGAACTCTTTTCCATTCGCCTCTCCTTTTTGCTTGAGTAAATCCTGCTCACCCTTCAGAGCTCAATGTCACCTCCCCTTGGACTCCCCAGACAAATGGTCCCTCTACCTTGCACTCCCTTTGGCCAATATCACAAATGTAATTATACAATTGATAATGCATTTAATTGCTAAGCTCCTTTCTCTCCAGCTAAACTGTGAGCTCCAAGAGGGAAGAGTGTGTCTGCTACACACTCTTCACCACTTCAGTGCCTAGCCCTGTGCCATGCACCTAGTAGGTGGTCAACACATATTTGTTAAATAAATGAACAATACATCTTTACCTACTCATGATGGACCAAGAGCGGAGACTGCAGCCAAATGTGCATTTAGCATGGAGTAATTTAGCGGAATAGTGGAATTCAGCATTGAGTAATTCCCCCAAAGACACAGTGTAACATTTACAGATACACTCCCAGCTGCATTAATTAATGGCACTATGAAGAGAATGCCCTTATTTTTTAATTTCAGGGCCTGGGCAGCTTTTGGCAGCTGCAGAGGATACAGCCTAATTTCCTTGTTGGTTGCCAGCTGACATTGTAGCAGTTCCTTTACTAAAACCCCTTGGCTGGCAGTCCCTGAAAGTATGTCTGTGGCTAGTGCGAGTGCATTTAAAGGGAAGGCATATGTGTAGAAACAATATACTGATCTGATGGCAGAAAAAAATCTTCAGATGTCAGTCTTGTCCCCTCACAGCGTTTAAAGATCAGAAGAGCTGCCAGAGATATTTTTATTTAAACCAAGGAACACGGACTCAGGATTAATTATTTTGACACAGAATGAAAGACTCAGGTTTCATTTGTTTATTAATTTATACACTCTGAAGAGTTCTTAAAAGAATTTCTAATATCTTTATTTCTTTAAATCTGTTTCATTAGTTTTCTAAATTATGAGAGTTAATATAACTGGAAAAAAACCTCAAAGTCAATAAGGGTATAAAACTCATCTCCCCTCCTTCTGAAACCCCAATCCCACATCTGGGGTAATGGTGGTTAACAGCCTGTCTGTATCCTTCCAGATGTTTTTCTATGAGTACACAAAAATCTGACTGTTTGGACTTTACATCCCAGTCTTAGGAGAATCATGTGATCAACATAAAAGCAAAAAGGACTGAAGGCTGCAAATCAAAACTTTCCCAGATCTGACTCAGAATTCGTTTCTAGAGGACCGCACCCACGTGGCTCAGTGCATCTAGCAGTGCATCCACCTGCTCTTCTTTTTCGCTCTGAGTTTGGATTAAGTGCCCATAGTTGAGTAGGCTGAGCTCAAAGGTGCCTGAAATTACTACTTTAGCAATTCTTTCTCTTTCAACTAATTCCGCCTCAGAAAGCCTTCTGAAAAATGCAAATAATTGAGGGTGTGGTGTTCTTAATTCCTTAGTCTGATTATCTAAATGGGCTTGCTTTCTTCGTGTAGAGGTAAATACCAAGAGACGGGGGAGCTTTCAAGTGCGCCTCTGGCAATCCTGGCGGAGCGCAAGGGAAACGAGCTGACTGCACTGCACTGGGCCTTTCAGGCCAGGGCAACCTCTCCATCCGGTCGTGCGAGGCTTACCTGGGGCCCTCAAAGCTGTGTCAACAGCAACTTGGACTCACCTAAGGATGCAGTGCTCTGGCGAGCCGGCGGGGGCGCTGGGATAGGAGGGTGCGTCGTGGTCCCCGGAATTCCCGCGGCTGGGTGTGGTTAGCGCCAAGTCCCCATCCTGCGGTGGGAATGTATGTCACAGTTCAGCCATTAAGGCTGCACCTAGGTATCCGCCCTGTCCCTTGGGCCGCGACGCGGGTTCGAGGCCGAGCGTCTGGGCATCTTGCGTTTCTGGCTTCCCGAGACTCGCCTGGAACCTCGAGGAAACCCTCTACAGGACACCACAAAGGGAACTAAAATTCTTCTCTCCCCATGTTCTGGGAGGCTTCATAAAACCGAAGATGGCGTGGCAGTGTCAAGTAGGTGTCATTTGGGCACCTAAGAGGTGGCGGCAGCTACTGGATGGGCAGAGAGCAATGGTCAAGTCCCATTTTGGCTCTGGTTCCCCCTAGCTACCCCCATCTTCCCTGGTGAAACCCTGGGTTTTGCGGGGACACATCTGCCCAAGCACTTGGTGGCCGGGGTTCGGTCTAGGACCCGTCACAAACTGACTCCGGCCAGAAGACGCCACTGGAGTCCTCACCAGGCCATGTGCTTAGTTTCCCAACATCAGATGTACTGCAAGAGGGGCGACAAGAGGGATTAAGTTTAGACTGGAGTTGGAAAATAGTTCTTTTGAACTTCGATCCGCCCTTTTCCCCCGACGGTCTAGTTCTTGGGGTTCCCTTCCCCCAGTTTAAGCCTTTGCTTTCCAGGTGAGGGCCCGGAGGGTCCCCGGATGCCAAGAGGAGCACCAGCCTGCGCCGGTCCCGCGCGTCCACCGCCCGACAAACTGGAGCTGTGCTTGCCCCGAACTTGGGGCGCGGGGCGGTGGGCCGGGCGGGGCGGTGACGTAAGGGGCGGTGCCGGGCCTGATTGGCCCGTGGGGCGGGGGCGGGACCGGGACCGGGCCGGGGAGCCCTGAGGCGGCGGCGACGGCGGCGCCGGGAGCCGGAGCCGGGAGTGAGGCGCAGCGGCTGAGGCGGCAACAAGTGCCGGAGCTGAGCCGAGCCGGGGCCAAGCCGAGGCGGAGCCGTCCTGCTGCGGACACCACCCGGCCGCCCATCGCGGGCGCAACGCATGGAGCGAGAGCGGCGGCGGTCGCCGGGCTGAGCCGCGCGGAGCGGCCGGGACGTGGATGCAGCCGCGATCTCCCGCCCCCGCCCCGCTGAGCAGGAGCTGCTCCCGGACAAGGTAGGGCCGGGCGGGTGTGCATTCCCGCCGCCTCCCTCCTCCCCAGGCAGGCTCTGCGCCCTCTTAGTTCTCTGGTCCCCGGCTCCCCCTCCACTGGCCCATCCTCTTTCCCTCCACAGCCCCGTTCCTCGCCGGTTCCGGCTTCGTACTGGCGGCCCAGAGCAGGAAACAGTCTCTAGGTGGCTCTTGCGGCGTTTAGGCGTCCCGGTCCTCCCCCTCGGCCCCCCCGCCACCTTCCTTACCCTAGAGGAAGAGGATAATGCAACCCGCGGCAGCCTGTCTTTTGAGCTTCCTGCCCCACTCCACACTCCGCCCCCCCCGGGACCCGGGAACATCTCCGCCTCCCCGCTGCACCCCAACTTCCGGGGGAGCGCGCGCCGGGGTGATGCAGGCGTTGGGAAGGGGCGTCTGAGGCCTGGCGTCCTCATCTGGGTTGCACAGACGTTTTGGGGAGGGGGCCCTGCTGGATTTCGCGTTACACCCCCGCACCCCACCCTCGCACTGCGCTGCCTGCCGTGTCGCATGGGGAGATCAGGTGTTCTGTGAGCTACAGGGCCGCCAGCAGTCGCTCCCCAGCGCCATCCGCCTGCCAATGCCACCTCAGGGTCCCTAAAGGCTGGTTTCTGTGAAACTTAGGAAGAACCTTTTGCTTTGACCTCTACAAAAATATTCCACACCGCCCGCGTTGAATGATTAACCCGGCTACTTGACCGAAACCTGGGGAGGGGGAAGGGTGGGTGCTGCGGGAGCGTGCCTAGCCGGCCTCTGCGAAACACCTGGAGTGGAGGGTGGACGTGGGGCTGCTCGGGGCGGACTCCTCTAGGGCTGCGGGCGCGGGTCCTGACGGCTGCCCCGGGACGGCAGGCGGACCCTTCTGGAGGCAATAAAACTAAGTCATCTTAATTTCTAGGCCACAGTGCTTTCCACTGAGGGCTGGGGAGCCCCAGAACCTACTGGCTCCCCATCAAGTGGGGAGGAGCAGCCGAGATACTCCCCGCAAGTGTCAGAGCGTGAAAGCTCATCTCTGAAAATAATATATACGTTTTAAACCTGGGTTGTTGAGGAGGCTCCCTCTCCTTAAAACGTAGGGGTGGTATGTTTGTCTTTTCTCCCCTGCCCCCCATGGCCTCCTGAACTTCCCCAACTTCGTAGAACGGTAGTTTGGAACAATTATACCATATTCTCTTGCCGCTCCCCTGTTGGAGCCTTGCTGTAGATTTCAGATTGCAAAGCCAGTTGGTGAATATGGGCTTCTACTTGTTAAAACAGATCCTTCCAGTGTAATTTTGCTCCGGGGAGGTAATGGGTTGGTTAAAGAGGTGGCCGACAGGGCCAAGAATGGGACTAGGAAGGCGGGGACCCAGCCCAGTCCTAGGGCTCTCAACCCAAGCCATTGCGTGGTCTCCCCCAGGTGTTATCTGACAGCTGCCCCAGAGGGAGGATAGGGCTGGGCGGTCCCTTCTTCCCACTGCCCTAGTTCCCTCTTCTGTTTCTTTATTTAAAAATTTTATTTATACTTTTGGCTGCGTTGGGTTTTTGTTGGGGTGCGCCGGCTTCACATTGAGGTGACTTCTCTTCTTTCGGAGCACGACCTCTAGGATCGTGGGCTCAGTAGTTGTGGCACGTGCGCTCCGTAGCTGTGGCTTGCAGGCTCTAGAGCGCAGGCTCAGTAGTTGTGGCGCAGGGGCTTAGTTGCTCCGCAGCATGTGGGATCCTTCCGGACCAGGGTTCGAACCCAGGTTCCCCGCACTGGCAGGCGGATTCCCAACCACTGCGCCACCAGGGAAGTCCTTTCTGTTTCTTTTAAATAGAGGTTATTAAGACTGGTGGAATTTGGGAGAATGTTACAGAGAGTCCCTGTGCTCTTAAACCAGATTGGATTTTAAGACCAGGGAAGTTCGGGAGCCCTATACTTGAGTAAACCTTTTCCTACTGCCAAGCCTTTACAAATGTCTTTATCTTTAGATCTGCCATTAGGAAGTACTTTTTCAGTTTGGGATACTGCTTTTTCCCTTAGGAATCTTCCTGCAATAGGGGCTCACTGCTTTTCATTTAGTTTTTGTGCAGATGGCATGTGTATGATGCAGGCCTAATTCTCCGTAAGAGTTCTGAGTTCCCACCTTCACTGTTCACTGGTCTTGATTCCGCCACATACTGTTCCGTGACCTTGGACAAGTTGTTTATCATCCCTGCCTCATTTTCCATGTCTGGTTTTGGGATGGTAGTGTCTGGTCTACAGGATTGTTTTTGAGGACAAATAGGATAATGTTTGCCAAACTCCTAGCTCTGCATCATGGTGGGGGGGGTTTAAGAAGCGCTTAATAAGTGATGGTCATTGTGTAATCAATATAGAAGTTCCTCCAGGCACCAACTTCCCCTTACCAACAACAGTAACCATTTAGATTTGTTGGAGACTGAAATCAGCCAAATTTGGCAGATGGCAGATGGTTTTTAAAATCCAGGGAATGAGGTAATCTTTTGAGGAAAATAAACATAATATGCTTGTAAAAATTATGAATTGGTTTTTTTTCCTGGGTTTCCTGGATGGAGAGTTGAGTATATATAGGTGGCTTATAATTTTGAAAATTTCCTTGTTTTAAAAAAAACCCCACAATTTAGATTTCTCTAATTCTAAGATACTAAAGGTTTGCTAAAAATAGGAAAGTGGAACTGATAATTCGTGGTGGATTTTTCACTGTACAGTTTGCCCAGATGCATGGCTTAAAAAAAAAAAAAAAAGAGTTACATTAGGAAATGAATGAGAACCCAAAAAAGTTAATCATTTTGCTTTACCCAGTGCATTGTTGGTATAAAGCTAAGATGTTCTGGATACAAATGTGTGGGGCTTTTTCAGCTGATTCAGGGATAAGTGAATCCTTTGCTTCTCAAACTTTGAAACTGTAGGAGAGGAAAACTTTTCTCTTTTTCCCCTCCAAGTTCTTTGGCTGATCTAATAATTAAGTTGACATAAGACAGATTAATTGGAGAAAAACAAATTTCATATGTACAAGGATAAAAATATGCGACTCAAAGAAGTGACCAAAGCAGGCAGCTTTCATACCTTTTAAAGAGACAAGGAAACAAATACATTTGTGAAGAATTGACAAAACAAAGGGGTTTGGGTTTAGGGTGACTGATGAGTGAAGAAGTAACAAGGTTTGTGCAGGCTTCTCAGCCCTGAATTCCCTATCTCTGGTGATAAGAATGCCTTCTACCCTCCTGGTGCAGGGGAGGGTACCTTCCTACGAAAGATTTATCTCCTGTTTTCAGGGGGACAAAGGGGAATCAGAATGTCCTTACACTGGCTGTTTTCTCAAGTAACTTTAATTCAAAATAATCATTGTGTCAAAGTGACATATCTTGGGGTGGCGTATTCTGCTCCCCTTCAAAACTTTTACGTTTTAATGTTTTCTGACAATGCTGGGTTTTTTTGTTTTTGTTTGCTTTTGTTTTGTTTTGTTTTCCCCTCCAACCATAATTTAGGAATGCTGAACCAGGGCTGTGAATGTACTTAAAGCACACTCTGTTCTTAACATACCGGGTCAGTGCTTTTCATTCATTCTAGCTTGCTTAATAGCTACAATATTTGACTCAGGTTTTTTTTTTTGACAGTTTTATTGAGCAGTTTGTTAAGGACTTTAAAAATTAATAAATATAAATGGTTACTTTTATAAACATTGAAATTCTTGCATCTGGGATGATATTTGGTTATGTAATCTTGCGCATGCCCCATAGTGGTGCATAAGTTATCGATACTGAAAAATTCTCATAAAGGCCTTTTGGTCTTATATGCAAATGCTCAGGAGAAACTAAAATCATTTCAGTCAATTGCCTGGCACGTTTTTTTGTTGTTGTTCTTGGGAGTAGGAGTTTATTAATTAATTAATTAATTTTTGCTGTGTTGGGTGTTCGTTTCTGTGCGAGGGCTATCTCCAGTTGTGGCAAGCGGGGGCCACTCTTCATAGCGGTGTGCGGGCCTTTCACTATCGCCTCTCTTGTTGCGGAGCACAGGCTCCAGACGCGCAGGCTCAGTAGTTGTGGCTCACGGGCCTAGTTGCTCCGCGGCACGTGGGATCCTCCCAGACCAGGGCTCGAACCTGTGTCCCCTGCATTAGCAGGCAGACTCTCAACCACTGCGCCACCAGGGAAGCCCTGCCTGGCACTTTTGGTGTGTACAGAATGTTAAAACATGAATTAAACTGGGCTCTGAGTTTGAAGGTTGGATTTCTTGGCTTGCATACTCAAAAGCACCCAGTAAAGACCATACACCCAACAGGTGTGGATCCAGCTGTCCCTCCCCACTTCTCCAAAAGTGGTAAAACTGTAACTAGGTGCTTGCCAAATATGTCTCCAAATTGTGGATGAATAAATTCCTCTCTCAGGAGAGGCAGTTACCACTTGACTAAGAGGTATATGTATGTGTGGGGTGAGGCTCTGAGTGAATTGATGTAATGATTTCATCATCACCAGCTGATGATGAGGCTTTGCTAGTCTGAACAAAGCTTTGGTGGGAAGAACTTTCTGCTCGATGGAGAATTTGTTATTAGGGCATATGTGGCACAATCACCTTACTGCTGGGAAAAGTTATTTGAGTTTTCGGTTTGTTATAACTCTGCTTTGAGATTTTTACACTCACTGTGTTGCCTCTACTGTGAGATTTATGCACTTTGCCCACCAGCTTTGTCTTGCCTTGTCTTAGTTTTTGTAACAAAATTCAAACTTCCTTTGAGGGTCAACATTGTTGATAAAATTATAATGTATGTCTTGAAATATTTTGTGTAGTTTTATTTAGGTACTTCCATAGATAACTCTTAAGAATTTTTTTTTTTTTTTTTTTTTTTTCGCTACGCGGGCCTCTCACTGTTGTGGTCTCTCCCATTGTGGAGTACAGGCTCTGGACACGCAGGCTCAGGGGCCATGGCTCACGGGCCCAGCCGCTCCGCGGCATGTGGGATCTTCCCGGACCAGGGCATGGACCCGTATCCCCTTCATCGGCAGGCGGACTCTCAACCACTGCGCCACCAGGGAAGCCCATTAATAATTTTGTTACAAATTATTTTCTGTACATCTATGAACATTCCTTTGGAGCAAGGTTTAAAATTATTTTTATTCTGATGTGGCTACAGACAGGAAATTCCCAGTAGCAAGGAAATTGATACTTTCTACTTTTCATTCTGTGGCATTTAAAAATAAGCTTATTGTTCAGATGCCTTCACTCTGATGTGATTAGGATGTACTTCACTTAACCAGAATGTTTTAAAAAAACTGATTATCCAAGAGAATCAATTCTAGAGTGTGGTCAGGTTCTGTCAAATAGTGATATGATGGTTTAGTGGTTAAAGAGCATGAACTTGGAGTCAGTCAAATGAGGATTTTTTTTTAAACTTGAGGCATAGCATACAGTAAAGTGTGTAAAGTGCACTAATATTAAGCGTGCAGCTCATGAATGTGTGTCCAGCACCAGATCAAGAAGAAAACGTTTTCAGTACCCCAGAAGGTCCCTGTGCCCCTTTCCAGTCAGTCTCCAGCCCCTGAAGGGAATCATTATTCTGACTTGGTATATCATCTTAGATGTGCTGCATATCGTCATAGATTGGTTTTGCCTGTTCTTGAACTTCATGTAAGTGGCATTTCCAGAATCATAGAATGTGTAATCTTTTGTGAAACAGACCTGGATTTGAGTTCCATTTTGGCCACTTACTGTATGACGGTGGCTACTGTATGATAAATTACTGTAAGCCCCAGTTTCCTCATTAGTGAAATAGGGGAGATAATCTAGCTCAGATTTGCTAAGAAAATTAATTTGATCATGCACCTAAAATACCTAGCACTGTGCCTGACATACACACAGTGCCTTTGTCCCCCTTTTATTTCTTTAAAAAGATGGTAACTAAAGCAACTGTATCTTCTGTGTTTTAATATGCTATTTCACTATAAAAGTTGTGTAGGTCTTTTATTGAAAGTTAGAAGCCAAATCTTTGTTGAGTCAACACTTTGTTGATGTAGCATCAGCTTAAATAAGATATTATTTGTTGATAGTTGATCCCCTGTTTGTTTTTTTTTTTCGGTACACGGGCCTCTCACTGTTGTGGCTTCTCCCGTTGCGGAGCACAGGCTCCGGACGTGCAGGCTCAGCGGCCATGGCTCACGGGCCCAGCCGCTCTGCGGCATGTGGGATCTTCCCGGACTGGGGCACGAACCCGTGTCCCCTGCATTGGCAGGAGGACTCTCAACCACTGCACCACCAGGGAAGCCCTTTGGAACCATTTTTTAAATGTAACTTGATGTTACTATGGCATTCTTTCTAAGAGATTTTTTTCTTATGTTTATTTAGGGAAAAATCAAGATAAAGTAAAAGAAAATAAAGTTAATTCCATCTCTTAATACTGTAATTACTGTTAACTGGGTTGAGATCCTTCTAGGTGCTTTTGTGCACATCTGTATACTTCTAGAATGAGACTAGGAAAAACATGTTGCCAACGCTTTGGGCAAATGTAAAGCAAATTGTACGGGCCTTCCTAGAGATACCTGGCTGAGAGGACAGAAGACTTTGAAGGTCTGGGTTCAGATCCATCCCCACATCCCTACTTGTGACTGTACCATGGAGTCCCCAGGGGCTCCATCAGAGGGACCCCTGTCCTCCAGATTACAGTAGCCAAGCAAGAAAACCTGTCCTTGGACAACTCCGCCCACCCCTCCACCCACCAAGACCTCAAGAAGATATGTAACAAAAGGGCCAATTTGTTCATTTAGCCAGCATGCGTTGATTGAGCGCTTAGTGGAAGCCTTGCACTGTGCTTGGCCCCTTGTGTATTCCTAGATGAGTTAGGCACAGTTCTTGCTGTCAAGGAGTTAGCAATCTGGTGGGAACTCTAACCAGGAACTGATGAAAGAGCGGTCTGGTAGAGGTGCAAGAAGAGTGCAGTGTTGGGGTCAGCTAGGAAAGGCTCCTGAGGAAGTTGAGTTTGGGCTTAGCCCTGATGGATGAATAAATAACTTTTAGGGGTAGAGAAAGGAAGGCAGAGGCAGTTGCGGATTGCAGGCTTGTAGCGATGTGTCAGGGGAACAGCAGGTGATCCTGTGGGTTTGGAGGGCATGGTGCTTAGGGAGGGGTAATAGGACACAGAGCAGCCTTGATGACCATGTGAAGAAGTGACACTTGATAGTTACGGAGGTGATGGGGAGCCATGGAAAGTTCTTGTGGAGAGGATGTGGTGACATATCATGGTCAGGCTTGTGTTTAGGAGGATGACTTGAGCCAGAGAGGTGGACGTGAGGTGGGTGTAATCATGGCTCCAGGTCGTTTTACAGCCTCCTAACGGGGCTCTCTGCTTCCTGTTTGCCCCACAGCAGTCTATTCTCAGAAGGAAGCTGGGGGGATATTTAAAAACTGAAATTGCTTTACATACTTTTCTGCTCAGAATCCTCCACTGGCCCCTAGTCTCCCTCATGGTAAAACCAAAGTTCTCTGTCACCTGTCAGGCCCTTGGCTCAGTTCACTGCCTCTCCTACCTCGCCCCTAGCTCAAGTCTCTGCAGCCACACTGGCCTTTGACCTATCCAGCCTTTGGCCTTTACACTGGCTGTTCCCTCTTCCTGGAATTGTCTCGCCCCCTTCCCTCCACCTTCCCTCTGAGAAGAGAGGCTTTCTCTGACTGTCCCCATCCTTATCCCCTGTACTGTGCTTTATATTTCGTCTAAGTCCTTATCAACCTTATGATAATTGACCATATAACTTCATTATTTGTGGTCTGTTTGAAACATTGCTTGGTTTAAGTAGGTGCTTGATATTTGTTGAATTAGGTCACTTCATCAGTCTTGCTGGGGGAAAACTGAGGGCCCAAACCAGGTCAAGGACGGTACAGGATTAAAATGGAATCTTAAAAAAAAAAAAAAAAAGGTTCTGAAGAAGCTAGGGGCAGTACAGGAATAAAGATGCAGACGTAGAGAATGGACTTGAGGACACGGGGAGTGGGAAGGGTAAGCTGGGACAAAGAGAGTGGCATGGATATATATACACTACCAAACGTAAAATAGATAGGTAGTGGGAAGCAACCACATAGCAGAGGGAGATCAGCTGGGTGCTTTGTGACCACCTAGAGGGGTGGGATAGGGAGGGTGGGAGGGAGGGAGACGCAAGAGGGAGGAGATTGGGGATATATGTATATGTATAGCTGATTCACTTTGTTATACAGCAGAAACTAACACACCATTGTAAAGCAATTATACTCCAATAAAGATGTTAAAAAAAATAAAATAAAGAGGATGTGGTACATAAAAAAAATAAAGTGTATGTGTGCCTGTGTGTGTGATTTATTTGAAAGGGAATGAGAGAGAAAAAGATAGTGGATGGGATGAGATTTGGAAACCAATTCAGGGAGGTGTGAAGTAAATGAGCTACAGATAGGGGTACGTTGGGACATTTCTTAACCTCGGGACTCGGAGGCTGTAGTGGTGTGGAAGGAGGGTCCAGAGGACAGGAGTGTAGGGTGAAGGAAGACCCACCATAGGCTTGAACCCAGAACTGTGGAGAGTGCCCATTTTGGGGGATGGGGCCAGGAGCAAAGGCTGCCAAGATGCAAGAGAACCAGTAGAGAATTGGGGTTAGGGGATGGATGGTCTTGAACTTGGGGTGAGGGTAGGGATGGTGGCCAGCAGTGTTGGGTGCTCTGGGAAGTCAGGAGAGGCAGCGGACTGTGAAGATTCTAGAGGGGTGAAGGGGATTGGGAAGGTCAAGGCACAACAAAGGGCTGTGACAAGACATGGAACCTTTTCAGGAAGTTGTCGGATAGGGAAAGAGCAGCCTGTGCCTGGAGCTACTGGAGAGGGAGAGCTTTGAGGTGGACGATGACATCGATACAGGACCCCAGGGGAGCAGCAGCAAGGACTGTCCCAGGGGACAGTAATCTTGTGGGGGCTGGGGATTGACTTACTGAAAAGGGAGCCTGGTCCATGTGGAGAACTTGAAGTAGATTTTGGTCCCTGAGCTGACATTAAATATCTTTGTAACCATGGCAACCCACTTAGCTTGTTCCCTCCTCATCCCCACCCCCTGCATAATAGGAAAAAACCTGCACAGCCAGGCTCATATGTTGATTGTTTGAATCCACTGCAGTCATGAATATGGACCATATTTACGGTCCATGGACCATTAACTTGCTAAGGCTTATAATTTGTGCTTTAGAATTCTGTTGTTGTTTATTTTCTTTGAAAAGCACTTAACGTCCAAGTGCTTCTTGAAGTGCTTCTTGTTTTTTTGAGTCCTGATCAGGGAGTAACACAGTTGTTTAAAAAAAACAAAAACCAACTTCAAGTCTGGGTATAGATTGTTCAGTGAAGAGCCTGGTGATGTTTTCAGAATCAAATCTATTTGTCTTAACAGTGAAAGGGTCAAAGTGGGTTTGTTACAAATACCATCCTCTATAAACATTTAACCTTTGGGACTCATGACATGTATTTTACATTTATTATTTTATGGCTAAATCTAATGCTTGTTTATAAGGAACTTATGTAGCTTTTATTCAAGTAAATGAGATGCAACCCTTTTATTTTTCTTCTCCCTTCACCACAAAAGGAATTATTTCCTTCAGATGAACTTAAAATATCTCTCATGAATACTCTTTATTTTTAACTGACTGTTTCTCTCTTTTGAATTTTTTTTCCTCAAGGTTCTGATGGATCCTCTTTAGAAAAAAAAGCCTCTTTATAATGGAAATTTTTAAACAAGTGCAGATAACAGAGAGTGATATAATGAAGCCTCAGGCAGCCATCTCTGGTTTCAGCATGATGGCCTCTCTTTTTTTTTTTTGTCCCTGCCCCACACGTGACTAAGATGCTATGTGAGCACCACCCAGAGTGGGAGGGCAAGCTCATGCTGGACCTCCAGGTGTGGGTGTGGGAGTCATCAGTGTAGAGGTGGCAGAAGTTCTGGGAGTGATTGGACCCCCCCGAGGGAGGAAGGAGTGGGCACAGCGTGCAAATGACACTGAGAGACACAGATTGCTGTGGTCCCCGATATTTCCAAGGAGGTGATAATCTATGATATATGAAGGTGACATTCACAGAGACACTTAAAATTAGGTGATTTAAGAAAACAAATTTAGGGTTACCAGGGGGTAAGGGGGAGAAGGGATAAATTGGGAGATTGGGATTGACATATGCACACTACTATATATAAAATAGATAACAAATAAGGACCTACCGTATAGCACAGGGAACTCAGTACTCTGTAATGGCCTATATGGGAAAAGAATCTAAAAAAAGAGCGGATATATGTATATGTATAACTGATTCTCTTTGCTGTACACCTGAAATGTAACACAACATTGTAAATCAACTACGATAAAAAATTTTAAGAGTAAATAAAATTAGGTGATTTAAACTGCTTGGTAAAAGAGGCCCAATTTCTAAGCTACTCAGCAGTGTGCTCATATATTGAGCAAACAATATGTTCTCTTTTATTTTGACAACATAAATTTTTCTTGGCAGGTGGCCAGAGAAAGCGATGTTACTATTTCATCCCTTCTTTAAATATGTAGACGTAAATCTTGGTTGAACAGCTTCCCCTTTAATAGAACATTTGGACAAAAAGCCAAAATGTCACTGTTTTGAGGATGTATATTTTAAATCCATGTGATTAATTTTGATATTTAAAAAAAATCTAAGAATAGTCCTCAAGCACCCATCGGTAACTTGGTGAAATTTAACAACATTTGAGAAAGGGAGAAGGGGCAGGAAAGGAATCTGGGAGATGGAGGCTGGGAGAGAGGGGAGCCACTCTGCTTGTTTGGTACCCTGTCCTGAAGTTGCCACCCCAGGGTCACTTGTCACTAGAGAGGTTGTCTTCTGGGAGGAGGATGGCCTCTGACTCTGAAGAAGAGGTGGTCTCCCAGGGGCACGTATTTTCATTGGATACTCTGTGTGTGAAGAGCAGAGCCTGGCGCTCAGCAGTTGGGGTGCTTTCACCTCACAGTTACAGCCTGTGGGCTGGGGAGCCTCTTGGTCCTGCCTCCCTCCAGGGTGAGGAGAGTAGATCTCAGCTCACCTGGAACTGTTCAGGCTGGGAAGCATTGCTGGGGGTAGGGGGGTTCTGGGTAACTAGCTCTTGGCAGTCCTTTTGAGGGGCTTCAGTTTGGGGAGTCCCAGGTGCTAGGAGGAGAGGATTAGATACAGTGCACTAGGGGAACCAAGGGTGTCCTTATGGAGAAGGCAGTGGGATTTGAACCTGTACCTTTAAGCGTGCGGGCAGGATTGAGAAGCAAGAGAATGGATGTCTCAGGCTGGGAGAGCCAGCACGAGCGATGGTGTGAGTGAGGACAGCAGTTGTTCTTAAGGGCTGTTAGGTCCCAGGAGGGGGTTTTGAGGGTGGCATACTTGGATCTAGGATGGGGTCTTTGTGAGAGCACTTAACGAGGACAGGGTGCCAAGTGCTCCTCCATCCCAGCTGTGCCATCCATGCAGCCCTCTGCCTGTCTTCAAGTTTGGCAGCAGCTGAGATGGACTTGCAGGCCGGGAGCTGCCCATTTGGGTTCCCAGTTCCTGCCCCCTCCCTCCACTCTCCATGTTGGGAACCTCAGACAAGTTTCTGGAAGCAGTTCACTTATCTGTAAAATGAGGATACCTCAGTAACCACTGTGTATTCCCTTGGGCCTTTGGCACAATTCCTGGCACATGGACAAATGGTACCGAGTTCAAGCTTGGACAGCTCACTGCATTACAGGCCAGTAAATCGAGAGATGAATTGTTGGCAAGGAGTAGGGGCTATATTCAGAAAGCCAGCAGACTGAGAAGATGGTGGACTGGAGTCCAAAAGAACCATCTTACCTGGGTTAGGATTCAGGCTGCTTTTATGCTAGAAGGGGAGGGGATGTGGCTGGTTGTTGCAGACTTCTTTGTGTCAGAATCCTTTGTTCTTGGAACTGTCCATGTAGGTGTCTAAAGGTCATGATGCTCCTGTAAACCTCCAACAAGACAAATGTTATTCTCTGTTCTGCAGCTTTTTATATGAATGGGAAAGTGTTGTACCTTTAAAGGTCAGAGCCTTGAGAATGGACTGTCCTGTATATTGGAGGCTTATAGGCAACGTTCTTAACTTGTAGCAAAAGCAATAGAACGCAAAGTTTAAAGTAAAAGAAACAGATTCAATATGGAGTCAGGTTTCTTCTTCCCTATTACAAAAGCCGCTGGTGAGTGGGTAGAGGCTGGTGTGCAGTTGTTAATTTTTCTTGTTGTGAGGAGTGTCCTTGGTACCTCCATCCCATTTTTTCATTTCATTTCTTTTTTCCTCCTCTCTCAATATGTCACACCTGTTGATTCCTTTTATTTTAATACAGCATTATTTACATCTCTGCACATGCCAATTCTGTACAACTCTGTGATTTTCATGCCTGTTTTTGAAAGGTTGAGTCAGGCAGTTATCTCAAAGCTGCTTCTCTAAGAGACTCCAAATGGCTAAGCAGGGAGTCCTGGAGCCCGAGGCATGGCACTTTATGCTCCTTGGTGTCCCCTTGTGTCCCCTTTGTTGTACCCAAGGGCAAATGCTCTTTAAGGAAATTTGTCACTGGAAACCTTCATCCAAATAGCCAAGAAATTGAGACTTCCCAAGGCAATTTATTAAATTATTTAAGAAAAACACAGTGAATGTCACGGGTATTAATGCAATCCCAGCTTGCAGCATGTTCAAACAATGTTTATTTTGGGAGATATATTTTTATTTTGGAAATAAATGTAAACAAGCGTAAACTTTTATTTTGCAAGAGTTGATGGAGGTGCTCTCAAACCCTACATTTCATGGGGACAAGGATTACCAAATTTAATAGAATTGGGAAGGGCATTGGTGATTTGAAAGAGTTTGTAGAGTACCTTTCGGAAGTGACATAGGTGAATCTCTGTCGGGGAAAATGGCAGATTGAATTTGGCTGCCCAAGTGCTTAACATTAAAGTGATTGTTTTAAAATCTAAAAAATTTTACTTCTCTTTATGGTCATGTATTATAGCCCATGGAATTAAGTGGTGAGGAGTGATGTGATTCTGAAAGTCAATCCTGAAACTTTGAGGAGAGTCAACTTTTGATTTTGTTAAATTAGTCTTTTTCTTAAACAGATTTATTTATTTATTTATTTATTTGGGGCTGCATTGCGTCTTCGTTGCTGCTCACGGACTTTCTCTAGTTGCGGTGAGTGGGGGCTGCTCTTTGTTGCCGTGTGCGGGCTTCTCATTGCAGTGGCTTCTCTTGTTGCAGCGTGTGGGCTTCAGTGGTTGCAGCACGCGGGCTCTAGAGCGCAGGCTCAGTAGTTGTGGTGCACGGGCTTCGTTTCTCCACGGCACGTGGGATCTTCCCAGATCAGGGCTTGAACCCATGTCCCCTGCATTGGCAGGTGGATTCTTAACCACTGTGCCACCAGGGACGTCCTGTTAAATTAGTCTTTAATTGAGTATTTCATGCATTTACTGTGTAAAATGACAATAATCTCTTTTCCAGTACCTATGTGAAAATATTCTTTCTTAATTGGTTTCACCAGCTTTTCTCTATGTGTGACTGTAGGCAGAAGTAGCCCACATAGCAAGCCCCAAGTTACCTCCTCCCCGCCCCATCTCTGTCCACCAAGATTGCCAAGCCATGGCTGATGGCCTGCTTGTTTCCAGAAGCACTTATGCAAGGTCAGTTTGATAACTTAGTTTATGTAATATAGTTTATATTATATAATGATAACTTAGTTTCTAGTCCAGTACTGTAATTTATGCTTGAGCATTTTTATTAATTTTTAATTGCCTTCTTCCTCCACTCCTCCCATCCCTTGGGCCTTAGTTTGTTTACAGATTTGTTTAATCATATGAGACTGTTTCCTGGGATTTTTTTAGGTGATGTCCTGCATTGAGATGACACCCAGTGATGCTGTCCTGATGCTTGAGGGTGAGGCATGGAGGGGAAAGCACAGGAATCGGAAAAGGCTTATGACAGTTGTGAAGAGGAGTGTCCTGGCCTGACACATAGACAGCCAGGGGCCAGGGAGGGTCTCTGGGGGGCCTGGAAATGCAGGGCCTGTGTGTGTAATTATTCAACAATGATTTGTGTGGAGCAAAAGATGAAGAAGGTCAAGGAATAGAAATTTTCCTTTATTTAATCCTCGTTCCTTTACTGCCCCTCCCCATTTATGTCCTTCTTGTCCTCAAATGTATTGACTGTCAATATGTTGTCAGAGTGGAAGACGCTAGAGAGACTGAAATGAAATGGCCCAGCCCCTGGTCTTGATGGCCACGTGCCCTGTGGGTTGTGTAAGACTTGTTACCGAAGAGGTGTGGCAAAGTCAGATAAATGTGTATGAAGTGTTAAAGACAGCAAAAAGGAAGTAATAAAACCACTGTCTGGGGGCGGGGCGGGTTCACGGTGATGCTGCTGCAGTCTGCCTTGCTGGCCTTGTGTTTTATGTTGATGGCTCACAAGAAGCTATGAGAATGCGACTTTGTCCATGATGATGATTCTCACTGTGCGACTCCTACCTACGCTGACCCTGGGCAAGCCTCTGTGCCTCTCTGCATCTTGGTTTCTTCTTCCGTACGGGAGGTGGTTGGAGTAGATGAGCTATAAGGCCCTGGAAAAGAAATTCTTGTAGCTTCTTTTTGGTAATGAACTCGGGATATGGTCTGTGTGTGGAATGCATGTGCATGTTCTGGAGAAAACAAGTAAAAGGGTGAGAGGGTACAGTTTGTGGCCAACACTTGCTCTTCCATCACCTTTTCTGACACGGCCAGTGTCCCTTCCTCTCAGAGCCTGGAGAGCTGGGCTGCAGGCCCACTCGGATCTAACCTGCAGGTGGGAGGATCGTCCTGGGATCCCTTCAGCCTCAGGCTGTGGTGCCCCCGGGAAGGGAGGGGGAGAGGAGAGGTGGGGCTTTTTCTGTGTAAAAGCTCTTGCCAAAAGGGTTTGCCCAACAGGTTTGTTAGATTGGGCTGTTTGAAACTGCTGTAGATCTCTCATTCCTCAGTGTGGATTAACACCTACCACAGACCTGCAGGGACTCCACCCAAAGCAGGGGCGGGGCCTGCCTTACCAGACCAGGACCTCTGGGCACCTTAAGACTACCAACTGGTTCCCTTCTGGAGATTCTGTCTACAATTATTCCTCTCTCATGCTGCTTAAAAACAAAACGCAACCGCCTGGCTTTCTTTGAAACTGCCTACATCTTCTGGGTATCCACAGATGCAATGATTTCACTTCCTAAGTAATTTTTTTTTTAAGTGCAACTTTATTTGAGGATTCTTGAAATCTTCTTTGAGCAACGAGGTTGTGTGATAGAAAGAGTTTAGACTCGGGGGCAGGGTCCAGGGTCCAAGTGCTGGCTCCACCCAGATTAGCTTTGTGACCTCAGAGTAATTGCTTCACATATTTGAGTTTGTAGAGATTAAATGAGGGCTTCCCTGGTGGCGCAGTGGTTAAGAATCCGCCTGCCAATGCAGGGGACACGGGTTCGAGCCCTGGTTTGGGAAGATCCCACATGCTGCGGAGCAACTAAGCCCGTGTACCACAACTACTGAGCCTGCGCTCTAGAGCTTACAAGACACAACTACTGAGCCCGTGTGCCACAACTACTGAAGCCTGCGTGCCTAGAGCCTGTGCCTTGCAACAGAAGCCACTGCATTGAGAAGCCCGTGCACTGCAACAAAGAGTAGCTCCCCCTCACCACAACTAGAGAAAGCCCATGCACAGCAACGAAGACCCAATGCGGCCAGAAATAAATTAAAAAAAAAAAAAGATTAAATGAGGTGAGAATATCCCGGTGTGGAAAATGGGCAAAGGGCATGAGGAGTGGGAAGTCAGGAAGGAAGCACATGAATGACGATGGGTCAGTTAAAACAAGCAGAAGTCCTTTTTTTGTGAAGATTAAAAAGGACAGTGTCCACAGTCAACATGGAGAGTGCTGTGCTCTTGGGTGTGTACAGTGAAAGGATAAATCAATCTGGCTTTTGTTTTTGGTGGGGGATGGTTTTTGGTGGGGGATGGGTGGGACGGGGAATAATTTGATTATATTCTAAATGACTTTAAAAATATATGTTCTCTTTGTAATTTTTCCAAAGGAAATAATAAGACAATGGACAAAGATGCACATATGAGGTTGTTCATCAGTTTTTCTTTTTCGATTATAGGGAAAATCAGAAACAACTTGTGTTTGGTTTTTTTTTAGTATTAGGCTGCGCTGGGTCTTAGTTGAGGCACGTGGGCTCTTAGTTGCAGCACACGAACTCTTAGTTGTGGCATGCAAACTCTTAGTTGTGGCACGCGGAATCTAGTTCCCCAACCAGGGATCAACCCATGCCCGCTGCATTGGGAGTGTGGAGTCTTACCCACTGGACCACCAGGGAAGTCCCCGACTCGTGGGTTAGTGATTAGTAAGCCAGGCCAAATGCCTGTACTCTGTCAGAGGTGCATTAGAGATCTGATGATAGAAGATGGACCCCTCAGATCATGCTGTCTTCCGCTTTTGAACCTAATCTGCTTTATAGAAGTTAAATCTCTGAACACAGTAGCCAACTGTATTTGTAATCAACATGGACATCCAATTTGGAAGTTCTTCATTTTTCCCTATTTCATATTCTTGTGTGATTTAGTCAGTCTTCTGTTTGTTTGTTTTTAATAGAGGGGCTGTGAAAGAAAACACATTCCTACAATCCCTCTGGCAGCAGCATTTGTTAACGTTAATTGTAGGCATGGTACACTCCCATCCCGTGGAGAGCCCTTGGGCTCAACAGCGCTTATCTGTTCTCTCCAGTGGTCTCAGCACCCATCTGCCACAAACTGGTTGTGTTGGTCTCTGCATGCAGACACCCTCTACCCACCCCCCCACCTCTTGCCTGCCTTGCTTCTCCTCACATCTCTGAAATCTACCCTATTTCAAGCCCCACTCAGGTCCCTGCCTTGTCCTCTGCTGTTGACAAATGGACTGTCTCATATTTATTGCTTGTCTATCAATTCACTGTACAGGACCCATGTTTTATACACTTTTCCCCTAACTCCAGACTTGAGTAACGGTGTTCATGGTTGGAATATGACTTCAGGTAGGTGATATAGAGATCTCTAACTTGTATCAGTTTTTAACTATTGCTTGTCAGCTCCAAATTCACCCTTTGTTGCCTGATCTGTGAAAATGGATCAGAGCCTTCAAATATTTTTCCTTTGCCTTCTCTAAGTTGAGGGCTCTGAAGAGGATGTTGCAGGAGAAAGAGCTTTTCCTTCCTGGTTCCCAGAGTCTAGAACCAGGCTTCCTGTAGAGCCTGCTGTTTTTCCTGTGGGTCTGCAGGCCACAGCTCTCTAGCATGTGGCTGCTGTGTCCTCTCTCCGGCTCTGGCAGCCGTGGTAGAAGGGAGAGCCTGTGCCCAGCCCAGGTCGCTGCTTCTCTTCAGCCCCCACATGTATACACACTGGGAGCCCTGTGATCCTGGCCGTCTAGTGAGCTGGCCACCTGATCTTTGTCCTGAGCAGTGGCCCTGAGCTGTTCCTATCCGAGCCATGCATTGACGTGCTAAGCTCGTGCAGAGGGAGGCCTCTCTAGTTCCTGTTCCAGCAGCAGCTGGACTCCCTGTGTGTGCATGACTCCTTCCGCACCCTCGTTCTCTCTGCACACCGTCCCAGCAGTCTGCAAGGTTTGTTTCCTGAAACCCTCCTGATGGGGACTCTTGCGTGTTCCAGGCTTTGTGCCTGCATCCCAGAGGGTTGTTCCTGCTCTCCTGGTGACTGGACCATCTCTGGCCTGGGCACCCAGGAACTGCCACCTATACCTACTTCAACAAGCTCTGAACTTTTCTTCCACGCTTGTCCTTTCTTGGGTACTTTTTGTCTGGTGCAGGGCATTAGAGTTCTATTCCATCTTTATAGTTACTCAATTATTATATTTTTAAACTTCCCCTGCTTGAATTACTGTGTGGTTTCTGCCTCCTGATTGGACCCAGACTGAAATACATTCCATGTAACCCAACTAAGCAAACGAAGGATGAATCAAAGAGAAATCTTCTAGGGATTTCTCTGAGGGCTTGTTGAGAGCCTGCCAGACTATACTGGTTTGTACATAGGTCCTGGAGCTTGGAGGGGAAACACCAAACCATAGCCATGTACAGGCTCTTAACAAGGGCTTCCAAAGCACATGAAGCTCCCCAAGAAATGACTGCCTGCATTGCAGCATTTCTTTTCTAAAATGGTTTCCCACCTAGGTAAATAGATGCCCCCAAGCTTCCAGTCTGTACTGGGGCCTGCCTGCCTTTATGCATGTTCACCCTGTCCCTCTGCTATCATGGCCTTGGTGGGGGTAACACTTGCTGGAGGTCCTCCCCTCACCAGGAAGGAATGTGGAGGCTTCTCTCTGTGGGGATGGGATGAAGGAGAGTTGGCTTGGGTGTGCTGCCAGAGGAGGGATGGAGCCCTCACCTAGAAGCACTGCTGAATCCCACGTTCCTGCATTCCCACACTGGAGGGCCTGGGCTGCCTGTGGGAAATGAGGGGCTGGACTGGGCTTTTCACCATAGTTTACCTCTTCAAATCCTGCCCGCACCCGCCCAGGTGAGACAGATTTCTATAAATACATATGTGTCGTTGACTAGCACACATATAAGTGATTTTTCCTGTGTCATCTCTTTGGAGAAAGGGCATGTATATTTAATCTAATTTCTGCTGAACATCTGTAGTCAGTGAACTTGACCAGGTGATCCAAATACCTTTCTATTCAGCAAATGCTGAATGACTCTCAGATGCCATGTGCTGGGGTAATGGTGGTGCAGGGTGAAGGCCTTGATCACAGAGGATGCCCTAACTCCTGGGAGGTGGGCTCTTCAGGAGTGACACTTGACCTAATTTAGGAGTAGAAGCTCTTCAGGAAGGCATGGCAGACAGAGGGCACTCCTCAGGTGGCAGAGTGAAGCTGGGATTTTGCTGGAAGAGAAATGTGTTTGCTCTGGTGGAGGTTCAAGTGTATATGGTATGGAGATGGAGGATGTTGGCAGGAGGTGGTGTGAAAGGAAGCACAAATCATCATAAAGGGACCAGAAGGGTATGTGAGTGAGAAGATTGGAGGAATGAGGCTGGTATTTAGGCTGGGGCATGTCCTTGGGCAGGAGAACTCACAGAAGAGGGTTAGAGGCCATGAGGCCCTAAGCTCCAAGAATGGAGCAGAGAGGAGTTTTAGAAGACAGCACAGTTACAGTAGGCTATGAGGGAGCGGTGCCATGTTGGTGGTGGTGACCAAACCAGCGAACAGCGTGAGAAGGGAATGTATGTACAAGGGCTAAAGACTGAGTAGCTGGGGAACAGGGCATATTTGGGAGCTGTGGGAAGTAAGGCATTGGGCTCCTGCAGTAGCCAGTGGCAGAGCCTGAATGGGATAGAGGACAGGTGAGGAGGAGGTGCAAGTGATGTTACAGAGGTGGGAACACAGATGTGCTGGATGTGTAAAGCAGGGGGAAGAAGCAATTCAAGGTCCTGCTGGAGAGTGTACATGGGAAGTTGATCCATTGCAGATGGGGGACCCAGGAAGAGAAACTCCACACGGCATTTACTATCTGGAGTTAGCTGGGTCAACTTGTGATACTTCTTCTGGAGGTAATGTTTAAGACAATGGATAGATGGGTTTCTAGAGAGAGAATATTTGTAAAAGAGGCAATGAATGACAAAACTTGAGAAGTATGCTTAGTGTTTGGAGGAGGAATCAGAACCTTTGAAGGAAAACTATTGAAAGCCCAGTGCACAGTAGACAGCACCCTGGTGTGGTAGGTTATATCATCCCCATTTTACAAATGAGGGAACTGGGGCTCAGAGAAGTCAAGCAACTTGCATAAGGTCACACACCTAGTAGTAGGTAGCATAACCAGAATTTAATTCTGGGCTCTCTGACTCCAGGTACCAGACTAACTATGGATCTGGAACATTTCCATCCTCAAAACATCTACGAGCCTTGTTTTATAATGACATAATCTTATACACTGAAGATCTAAAATTCTTACCAGTTTTACTAAAGGCAGGGGCAGGACGGCCTCTGGGAGGGTTAATTCCCTGTCATTGTTTACTAAATTTTCCTTTCTCCTTTTCTGAAAATTCTATGCATGTTTATTTAAAGAATGAACTTAGTGATTGATTTTATTTTAAATGATAAATACCATTTGAGAAAATCAGCCACATTGGGTTTTGGGGGAACTATAATCAATGGGGACCAAAACACGTCCTATAGACACTTTGATGTATAATGTCACCTGTGGGGGAATGTAGATAAATAGATTCATCATATGTACTTTTACCTTTAAATTTTGAACATGAAAGGTACTGCTAATGACTATGAAACAAATTCCTTGAATTTAGCTGATAATTGTTCTAGGACTTAAAGACCAGAAAGCAGTCAGACACATGTTCTCGCTTCATGCCAGCTTCTAGGTGAGATTGTAGGGGGAATCCTGGGGTTCCCCAGCACCAGCCCAGGCAAGAACTGAGGCCAGGCTTCTTGCTCCCATTAAGGAACGAGCTCTAGGTATGGCCCAGCTCTTCTGGTCCCACTGAGCTGCTGCACTCACACCCTAATCACCACCCCACTGTCTGCCCTGAGTGCTGGGAGGTGGCCCCACTTAGCTGCAAGCTCTCCCTGTCTCTTTATCTGAGCAGAATCTGGAAAAGTCTGGCAAGGACCAGGCAACAGATGTTAGAAGCCTGGGAAGTAAGGATTTAGCCACTCTCACCAGGCTTCTGGAGGGAGGATGGGGGAGGTTGGGCAGGCAGAATGACGTGCACGTCCCCTGCTCCCGTGGTATGGCAGCGGGCTTGGGCTCTTTGTCTCCTGAAGGATTTGTGGGTCCCGTTTGCGCAGGAGAGTGAGCAGGAAGGAGGACACCCCTAGACACGGAGGCCGCCTGCTCAGACTCCCGTGACCGAATCAGGAACTTGGATTTCTCGCCTCCAAGCCTCAGCGTGACTAGATGGGGTGGCTGGTCATTTCATTTCCTGATTACAGAAAGGTGCTGCCTTTCTTTTATCTTTCACTTTGGTACTGGGGGTGAGGGCAGCAAAGGCAGTCCTGGGCACAGGTTTTGGACTGGGTCCGGGTGTGGTTGCTGTTCTGTCCCTGACCAGCTACTCTTGGCTGTCTGCCTAGCATGCCGGAGTCCCTTGGGGTGGAGGAGTCAGGCTCTGACTCAGAGCTTTGTGAGAATGGGTCTTTGTGGCTGTCAGTGGCCACATTCAAATGTCTTCTGGCCAGCGCTTCGCTTTCAGAACTGGAGGGAACCTTTTAGGACCATCCTCTTTAGTGGTTCCCAGTCTAGTGTCCAGGAATGAAACATTGGGATTGTTTAGACTACGTATTGGGAAACGAAATGACTACAGAATAGTCATTCAGTAAATGTTACTTATGACCCCGCCCTACCTCTCATATCTGACTTTGACTGATGGTAGTTTTGAGGGTTCAGATGTATAAATATAAAGCTTTAAAAATTTTAAATAAAAACAGTTTTTAAAATAATCTTTTAAGAAGATTAACCATTGAAAATCAGACCATCATCCTTTTAGTTCCTTACGTCCTAAGCCTGTGCTGCAGTGTTCACTTGTATCATGGTTTAAAACTCAGATGCTGGAGTTTTAGGAGGAGCCGCTGAGGTTTGAATCCTGGCTCTGCCATCTGCCAGCTGTGTGACCTTGGACAAGTTGAATCTCCTCTCTGAGTATCTGCCTCATAGCATCACTGGTGCCTGGCACATAGCCAGTGGTACCTAAGTATTTATTAAAATAAAGCATAAGTGTTCATATTTTACTATTATTTTGAGTCCTCTCTAATAGATGGCTTCAGGCAGAGAGCATGGGCCCAGTGAAAGGTGTGCAGTGATCTAGGGATGGATGTTGTGACAGAGCCTGTGCTGAACACCGCAGGGTCCAGTACAGGGCTGGAGTGTCTGGGACTGGGGGGCCATGGCCCAGGCTAGTGATGTGGGTTCTAGAAATGGGGACCTGGCCTTAGGATTTGTGTGTGACGTGCCCTAGCCCCCGTCCCAGGCAGTCTAGATGTGAGTGGTAGAGGCTGCTGAAGGGGGAAGATGGTGTGGCAGCATTAAAGAATATGAAAATAACCTATAATCCTACCACCCTGATTAACCCGGTTTTGTTTTTGTGTGGTATCTTATCTGGATTTTCACATAGTTTAAGCATGGCATCTGTACTATTTTATAATCCATTTTCAGCTAACACAAATTTTTTTGTGTGTGTTTCTACCTTTCTAAATATTTTAATTGCAAAATAAAGAAGGAAGTTGTTAAACAAAATCAACTGAAGTGTTTTAGAAATTTTAAGACTGTTCAGTCTCTGTTGGGGAGAGTCTACTCCCAAGTACAAAGTGAAAGCTAAGGTTGTTCTTTGTCTGCATATGGGATTTTCTATTTCTGTTACAGTAAAAATTCTGTGTTTTCACAGTGAGGGTTGTATAACATCTTCTCTAGTTTCAGGGTAGGTTTTCTTACTCAAAATTCTTTTTGAGCAATGTAACTTCCTGCTCAAAAAAGGACACGGAATTGGTTTTATGTCTGTAATGGGAATATTTAGTCAAATATTCAGAGAGCTTTTTCCCACAGATATTTTTATGGAGGTCACTGCTTTATTCTCCTTTCCATGAACTTTGGTTTATTGTAAGAGTCTGGTTCTCATGCGACGGACTGTGCCTCGGTCACAAATGAAAGTTGACATTTATACTCGATGGAAATGTATAATTGAGAATCTGGGTGGTTTTCTCACCCTTCCTTCTCAGGTTGGTTTGGAAGAAATGCCCTTTAGAAATAGTGGTAAGAGTTTAGCCCAAGCTGCACGTTTGGGAATTTAGAAAAGAAAGGCTGGCCCCTTGTCAGAAGTGGGGCTGGGAGCTTCTAGGCTCCAATTTCCCTTTCTTTGGGAAGTCTTTGTAACAACCAAATGTACCATGACCCAGTGCCTTGGGTCTTTTCAGCCTTGAGCCAGCCCTTGAGACTTCACTGTTGACCTGGACCAGGTTACAAGAATGTGGCCATGCCTTGTAGAAAAAGGAGGAGATCCCAAAAGCCCTGGATTAGGAGCCAGAAGACTCTGTCATCTTGGCCTTACCCCTTAACTCTGTGGTGACATTTAGGCAGCCCAGTTATAACCCTCTTGGAGCCTTTGTTTTTCTCCCTGGTAAAGTGGTATCCTCTCAGCTTCCCTGAGGGGGCACAAATGAGAAATGGACAGGAAATGTTCTGGAATCCTTGAATCAAGGACTTGAATCCTTGAAACAAGGTGAGGATGGTGTCCCTTTGAGAGCCACAAAGCCCTATCTTGGCCGAGAATATGGGAGGTCCTGGCTGGGTCTTGATGGCAGAAATAAAAGCCTGAATTGCCGTGATAAAGCTGGAAACCTTGGCCAGGGTCAGCAAGCTTAATGCACTCTTCAAAATATTCCTGAAAGAAGGATTGGTGCTTTTCGTGATATGAAACGTCACACCATCATTTCAGATGGTTCTGTCTGGATTGCAGGTATCCATAGGTCTGGATGCATAACTGGCTCATTTATCTGGAATTATATTATTCACCCTGAATCTTTTCCTAGGAAAATTAACTTACAGTTTCACGACCCGTTATGTAAAAGTACTGTGCCTCTCTTTTTTTCTCCCTTAAGCTGTCCTGTTTTACTGTAGAAATTTCAGGAATAGTCTACTGATCCATATTCCTTTTCTGAGTTGAAAATTTCTGTCAAGTAGTTAGCTGTTCATAGCGTGTGCTGTTTTTCCTTCCAGATCTTCTTGCTCATTGTAGTCTTTCTCTGTTCACCCTCATACTTTTCCTTGTCCTCTTTTCAGCCTGTTCACATGAAGGGCAAGACCAGTGATACTGGGTCAAGTGCTACTTCAGCTTTAGGAAAGTTATCCTAATTTAGAGAGAATGGTTTGTTTTTGGAAAGTGTTTTGTCTCGAATCTGGAGGCCAAAAAAAAACCAACGTAAAACTATCCATGATTTATTTGCTAATAAGATGACTAATTCTTTAATTGTATCAGATACCCGCACAAATACATTCCAAGTGTCCACTTGAGCTCTCCTGTCCTGGCAAGTCAGACCCATAACAAAGAGGTTTAGGGTGCGGAAGATGTACTGGCCTTCAGTTTGCATAAAAGGTGTCCTCAGAGGCTCACTTGAAAGGAGCTGACCTAAGGAGGGCATGGACCATAGACTTATGAATTATTCAGGTTGTGTGTGACTTGGGGCCCTTTAAACCTATAATTAAGGAGTAGGGAATATCTTGTGGGTTTTTTTTTTTTTACCGCCTTCTTTGGAGGAAGTTTAAGAAGGCCCTTTCTTGGTACCTCAGTAGTGGGATTCTTGAGGGTTGGAGGGTGGGTAGTGGTTGAGAAGTGTGGGGAGAATGGAGTGGTGATGGGAGGCTGCTTACCTGGGTGAGCTGAGAGCACCCACATAACTTTATCATCTGCCATGTTCTCTAGCTGTGTAGAGGCTTTGGGGAGTGGAAGGTATGGTGTAGGGACTGGTTTTATAAAAACATCTTTTACTTATATGTCCTTAACTGAAACTATTTAGCAGTGATAAGTACAAGCAACTAGATTTGGATCTACTGGACAGATTTTAAGAGACGCAAAACAGTTTGTGAATTCCCATTGATCTAATCTGGGCTGTTCAACATAGTGATAACTTCACAGCATTCTCAGCGTGACAAATACTTCTGCCTTGAGACTGTTTGTTAGAACCCAGTGAATTTTTAAATCTTATAGTAACAAATAAATAAATAAACACTACCCTTGATTAAAATACATAATCAATAAGTTACAAGGATGTAATGGACAGCACAGGGAATATAGTCAATATTTTATCATAACTTTGTATGGAGTATAATCTATAAAAGTAGCAAATCACAATATTGTATACCTGAAACTAATATAATGTTGTAAGTCAACTATGCTTCAATTTCAAAAAAACAGGGCTTCCCTGGTGGCGCAGTGGTTGGGAGTCCGCCTGCCAATGTGGGGGACGCGGGTTCAAGCCCTGATCTGGGAGGATCCCACATGCTGCAGAGCAGCTAAGCCCGTGCGCCACAACTACTGAGCCTGCGCTCTAGAGCCTGCGAGCCACAACTGCTGAGCCCATGTGCCGCAACTACTGAGGCCCACGTGCCTAGAGCCCGTGCTGCGCGGCAGGAGAAGCCACTGCAATGAGAAGCCTGCGCACCACAACAAAGAGTGGCCCCTGCTCACTGCAACTAGAGAAAGCCCACGCGCAGCAACGCAACGAAGACCCAACGCAGCCAAAAATAAATAAATAAAATAAATTTAAAAAACAAATCCCATGCTCCTCCAGTGATACCAAACTGTTTCCTTCACACCATCCTTTTTGAACTTTCACATTTTGTATTGAAATTTTAGAAGAATCAATGTTTATTAACTGCAGCCCTCCCCCCAATAAAAAAACCCATTTTGTTCTAGAGGTCAGAGAAGAGTAGCTACCATTTGACATGGTGGTCTTAGAACCCCCATCACCTTGGCTAGGATTCCAGCTCTGCCCTTAACACAGTTACTTCTTTAAATCTGTTTCCTCAGATATAAAATGGGAATAAAAGTAACAATACCTTCTTCAGAGGCTCCCTGTATCAAGATAATGCACTGTGCCTGAGAAGCAATACTTCTTTGGGATTCTTTTCTGAGGATGAATTCTCAGCTGTAGAATTAACCTGATAAGAAAATTCTTTTTTTTTTTTTTTTAATTTGTTTTTGGCTGCATTGGGTCTTCGTTGCTGTGCACGGGTTTTTCTCTAGTTGTGGCGAGCAGGGGCTACTCTTCGTTGCAGTGCGCGGGCTTCTCATTGCGGTGGCTTCTCTTGCTGTGGAGCACGGGCTCTAGGCGCCTGGGCTTCAGTAGTTGAAGCACGTGGGCTCAGTAGTCGCGGCACGTGGGCCCTAGAGCTCGCGGGCTTCAGTAGTTGTGGCACGTGGGCTCAGTAGTTGTGGTGCCCAGGCATAGTTGCTCCGTGGCATGTGGGATCTTCCCAGACCAGGGCTCAAACCCGTGTCCCCTGCATTGGCAGGCGGATTCTTAACAACTGTGCCACCAGGGAGGTCCCAGCCTGATAAGAAAATTCTTTACCGAGTATTGCCATTCCACTTTTTGGGGTTGTCTTTTAAGGTCAAGCTTATCTAACTGGTTGTTCTTGGGCCATCTGTCTCACTAGTGTTAGAACTCTGCAGTTACAACCCCAGCAGACCATCTCATTACTCTTTCTTTGTTCTGTTGCCTACAGCCTGAAATCTATTCTTGGCCTTTGATATTTCACTAAAATGTCATTTTCATTTCTCTTTTCCTTCTTGCTATAAACAGCAGGGATCTTAAGAATACAGTTTGACTTTTGACAAATGTATACACCCATGAAACCTCATCCAGATCAAGACATACACAGTATATTTCTATACCCAAGAAGGGTATAGACCCTCTCCATTCAAAACCCCTACCCCTATCACTTTCAGATTTCTAGGGCCTAGATTAATTTTGCCTTCTTGAACCTAACATAAATGGAGTTTGAGGTCTCTCTCTCCCTCACTACACTGTTGTTGCTTGTAGCAGTAGTTTTCCTCTTTATTGCTAGGGGTTGTTTCAGTGTATGAATATAGCACAGTTTTATAATCCATTCTTCTGTTGATGACATTTTGGTTGGTCTCAGTTGTGGGCGATTTGGATGAAGCTGGTGTGAAGCTGGTTTCATCTCTCTGAACATTCAGTGTGGTTAGTGTCTCCTCCACCTCCTAACCCTGCAGCCCTGGGCAAGTGTCTTAATCTTTCTGCCTTGGTTTCCTCATCTGTAAAATGGAAGGTCAGGAAACAATTCAAGGTTGTGGCCACCATTTAAAAAAAAATAGAGTAAAATAGGGGATCAAAATAAATGACATGGAACTGTACATGTTGCAGCTCACATAAATACAGTTATGTGTGTGTGCAGGTATGTCCATAATAACAAATATAAACTGTATTTGTTATTATGAATTGTGAGCACATCCGTTTGCAGCACACTGATTTGTATATGTCCTTGTGTAAGCAAGGAAGTTGAAGCACCTGTGAATTATCTAGTTAATGCGTATCTTTGCCCTCCGGTGTCCAAAACAGCCACAGTGTTAAGGGTCATTTATATACAGCTAGCTATAGGCCAGCCACTGTTTTAAAAGCTTACATATAAAGGCATATAGCTCTCAAAACCGTCCTATGAAATGGGTTATTTATCCCCATTTTACAGATGGAGAAGCTGAGACATTGGTTATACAACTTGCCCAAGGTCACAGAGCTTGAGTCTAGGATGATAGGGCCATGATTTGAACCCAGGCAGTGCAAGTCTAGAATCTGTGCTCTAAACCACTATTCCGGGGGACATAAAAGAGGCAAGTGGCATGTGAGCAAATGCAATTAATAATAATCTAATCAATACAATGCTCCTCTCTTTTATTTCAGATATGAGAAATGAGTGTTGGACGTCGAAGAATAAAGTTGTTGGGAATCCTGATGATGGTAAATGTCTTCATTTATTTGATTGTGGAAGTCTCCAAAAGCAGTAGCCAAGAAAAAAATGGAAAAGGGGAAGTAATAATACCCAAAGACAAGTTCTGGAAGATATCTGACCCTCCCAAGGCATATTGGAACAGGGAACAAGAAAAGCTGAACAGGAAGTACAATCCCATTTTGAACATGTTAGCCAACCAGACAGGGGAAGCATACGGATTTTCCAACATAAGCCATCTGAATTATTGTGAACCTGACCTGAGGGTCACGTCAGTAGTTTCAGGTTTCGACAGTTTGCCAGACAGATTTAAAGACTTTCTGTTGTACTTGAGATGTCGAAATTATTCACTGCTTATAGATCAACCTGATAAGTGTGCAAAGAAGCCCTTCTTATTGCTGGCGATTAAGTCCCTTACTTCACATTTCGACAGAAGGCAAGCAATTCGGGAATCTTGGGGCAAAGAAACCAATGTGGGGAACCAAACAGTGGTGCGAGTCTTCTTACTGGGCCAGACCTCCCCAGAGGACAACCATCCTGACCTTTCAGATATGCTGAAATTTGAGAGTGAGAAACACCAAGACATTCTTATGTGGAACTACAGAGACACCTTCTTCAACTTATCTCTGAAAGAAGTACTCTTTCTCAGGTGGGTGAGCACTTCCTGCCCAAATGCTGAGTTCGTGTTCAAGGGTGATGATGATGTTTTTGTGAACACCCATCACATCCTGAATTACTTGAATAGCTTATCCAAGAACAAAGCCAAAGATTTGTTTATAGGTGATGTGATTCACAATGCTGGACCTCATCGGGATAAGAAACTCAAGTACTACATCCCGGAAGTTGTTTACACTGGCGTCTACCCACCTTATGCAGGGGGAGGTGGATTCCTGTACTCCGGCCACCTGGCCCTGAGGCTATACAATGTAACTGACCAGGTCCTTCTCTACCCCATCGATGACGTTTATACTGGAATGTGCCTTCAGAAACTTGGCCTCGTTCCAGAGAAACACAAAGGCTTCAGGACATTTGATATAGAAGAGAAAAACAGGAATAACATTTGTTCCTATGTAGGTTTGATGTTGGTACATAGTAGAAAACCTCAAGAGATGATTGATATTTGGTCTCGGTTGCAAAATGCTCATTTAAGTTGCTAAATTATGTACTAAACTAAATTTTGCATAGAAAGATGTATCTCGAATAGTTCCCATGTTGTGTTCTCTCACATTAGAGGTAATTTCTATGTAAAACCATCAAAACTGCCTTTATGAGTAGTATCCATATGAGGGCCTCTAAACCTTTCAATGTAGTACTTTCTGAAGAGGGAAAGCAGAAGATCCTAATTTTTATGTAGGATATGACAGGACGAATGGTTCTGACCCTTCCTGCTGGCTAGTGGTCATTATTTTCTAACTTGTCCCCCTTGTCATCTGAAATCATGTTTCTGAAATCTGATCGTGTTAAGTTATTTTTGTTTTGCCCTCATATGATGGTAATCCTATTTCCCATTATAATGAGTGAATTATCTGCAATTTAGGTATTCATAAACCTACTGGCTACAAAGACACTGTTATATATGACTCAGTGCTTTTTGTGAAATGGAATTACATTTATTTTCATGAAATTTGGATGAATTTTTTAAATAGTCTGGAAAAGTTAACTTCTGTTGAAATTTCCTGCTGCCCCAACATTTCCTTGGGTTAATCTAATCAGTTTTGCAAAATGGGAATCACCGTGTGACATTCATCCAGTTTTATCTTGTTATGGTCTTTTGGTCATAATAAGGAGGAAGCTTAACTATCTTGTATTTCATTTGCTGGGTGGTATCGTGATAGTTCTCTCTTTTTTAGTATTTGAAAATAATGAGTATGATTTCATAATCTTCAAACTGAAGATTGAATTGACCCTGGTAACCATATTGTGTTTATGATTTTTCATTGTGGACCAGGAAAGCGTATGTAACTTTTGAACTTTAAGTGAAAAGATTGAAGTTGCAGACCTTTTTATCAGTGGTTTGTCAGTTTAAAACTGCAGAATTCTGTTCTTGCCACATGATTACGTGTTGCTTATACAAAATTATTATCCTGAGTAGTGACTGCTTTCCTGTTTCAGTGTAGAAGTGCCTGTGTTTTTATTTATTGTTCAGATCAAATACCAAAACATTTTCTTAAATATATTTTGTGTAATATTTTATTTGTATACAGTGTTGTTGATTAATTATTTAACTAGAGCATGGTATTTTAAGTAGTAAGTATAACATATGTTAAATAAAGTTAATTGTTATTTTTGAATTAAAAAATTTTGGGGGGGATATGAACTAGAATTCTGCCAAACTGTTGCTATATATACTGTCTTGTAACATGCTTTCTTGAGACATTTTTGTGTTATAGATATGAAGATTCTTACCAGATGTGATACTGGGGACTGTAAGAAGATTGAAATAAAGTCACCATATTTTTAATTGTCGCGTGTAATGTGTAACCTGTAATCTCTGTTTCCAGCATTTAATTACATTTTCCCCAAAGAGGCCATTTTTTTCCCCCAGAAACTATTACAGTAATATTGAACTATACCTTTTCATCTGTCTTTGTATTTAAAATTCTTAAAAGTGCTTTCCCATGTAGAGTCTTTAGGGAGGAGTATGAATACTTATTTACGCTTCCACTTTCAGTGAGTATAAAGGATTTAACTCTTTATACTCACTGAAAATGGTGTGAGTGGAATGGAGCAGCATCTTAAAGATTCTATCATCCTAAGCCATGTCCATTTTTGGGGTTTGTATCCACGGTGATGAAACATGGAGCAGCTTTGACCACTCAAGTTTCTTTCCTAGACTTTTGTTGAGAAGAAACTGCTAAAGCTCAATTAAAAACAAGTAGGCATTGGATGAAACTCCAAAAACAGAAGGATTAGTGTTGTGAGAACATGTAGCACACTGTCCTCTCCTAGTGGGAATGTTGAGGCCATACACGTGAGCGAGTATGAGGGCACAGATACTTGATATGGGTTTGAAGATTTGTAAGCTTGGTCCTTCTAAAGGGTTCATGTGCCTGCATCTGATCTCTCTGCTCCAGTGGTTGTGAGTAGAGGGTGGTGGCCACATCACCACATCAGGTTTAGAGACGAGTAATGAAGCTCTCAGAGCATTCATAGGCATTTGGTTCACAAATTGCTTGTGTCCATGTAACTTGACCATGTGTTCTTAAGTAATAGATTTCTCCTCTGAGGAAGATTTAATTTTTTTCTTTTAGGGAGTCTCCTTCACTGAGATTTCAAGTCTACAGAGAAAGAAGAGATGTAGCAGGTTTTGAAACATGTTTGGAGGACCACTGAGGGCCTTTGGTGAGCCTCTTCTTGACATGTGCCATTATTCGAACATCAGTCCTTGGTGCTAACAATGTCTGGTGGGTGAGATGCTCTCTGGCTCTTCTTTATTTGACAGAAGCTCTCATGCAGTTGTTACCTGAGCCCACAACACTGGTCATCGACCTCATGGGATGACCCTTTTCAGCAAAGGGATACTAGATGTTACAGCTTTCCACATGCTTGGGCTCAGTGTTGGTACTGACTGATCCCGTGCAAGGGCTTTTGGTGCCCATGAGCTGGATTCTCATCTGAGCTTCCATCTCTTGGATGTAAGCATCACAGCCTAATTCATTCTTGGAGAACTGTTCAATAACTGAGGCCTCAGTGGAAACTGCTTTTTGGACCTTTTTTCATGGTTACTCCCAAGTCATGTTGTTTTTGAGTTTGAGGGTTTTTGAGTTTGAGGGTCAAAAAGGCTAAATGAGCATTGCCAGAGTTTGGACTTTTCATAAACCCAACTACACCTTAAGAGGAAAAGGATGAAAGAGACCAGAATGGCTCATTTCCATCCCTGACCCTGCTTTCCTTTCTTGAGTTGGTTGAGAGAGAATGGAAAACAAGGGCAGGAAGTTTGAGTCTCACTTGAAGTTGAATCCAGAATTAAAGGCACCCAAAGGGTGACCACCTCCTACTTTTCTACTCCTGATTGGTATGGTCTGGAAGTCTGATGTTCTGGGTTATCTTGTTTCCCTTAGATGCAGGAAGGGAGAAGGCATTTATGAAGGTAAAGGATGGCTTATTTTCACTTCCAGGAAAGCTGAAATGAAAGAAGCCTTTACTTGGGCCAAAAGTTAACTTTTCTGTGATTTGCCTTAAGAAAAATGTCAGATGAAGTAAAAATTCTTGTTTAGAACAGGAAAGTAAATACTTCATGTGCTGGGCTGTCTAGATTATAGGATAAATTCATTTTTCCTTTATGTTAATTCTATATTAGTTTTATTTTTTAAATGCTAGGGTCATCTGCCAAGTAATTTTGAAACTGAGCTTTACCTAATTAGGGTTAACAATCTGAAAAATTAAAATATTTATCATGGTTTATTTAGGTCTCAATACACTTGAAAGTTTTTTTGCCCTTAGTATCTTTTTTTATAAATGTATTTATTTATTTATTTTTGGCTGCGTTGGGTCTTCATTGCTGTGCGCGGGCTTTCTCTGGTTGCGGTGAGTGGGGGCTACTCTTCACTGCGGTGCACGGGCTTCTCATTGCGGTGGCTTCTCTTGTTGCGGAGCACAAGCTCTAGGCATGCGGGCTTCAGTAGTTGTAGCTCGCAGGCTCCATAGTTGTGGCTCGTGAGATCTAGAGCGCAGGCTCAGTAGTTGTGGTGCACGGGCTTAGTTGCTCCATGGCATGTGGGATCTTCCCTGACCAGGGCTCGAACCCGTGTCCACTGCATTGGCAGGTGGATTCTTAACCACTGCGCCACCAGGGAAGCCCACCCTTAATATCTTGAAAGGTAGAGGCCAAGAATGAGGCACTTTTGTCTTTAAGGAGGCCCTAAAATCTTGTTTGTTCACATCACATATGAAATTCCATATTTATTAATTGTAAGATTCAGTACTTTTTATATACCACTAAAAAGCGCAATATGATTTGTATCAATTGTACAATATGCCTCAATTGCGGGGGTGTTAAAAAATGAAATATTACATCTTAGAATAATTGAAGTACTGCATTAGTGTGTGTATATGTGTATGTGTGTGTGTGTGTGTGTATGCCCTTAAATTGAAAGATGAAGCCTCATTTAGCTTTATTTGAAAGATGGAGCCCTGTTTGGGTTTATTTCCTGCTTCTCTCACTTTAATCTGTGTTTAGGAATTTTCACCCAAGCAACCATAGTAGTGGCTTCTGAGCTTTGGCAGTTGTTTTCTTCCTGTCTGTTGTGCATTGTGAAAGGGAATGTATTGATTGCGCTGAAGCAGCAGAAGTAGAGTTTTTAATTTGATTGTAATCCAAGGGCTTATTTCGAAGTCAGGGGCCAGGCGGTTGAACAATGGTGCTTGCAGCTTCCCGACAGCTGCCCTGTATCAGGGAAATGCTCTTTCATCCTACGCAAGCAGTAAGCCGGCCACATGAAGAACTTGCATCCTCAGTGTCAGCATGGGCTCACTCATTGCTCTGGAATCCTACCATCCTGTATACAGCCCATTGCTAGCCTGTCTTCAACTAACACTCTCTTCTAGCTCATCATCCAAGCCCTTCCCCAAATTGGCTTTCCTAACCATTCTATTGAAAGGCCATCAGTAACTCTGATCCTGGTACCAACTTCAACCACCTCTTCTTTTAAAATAATTATATCAAAATAAAAAGATATTATCCTACCCTTGGTTGGGGTTCTTCCAGAAACAGATCTTAAAGAGGAGGATTCTAGGTCAAGTTAGTGTTTTGGGAAATGCAGGTGCATGGTCCATGGTGAAGTGATGTTGGGAAGGCAGACAGCCAATAAGAGTGTGTGTTAAGCCAACGGGCACCATGGAACTGGAGCTCAGCCCCTGGGGCATCTATGAAGAACAGTCCAGAAAACTTGCGTCAGAAGGACCCCTCCTCCATCCCTGGTGGGGGGGGGGCTGGGCTATTTTTTGTAATAGTTCTATTGAGACATTCAAGTGTGCTATGATTTTGAGTAGATTAGGGTTGTGCTGTAACATTACAGTCCATGACAGAAACAATTTGGCTCCTGGTCTCTTTGAATGCTTTTACCTCTGGGGCAGGTAGGGGTCAGGTGCAGACCTTCAGTTCCCCTCCAAGTGGCTCTGGGTTGCCCAGGAGTGTGGTGGATGTTTGAATGCCCCTCCGATCAAGGAAGAAGATTAGTATTCAAGGTCAGTTCCTTTGTTGTCGGGGCAGAGCACTTGCTACCTTGCCTTGTCCTTGTCGATATCTGCCCAGTGCTCCCCCTCAAAGCACCCTCAACCCTCCTCTGACTGCCTTGGCACAAGGCCTCTCCTTCCCCCCCTTGTTTGTCTTTGTTATCCTGGTGGTGACAACGGGAACTGGCCTGAAAGGGCCTGGGCCAGAGCTGTCTCCCCTGCCCTGTCCTCCACGCTGTCCCCTGTACAGCAGCTACTGACGGGTGGGGTGGGAGTGAGGGCTGGCCCAGGGAAGGGGGCTCTGTGGCTTGTTCGCAGACACCCAGCCCTGCCCAGGCAGCACCCCTTCAGCTGCCCAAAATTCCTGAGTGGGCAGGAGGGAGGTGGCCAGGCCTTCCTCGCCTCAGTCTGGTCCTACCCAAGCTCTCCCTGGACAAAGGCCCGGCGCTCGCCTCCTTTGAATCAGTGGCCCTCTGGACTGTTCTCCTCTCGTTCAAGGGTTCAAGGCACTGGGCTCAGAATGCCTTTTCCCACTTGCCCCACCTCATTGCAAAGTGGGATACAGTCATGACATGTTAACCAATCATTTGATGATTTATTTCCAGTCTGTGGGTAGAGAAGAGGATGGAAACAGAATTTTGTTGGCACGTCGCAAAGTTAGCCAAGGGGCAGGCTTGGAGGGGCCTAGCAGGAAACCTCCCTGTGCAGAGACCCAGGGTCAGACAACAGGTACCACGGTCCAGAATGGCAACAAGGCTCAAGTCCTGTCTGTTCTGCCCGTCAGAACCTTGAGGCCCAGCACACCGGAGCGACAGTCAGTCAGGAGCCAGAATTGCAAATTGTGTGGCCTCTGGTCTGCTCTTATCCTCCTGGCTGGTGAGATGGGAGAACCCCAGAGAGGCACAAGGAGAAAAGAACCAAGAAAACGATCAGACCTGGGCAATCCCGAACCTCTTAAATAGCAGTAATCTCACATGTATTTTTCCTCTTGTGGGATGTAAGAAATGAGTATTGAGGGCTAAAGTTGTCGGGCTTAGAGTTGGTGGGAAATGCCTTTATTTATTTGATTTCGAAAGCCTCCCAGAGTGAGTCACTGTGGAAGGAATGAAGAAGAGGGGAGGGGCTGTGATGCATGGTCAGAAAAGCTAGAGAAACTTCTCACTCATGGCGTCCTGCTGGATTGGAGAACAAGATGAACAGAAGACGCAGCACAACCCCATGGAGAGCCCGCTGGACCATGAGGCGGGGGAGGGGCGTTTCATGGCCTGTCTTGCTGGTCACACTTCCAGAAATCGCAGAGGTGCTTATTGGAATGAGCTGGCACGGTCCCTGCAACTGAGTACCTGCTCAACAAATAGGAGCTATTATAACAATTTTAAAAACTCGGCTGTGGCAGAGTTTTAATAATATGGCAAACAAAATATTTTCTGCTTTACTCAAAGTCTGGGCACTTTTCATTGCTGGTAG
Organism: Monodon monoceros; assembly: GCF_005190385.1. NCBI lineage: Eukaryota > Metazoa > Chordata > Mammalia > Artiodactyla > Monodontidae > Monodon > Monodon monoceros. The sequence goes on along the minus strand of NW_021703775.1, from coordinate 36,454,864 downwards.
ACCAACCCTGTAAGTTATTCTTCTGAGATGGGATTGATTTGTTTGGGGAATCTTGCACTTAGAAAACTTGAAATTCAAAAATAATTTTAAAATTTTAATTTTGAATTAATTTTTTGTTTCCAGAAAAGTTGTAGAGCAGAGAGTATCCATATATGTCCACCCAACTTTCCCTAACGTTAACGTCTTACATAACCACATCACGATCAAAATGAATATCAACCAACCAACAACAGGAAATCAGTACTGCTTTAATTCTATTACCTACACTACAGACCTTATGGGGATTTTACTAGTTTTTTCCACTAATGTCCATTAGGCTCCTGTTCAAGGTCCCACATTACATGTAGTTATTTTTCCTTGGCCTTCTGCAATCTATTAGTTTCTAAACCTTTCCTTGCCTTTCCTGACTTTAATCTTTTTGAAGTGTACTCGTTATTTGTATGATGTCCTTCAACTTGGGCTTGTCTGATGTTTTCTCACGATTTGCATGAGGTTTTGTATTTTTGGCAAGAATACCACAGAGGTGGTGTTTTGTCCTCAGTGCATCCTGTTGGGGGCTCCTGGTGTCAATATGTCCCATTCCTGGCAATTTTAACCTTTGTTTAACCTGGTTTCTCCTCTGTAAGGTACTTTCTCTTTGTAGTTAAGAAATATCTTGGAGGGCATTTGTACATTTAAAGCTAACAAATGACTGAGTTAATGCATCTAAAGCACTTAAGGCCTGGCGTGTAGTAAGTGCTCAAGGAATATAGCTGTTGTTTTTTTCGTCATCACTTTTATTGCTGCCACCATCCCAGTTCTGTCCCTGGTTTTCCTCTGGTGTTGGCTACCTTTACTGTTCCCTTCATTATCCTCTGCATACCCTGCTGATCCAACCTGCACTGGTCACTTCCTCACATTGGGGTTGGCTTTCTCATTCAAAAGACATTCATTCCTGTCTGTGGCCTCAGGAAGGGCACAGAAGAGCTGGAGGCGTCTCGGCACATGGGGGTCGGGGCGGGGCAAGAGCCTATTGTTACTCCAGGGTGAGGGGGAAGCCTGCTAACAGGAGGAGTGCTCATGTCTCTGTGGGATGTGCTTACTTTAGAGGGGGCCTTGGCTGGGGAGGCCGGCTGTCCCATATCATTCACGGTGGAAGTCTGGACCAGAACCCGAGGACCCACAGTCACACTCCTTGTGGACCTGCAGGGACAGGATGAAGGAGAGCCCACCTGGCTGAGGCCTTGAAGCAGGAATGAGCCAGAGGCAGACCTCCTTCTATAGAAGGTGGTAGAGTTTTCTCCAGCGAGGTGGTGGGTTGCTGCTCTGAGCCACCTTCAGGGGTCATTCTAAGGGGGAGGGTCAGGGGTCGAGGGAGCCCTGAGCCCTCCCTTCCTGCACAATGCCCAAGTAAAGCAACGCTGGCTCCACCTAGATGAGAGCAGGGGCTCCTCAGCCAAGGTCAGGAGATGCCAGTGCTCTCAAGGAAGCCTGCTACAAACTGCTTACCAGGAGGTTCCTTGTCCTTCTAGCACACACAGTTTTGTTTGCAGAATGGCTTTTCTTGGCAGCCTTCTCAGCCTCCCAGACTCTTCCCGTACTTTAGAGCACTTGGGCTCTATTTTGACACAGAGATGAAGTTTTGCATGTTTGAAAATAGCTGCCATGCAGAGGACTGTTGTAGCTACTGTTTTTGCCTGCAGCACACTTTTCTCCATCCTCCTTCTGGAAACAGACTGAGCCCCGGGACTGGAGGGTTGGGCATGTGACCAATCAGGACCCACGGGAGTCCTCCCAGCGCTGGGAGAGGGGTGCTCTTCTTCGGGGCTGATGGAATTGCCCGGCCAGCTCCCTGACTCTCTTCATGAAGCTTCCCATCGGCAGAGGAAACAAACAAGGGCGACTCGTGTGGAAGCAGGAAGTGGGGGTGAAAAGGGCGATGGTGACACATGGTAGCGTTTGAGCCCTGGGTCCACGTCCACCGTCTGCCCTTACCAGCTATGTGAGTCAATGCGTTCCTTTCCTCTCAAGCTCGCCGGGGTTGGGTTTCTTGGTCCTGGCTGACGCCAAGAAGCCTAGTTCCTTCCCTGAGTTCTAGGTTGAGCCCAGCTGTGGATGCCTCCAGATTCCTACACCAAGGCACCCAATTTCAGGTCGATTTCTCCCAGGAGGCAGCTGGGGGTGGGAGTTGATGTACTTGTCTTAGGCCAAAGAATCTGGGTGGAAAGATCTAGGAAGCAGGCAGCAGGGAGTAGGAAGTAATCTCCCTTCTCCCAGCATGTGTTCAGCGCCGGTCTGGAGATCCCCGGATGAGAGAGTTTACAGCTTCTCTTTCAGGGTCAAGTTTATAGGCTCAGTTTATAAGTGTTAGCTCTGGTTGACATGTGAAGAGCCAAAAAAAGAAAAGGAAGAGGCGTGTGTGCGCTCACGTGAGTGTGTGTGTGTGTGTGTAAAATCCAGTTCCTTGGGAGAAGAAGATGCTGGTGGGCTGGGAGAAGATTGGGGAGGGGGAGGTGCTTAGCTGCGTCTACAGCCAGTGTGGGGGGTGAGGGTACCCCCAAGGGGCCTCACAGTCAGATGAGGGAGACCCTGGCAGCTGCAGTGGGGTAACGAGCAGCTGGTACCAGCTGTGAGGGGAAGGTGGGTGGGTGCTCATTAGAAGGTTCTGTGCTCCAAGCTGCACAGGACTCTCCGGGGCCTGAGCAAGCTGGGGCTGGACAGCATACAGCTGCGGAGGTTGGAACCATCCCCTGCTTTCATAATCGATGTGACCATTCCTGAAAGTGTGCTTGGTGTTGGCAGGCGTGGGGAGGCGAGACCTCTGGGCCTGTTGGAGGGTGTGACTGCGTTGCCGCTGGGTGCAAAGTGCTCTGGCTGCTGGGAGGGGAGTTCAGTGCATCTGTGAGATGTGATCCATTGAGCCCAGTCCCGGTTTCCTCCTTCAGTTCACAGATGAGGCAGGCGAGGCTTAAGAAGTTATGTCAACTCAAGTTCACACAACCAGCAAGTCAAGACCCAGAACTTATACTTGGGGCGTCTGACTCCAAAGTGTAAGGGCTTTACCTCGCTGTGGGACTGTCTCCCTGGGCCTGCCAGAAGAGGACATGCAAGGCCATCACTGTCCCAGGAAATGCCACTAGCGCTGTGGCATCTCTGCCCAGGTCCCCGGCCCTGAGCTTGTATTTGCCCTTTGGCCTCTGACCCCACTGTCCAGAGATATATTTCCCTCCATGGGCCACCTAACTCAGGTTTTGTCTTCCGAGAGTCTGACCCCAGCCCCACCCTGGTTCCCCACTGTGCAGAGCCTGGGGTTCTACTCACAGACCCACAGTGTTTGTTGATGAAGGTGTGTGGCCACCGAGAAGATGTGTTAGTCGGTGAAAAAAACTGAGGCTCACAGAGCATGTGACCTTTTCATTTCAAATAGGCAGTAAAAGGTCAGGCAGGTTAGTGATTGCCTAGGGCTTGGAGGTGATGGAGGAGGGAAATGGGGAGTGACTATTAAGGAGTATGTGGTTTCTTTAGATGAAAATGGTCTAAAATTCATTGTGGTGATGGTTGTACAACTCTGTGAATATAATAAAAACCATTGAATTGTACACTTCAAAAAGGTGAATTGTGTGGTATGTGAGTTATATCTCAATAAAGTTGCTACTAAAAAAAATAAATTTCACCAAATTTTAAGGGGGAAAAATGGTAAGGCAGGGCCTCAATTTCAAGTCTTGCACAAAACAGACCGAATCAATTGACTCACATTGTTCCCCCAATACCAGTAACGGACACATTGGGCTCTACGACGGTTACTGCCCACTAGACGTGTCCTTTTAATGTTTCCCCCCAGTTGTCCATACACTCCTTCCCAGTTCTGGAGACAGAGGCCTAAGGCCTCTTCCGATGTTGAAATTCTGTAATTGTGATTCCATGATGCTGTGAGACCCCTGCCTGGCCGTGAGCTGGTTGCTTGGAATCAGGGGTGCAGTCAGGGCAAAGGGCTGACGGTCTCTGGGCTCAGTCACTTTGCTGCTTTCCCATCAGTCACCCTGTTAGACTAGGTGTGCACCCAGGATGAGGCCAGTTCTGTCTTGTCCGTCCCTGAGTCCCTGGTGCCTGCTGTCCTGTTCCTCCACTTTATTGGCTTCAGAGCACTGGTTTCTTTTTATTTTTTAATTAATTAATTGATTTAATATTTATTTTTGGCTGTGTTGGTTCTTCATTTCTGTGCGAGGGCTTTCTCTAGTTGCGGCGAGCGGGGGCCACTCTTCATCGCGGTGCGTGGGCCTCTCGCTGTCGCGGCCTCTCCTGTTGGAGAGCATAAGCTCCAGATGCGCAGGCTCAGTAGTTGTGGCTCATGGGCCTAGCCGTTCTGCGGCATGTGGGATCTTCCCGGACCGGGGCACGAACCCGTGTCCCCTGCACTGGCAGGCGGATTCCTAACCACTGTGCCACCAGGGAAGCCCAGAGCACTGGTTTCTTTGCACGTAGTCTGCCATCCACACCCACAGGGCAGAGGTATGTCTGTCCTGTTCACCTCTGTACCTGCCCATGACAGGAGCTCAAAGGGTGGGTGTTGAATGAATGAATATGCGAAACATAGTAATATTTGTCCATAGAAGATGTATGTGAGTGAATAGATAAGTTTCCCAAGTGTTTTTCCTAAGATTTTTTTACTAACCAGATTGACTGATTTAATTTGAGTTTAATCTTTGTTCTCTTCCACTCAGTTTTCACATGAAAGTAGGTGAAAAGTCCTCTGAGGGCAGGTATCTGTTGTGTTTACCTCTGTATCTTGTCCATAATAGGAGCTTAATAGTTGTTGAATGAATGAATAGATGAACAAGGTAATATTTGTTGAAGGAAGAAAAGGTAGTATAACAAGCAAAATGTCCCCAGAGAGGAAAGGGAGAAAGAGCAGGGGAGTGTTTGTTCCACACAGTTGCTGACTCTTTTTATTTTTTTATTTTTTAATTGAAGCGTAATTGATTTATAATATTGTGTTAATTTCTGGTGTACAGCAAAATGATTCAGTTTTATATATATATATTCTTTTTCATATTCTTTTCCATTAGTTTCATTACACGATACTGAATATAGTTCCCTGTGCTGTAAGTAGGACCTTTTGTTTCTCTGTTTTATATATAGTAGTTTGTATCTGCTAATCCCAAACTCCTAATTTATCCCTCCCTCACCCTCTTTCCCCTTTGGTAACCATAAATTTGTTTTCTATGTCTGTGAGTCTGTTTCTGTTTTGTAAATAAGTTCATTTGTATCATATTTTAGATTCCACATTATAAGTGATATCAGGTGGTATTTGTTGTTCTCTCTCCACACAGTTGCTAAGTCTATTTTTTATTTTATTTTATTTTGATGGGGGGGTGTCACCTGATTTTTTTCCCCAGTTTTGTTGAAATATAATTGATGTACAGCACTGTATAAGTTTAAGGTGTACAGCATAATGATTTGATTTACATACATCATGAAATAATTACCACAATAAGTTTAGTGAACATCCATCACCTCATATGTATACAAAATAAAAGAAAAAGAAAAAACATATTTGTTCCTTGTGATGAAAACTCTTAGGATTTACTCTCTTAACAATTTTCATATGTAACATACAGCAATGTTAATTATAAAAATCATGTTGTACATGACATCCCTAGTACTTATTTATCTTATACCTGGAAGTTTATGTCTTTTGACACCTTTATCCAATTCCGTCTTCCCCCATCCTCTGCCTCTGGTAACTACAAATCTGATCTCTTTTTCTATGAGTTTATTTGTGTTTGTTTTTTGAAGTGTAATTGACGTATAGCACTATATTTGTTCCTGGTGCACAACATAGTGATTCACTATTTCTATACACTACATAAGTCTAGTTACCATCTTTCACCATATAAAGTTATTATATTATTATTGACTGTATTCCCCTCACCATACATTTCATCCCCATGACTCATTTTTTTTGTAATTGGAAGTTTGTACTTCTTGATCTCCTTCACCTATTTCACTCCTCTCCCCTCTGGCTAACTCTTTATTATGTCCTTTCTCTCTGTCCTATCCTGGCCCCTTACGTGGACTCAGACTGCCTACACAAGGATAACCTGAAGATAGTAAATACCTGGCCACAGGTGGCAATCACTTACCTCAAGGACTACCTGGATCACTTCTTGTCCAGTCCTCCAACTCCCATTTGCCTCTGCTCTTAGCTTTGATATCTGTCCCAGTCCTGCATTTAATGACTCATTTTGAGACCTGAATCTCAGCCTGAGACATCTGACTGGAGTCTGGCCTTTAATCTCCAGCCCTGCCTATGGTCACAGTGGATGAGACACTCCTAATTTCTGCCCTACCCTGTAGGCCAACCAGCCAGGTTGTATCCTGTCCAGTGTCCCTGCCAGTGGAGGAAGATAGAAAATTAATCTGGAGATGCGCTTCTTCTTGGAGGAGACTCCAAGTGTCTAAACTTAGTGACTTGCTTCTAATCAGTAGAATACGGCAAAGATACTGAGTGTCACTTTCATGATTAGGTTATAAATGATTTCCTGTTAGCAAACTCTCTCTTTTCGTAGTTTTAATGGAGCAAGTTGGACAGGCCTATGTGGCAAGAAACTGAGAGTGGCCTCTGGCCATCTGCCAACTGGGAAATGAGGCCTTAAGTATATCAGCCCTGAAGGAAGTGAATCCTGCCAACAACCACACGAATGGGCTTAGAACTGGCTCATTCCCCAGTTGAGCCTCCAGATGAGACTGCAGACCTGAGGCCAACACACCTTGGTTGCAGCATGGACTCCTCACCCTCAGAAACTGTGAGATAATAAGTGTATGTGAAAGCACTAAGATTTGGTATAATTTGTAACTCAGTTGGAGATAACTAATACATTGTGTCCGTTTTGTTTTATGCTCTCCACCAAGAAATAAATTTACTATGAAGCTAGTGAAATTTAAATTTCTGGGCCCCTCACTTGCATCATCCCTTTGTGCAGCCCTGGGAGAGCCCTTAGCAATGTGTTCACATGGTCATATGTTTTTGTAAAGTTTATAGGAAATATTTTAACTGCAATTAGTTAGGGTTGGTGCTTCTTGCTACTTCAGCCTTCCTCTTGAGTCTGGTGGTGTGGCAATGGGGGAGGACATTTTGAGGATTTGACTAAGGGGAAGTTGATTTGAGATACATTTAGTGGGACATGAGGATGTCCATGTGTGTGGCTTGCAGTTGCTTCTGTGTCAAGTCATGTTGCTAGCAAAGTTTCACATGCTGGTACTTGGCAGAGTTAGGATTCAATCCAAGGTTCATCTCATGGACTTAGCACCAGACTAGGTTGACTTTCATCTTCTCAGTGATTCATTAGTGGCTTTGATTTCTTAACTTAAAGGCATGAGACTCTGCCTTCAGATATGTGCTACATTTGACACTTTTTCCACCTTCTCACCTGGTCTAACACCCTAGTCTTATCACCCATTGACACCATCCCCGTGCCCTTTGCTTGATCCATGGAACTTCTCTTTTTGCTGGGCCTGCCTGTGCTCATACTTCTCCCTCAGTCTGAAATGGCTTCTCCCAAGCACGCCTATATAGAGTCTTCCTAAGTTTTTGCTGTCTTGACATGAAATACTGACATAACATAAAACTCATATTAAGCCACTGTGAGGATATTGGTGGCAAAATGGGTGTTGAGTGTAGTCAATTCCCAGAATAAGATGAGTCACCGAACAAGAAAACTTGAAAGTCCCTGAAATTAGATACAGCTCCTATATAAAGGGAACTTGATAGTTTTCCCCAAATTTGGGAAAAATCCTAACAATATACATGGTATTACAAATAATGAATTGTGAAGCTGAAAGACTTTTCTAAACCATCAATGAAAAGCCAGTTTTGATCAAACATGCTAGAAGAAAGCCTGAGTGATCCTTCTGTTTGTTCTCTCTGTAAAAAATCATTTTACAAAATTGTTCTGTGAAGTACGATCAGAGTGTGCAGACCAAAAAATATAGGGAAAAAGTACAATAGAGGTGTCTCAGGCAGTTTATAAAAATATGTTAATTTGGGGGGTTTATGATTCTTTTATTCCTAAGCTATACACAAATTTTTAATTTGTTGCAATTTGCTTCCTTATTTCAAGACAAATTTTTTTGTGTGTATTTGGTGTTTTGTGTTCTTTCTTTTAAGAGGGTCACAAAATTGCACCAGCTTCAGGGTCCAGAAAGCCTGGGACTACTCCTGTTCCTATCAAGTAGGAGAGAAAATTCCTTGATGCAAAGATTGTGAGGGACTTCCCCGGTGGTGGTTAAGAATCCGCCTGCCAATGCAGGGGACATGGGTTTGAGCCCTGCTCTGGGAAGATCCCACATGCCATGGAGCAACTAAGCCCATGCACCACAACTACTGAGCCTGTGCTCTAGAGCCTGAGAGCCACAACTACTGAGCCCACGAGCCACAACTACTGAGCCCACGTGCCACAACTACTGAAGCCCGCGTGCCTAGAGCCTGTGCTCTGCAACAAACGGAAGCCACCGCAATGAGAAGCCTGCACACTGCAATGAAGAGTAGCCCCTGCTCACCACAACTAGAAAAAGCCTGCACGCAGCACCGAAGACCCAATGCAGCCAAAAAAAAAAAAAGATTGGGATTCCTTCTTCCTACTTTCCCCCACTCTGAGACCAACTGTATCTTACATATCCTTAGAAGAGCAATATTTTTTTTCTAAATTTAATTCAGCTAAAAATGCTTTGGTTTTGAGGAGAGCAGGCAAAAGGAACACGTGATTAAATGGGTCTTCTGTCCGAAAGGTGGTCGGGTGGAGCAGGAAGTAGGGAAGTTCTCTATAAACTGAGAAGATGGCAGAATCAGAATCTCAGGTGGAAGTTATATTCAGGGACACTTCAGTTAATTGTGAGAAACACCTTTCTAATAGTTGACCATATACTGAGGGCCCTACCTGGACAGGCAGGTGGATTCCATGACACCTGAAGTCTCCTCATTCAATACCTGGATGCTGAGGGTGGCAGTTCAGGCCTGACGAAGGGAGCTGGTATCTGGAGACTGGACGTGGCTTTGGGGCAGGGTGCACCCTGGGGCACAGGCCCTGTTGTAAGTCTAGTCCAGCAGGTAGACCTCTGGGCCCATGAATGGTGTCAAGGAGACCATATTAGGAGTGGTGGAGGGGTGTTTGGAGCTTTGGAACAGGAATCTGGTATGGGAATGTGGGGAGGGCTGAGCAGGTCACTATGACAGACCTGGGGCTCCAGGCAAATCAGAAGGCCAGCCCGGGGGAGGGGATAGTACTGAAGGAAGCAAAATCAAACTCCAGACTCTGGGGGAGTCAGATGGAACCCCCTGGTTCGAGATCAGCTCACAGGCCTGACTTGTCTTGTTGGCAATAGGAGTATCTGCTGACACTTAGGAGTCTTTACAGCTCTTCGCCTCCTGTCAGCTGCACGAGCGAGTAACCACAGTGAAATATCTCATAATACGTCGTTTAAATATTGCTCAGGATTCTGAAATCTCATTTACTGGTTGATCTGCTCTACAGTTCTCTCTTCCTTAACATAAAGGTAGCTACTTGAGACCATCAGAAACAATAGACTTAAGAGGAAGACAATCTCCTTAATCTGATCCTTGTCACTATGCTGCCTCTCAGGCTTTTCATGCTGGCTGAGAAATATCAAAAGGAAGCTCTTGAGAAAGGCTTGGGTCCTCAGTCATTTCCTGACTCTCAGTCCCAACATAGATTGCAGATCACAGGTTGAGAAAGCCTCTCTTAGCAGGACTGTATTTCTTAACATCTCAAAAGAAAATCGACTAAACAAAGACGATAACAATGTATTGTGGGGTTTATAACATATGTAAAAGTAAAATGCATGAAAACAATTGCATAAAGGCTGGGGGCGGGGAAATGGGAGTATACTACTGTAAAGTACTTATATGATACATGAAATGGTATAATATCACTTGAAGGTAGATAGTCATAAGTTAGCAACCATTAAAGTAAAGAAACAGAGTTATAGCTAATAAGCCAATAAAGGAGATAAAATAGAATCATAAAATATGCTCAGTTAATCTACAGGTAGGCAGAAAAAGGAAACAAAGGACATATAGGGTACCTATAGAAAACAAATAGCAAAATGATAGACTCAAGGCCTCATTACATCAGTAATCACATTAAATGAAAATGGCCTAAACGCCCCCAATTGAAAGATAAAGGATGTCAGATTGATTATCAAAACAAGACCGAACTATATGCTGCCTGCATGAAACATTCTTAAATATCAAGATAATAGGGTAAAAGTAAAAATGGATGGAAAAAGATGTACATGCAAGCACTAGTCAAAAGAAAGCTGGGGGGCTTCCCTGGTGGCGCAGTGGTTGAGAGTCCGCCTGCCGATGCAGGGGTCACGGGTTCGTGCCCTGGTCCGGGAGGATCCCACATGCCGCGGAGCGGCTGGGCCCGTGAGCCATGGCCGCTGAGCCTGCGCGTCCGGAGCCTGTGCTCCGCAACGGGAGAGGCCACAACAGTGAGAGGCCTGCGTACCGCAAAAAAAAAAAAAGAAAAATTAAATACAGAATTACCATATGACCCAGCAATTCCACTCCTAAGTACATAACCAAAAGAATTGAAAATATATGTTCAGGGCTTCCCTGGTGGCGCAGTGGTTGAGAGTCCGCCTGCCGATGCAGGGGACACGGGTTCGTGCCCCGGTCCGGGAAGATCCCACATGCCGCCGAGCGGCTAGGCCCGTGAGCCATGGCTGCTGAGCCTGCGCGTCCCGAGCCTATGCTCCGCAACGGGAGAGGCCACAACAGTGAGAGGCGCGCGTACTGCAAAAAAAGAAAAAAAAAAAAAAAAAAGCTGGGGTGGCTAAATTAATATTAGACAAAGTTGATTTCATAGAAATAAAGTCACTTCATAATGACAAAGGGGTCAATTCATCAAGAAGATGTAAAAATCCTAAATATTTATGTACTTAACAGATCTTCAAAACACATGAAGCAAAAACAGGTAGAACAGCAAAGAGAAACAGACAAATCCACCATTATGGTTGGAGGTTTCAATACTCTTCCTTCAATAATTGATAGGACATGAAGATAGAACATATCAGAAGTTTCTTAACATGTACCTTATATGTATAGGAAGAGTAACTCAGGAAAGAGTACCTGAAAGAGGTGGCTAGAACTTGAGCTTAAGGACCATTTTCAGCTAAAACAAAGGAAGAAAAGTGTGGGAGAAGCAAGTTATGGGGAAGTGACCAGGAAAGGTACAGTAAATAAGGGTAAGATTTATTATGCAGATTTAAGTCTGTTCCTTCTTCACTGATAAGTCTCCTGTGATCTATAGTCCACCCCCTTTCCTGGTACAGAGAGGGAGACACCCGTACAAATGGAGAGTTCCTTTATAAACGTAAATTTCCCTTATGAAAGGGTAACTTCTACTCTGTTTTCAGTGCTTCTCCTCTGTCTGCTTTTTCTCAAAATAATGAGCTCAAAATAATCCTTAAACCAAAGAGGCATATTTGGGGTGGCATATTCTACTCTCTCACAGTGGCCCTTGTTCTGGACCTCAGTCAGTTCCCCTATTACACACTAGTCACTGTGCTCAAGCTTTACAAACATGACTTCGTTAAAAAAAAGCCAACAAACAAGCAAATGATGCCTCAGACCTGCCTTGAGAGAGCCAGTAATCTACCTGAGAGATGGGTCTTTCCTCAACTCCCTATAAAACAAAGAGGAAGAATATCAGAATTACGACAGCGTATTCTAAAAAGAGCCATTAGTCCTGTCAGAGGATTTGGGAGGGATTGACAAAAAAGGCAGCTTTTGATCCCACCTTGAAGGATTTTGATAAGCCAGGTGTACAGCATGCTTGGATAGAGGATGAGGGGGAGAGGGAGCAACGATCCACAGATGATTTTTTTTTTTTTTTCGGTACGCGGGCCTCTCACTGTTGTGGCCTCTCCCGCTGCGGAGCACAGGCTCCGGACACGGCAGGCCCAGCAGCCATGGCTCACGGGCCCAGCTGCTCCGTGGCATGTGGGATCTTCCCAGACCCGGGGCACGAACCCGTGTCCCCTGCATCGGCAGGCGGACTCTCAACCACTGCGCCACCAGGGAAGCCCAGATGATTATTTTTTTGATCCACAGATTATTAAAAGCAACAGTTAGGGTTGGAAAACCACGTTGTAGGTGCTTGCTATGGAACTGGAGATTCCAGGATTTTTGTAATTATTGGTGTGGTTGAACAGATTTTCCCACGTTCATGGTCTGCTCATCTGTTTACATTTTATATATTTGGTCTTGGATTTAGAACTTGTCCTTAGATCTTAGCCCCGGAGCCTAATGTTCTTCTGTTTCCGTGAATCACAAAAAGGCTTTCCTTTCATTGTCTTGGAAAGAAAATGCTTGCTCAGTAGAGGTGCAGAATCTGCTTTGATTTTAGACCCTCCTGATGGCTATTTGGACATTTGACCATTCTACTCTTATTTGTTTCAAGATAATTTGAAAAGAAGAGAAAGGAATTCTTGAGCCACAAAACCCAAATCATGGTTTCTCACAATTTGCTCCAGATAGGGCAGGAGGTTCTGAATTACAGCAACATATAAAAGGTATTATATAGAGCCATTATTTTTTCATTCAAGAGTTATTTCTGTTACCAACTACACATTTAATGAAATACTGGCCAACTATTGACTGTGTATCTTAAAAAGTAGAGAGCACAGGTTTCAGAATCAAGCTGACTTGGGTTGGAATCTTGGCTGTCCATTTATTAGTTGTGAACCCAGGGTTATGTAATTTAGCTTCTCTGAGGCTCAGTTTTCTCATCTGAGAAATGGGTCTAACTAAAATATAACCAAGCCTTCCCGGGCAGCTCAGACCTGGCCTCACCAAATAATGACACATTAGAAAAAGACGGGGAAAAAACCCCATAAATCTGACTACAAAGGGATTAAAGAATAATCTACTGTGTTTCTTTGAAAGTAGAACATATTTTCAACCCATGGGAACTTGTAATTGATAGCTTTCCTTCCTTCCTTCCTTCCTTCCTTGCACATAAATGATGTATCTTGCCATTGATTGCATCTTATAGTCAGTGGTATCTTAGATTAGAAGAAACCTCGCAGATTTTGTACTGAGGTTTTCCTGGAGCTATGGAAAAAGGAGTAGGTTGTATTTCATGTACCAGAACTTTGAAAAATCCTCTCCAAATATCCTATTCTTTCCCCCGAATTCTCCTCCCCTCTGTAGTGACCTGACACTTTCCTCTTCTATCGCTATAGCCATCTCTCCCACCGACCAGCCCCTCCCAGGCTTCTCCTAGCCCCTCATCCCTGTCCTTACTTTCTCCTTCCCCTCTCCTTCCCCCCTTAATCTCCAGCTCCCTACAGTCCCTCAGAGTCTCCATCACTTTATTCCAGTTTAGCCCTCTCTCTTGGCTTCTCCATTTCCTATCCCCAACAGCACCTCATCAAGGAAAAGAGAGAGTCCTCCAAGTAATCTACCTACTTGGAAGGCGAAGAGCAAGGAGGCAATTATGAATACTTAACATTTAATTTTTTGTGTGTGGTTTCATAGATAATAATACTATCTACCTCATGAGGTTTTGTGAGGATTAGAAGAGATAGAGAATGTAAACACTTGGCAAGTTGCTGGCACGTGTTAATAATTCAATCATTGTTAGCTATCATTATTTACTCTTGTTCTATAAATGCTTGTATAATCAACATTGTAACCACACACAAAAGAAAAAAAGACCAAAGGATAAAGAATCACCCATTATCTTACCATTACATATTTTCCTGGTAGTGATCATAAAAATGCCATGCTGAAATTTGACTTTTATGCTTTTCTAGTGACAGAGCATTCTTATGGATCACAGTCTATACATGGAGATATAATAGGGTAGAAAGAAAGTGATTTTGCATTTTTAATGCATTTTAACATGTAGCAATCTATGATATTTTTAGATCACCACAGAGAGGAACTTACTCTCATCTTCCTGTAGCTGGCATGAGTTTCTTTTTCTCAGAAGAAGGCCATTTGGCAGACACTTTTAAAATTCAAAGGAATACTACTACCTACTGTTCTTTTTAAAAATTTTATTTATTTATTTGGTTGTGCTGGGTCTTAGTTGTGGCTCAAGGGCTCCTTTACTTGTGGCTCTCAGGCTTCTTAGTTGTGGCAGGTGGGCTCCTTAGTTGTGGCATGCAAACTCTCAGTTGTCGCATGCATGTGGGATCTATTTCCCTGACCAGGGATTGAACCCCAGGTCCTGCATTGGGAGCGTGGCGTCTTAACCACTGTTCCACCAGGGAAGTCCCTACTACCTACTGTTCTAATGAAGTACCTGAAGAGGTCTATAAAAAACTTTAGAAACTAGGGTAATAATTTTTAAGATGTTTTCCTATTTCTAGTCATGGAGTTTAAAATGCAACCCGTGGTCCTGGTTGTCATTTCACATCATGTGATTGGGAATTGAAGAGACTGCCTCAAAGGCTGAGACCCTGCTATAGACTGAATTGTGCCCCCCACCAAATTCATAGGTTAAAGCCCTAACCCCCAGTGTAATGGTATTTGGAGATGGGGCCTTTGGGAGGTGATTAGGGTTAGATGAGGTCATGAAGGTGGGGCCCTCATCATGGGATTAGTGCTCTTGTAAGAGACACCAGAGAGCTCTCTTTCCCTGTGTGCACAAAAGCAAGAGAGCGCATAGTGAGGTGGTGGCTGCCGACAGGCCAAGAGAAGGAGCTCAGAATGAACGCTACCTTGCCAACACCTTGATCTTGAGCTTCCCAGCCTCCAGAACTGTGAGAAAAATTCTGTTTGTTTAAGCCACCCAGCCTATGGTATTCTGTTATGGCAGCCCAAGTAAACTAATACAGTCTGGTATCCTCCCATAGTCAAAGTCAGCATAAAGGTTAACGCTGAGCTTTCTTAGGCCAGTCTCTTCAAGCAAAGGGAATTAAGTCTCTTTGTGAAAGTTGAGACAATGTAAGAACTAAAGAACATATATGTAATACAGGCATATCTCAGAGATATTGCAGGTTGGGCTATAAACCACCACAATAAAGTGAGTCACATGAATTTTTTTGTGTTTCCCAGTGCATAAAAAAATTATGTTTAAGCTATACTGTGGTCTGTTAACCATGCAGTAGCATTATGTCTTTAAAAAGTACATACCTTAATTTAGAAATTCTTATTACTAATAAATGTGGACTATCATCTGAGCCTTCAGGGAGTTGTAGTAGTAACATCAGAGGTGACTGATCACGGATCACCGTAACAAACATCATAATAATGAAAAAGTTTGAAAGATTGAGAGAATTACCAAAATGTGACATAGAGACCCGAAGTGAGCCAATGCTGTTGGAAAAATGGCACAGACAGGTTGCCTGATGCAGGGTTGCCACAAACCTTCAATTTGTAAAAAACGCACTATCTGTGAAGTGCAATAAAGAAACACACAATAAAACGAGGTGTGCCTGTATTGCAAATGAATCCTTGATGAAACTCAAAATTAGTTTTATTTTAAGAAATTGCAATAGGCTGCTCAAATGTTCCTTGATTTCTTTGCTGGCTAAAGGATGGAGATGATGAGTTCATACCCAGCACAGGATATACTGCTGTCTCAGCAGGTTTCACGCTGCCGTTTGGATACTGACCACTTCAGCAGTTGCTCAGAGCTTCTCCTGAGGGCCCTGTCATTTTATGGTTCAGCTAAGAGCCCTTAGACCATGTGCCTGGGGTAGGACACAAATGACCTATGCCCTGAGGATTTCCTCGGCCTTGAGGACAACTAGGTTCTTCCCTAAAGGCAATTCTTTTTTTTTCCTTTAATTTATTGTTTTAAAAATATTTATTTGGCTGTGCCGGGTCTTAGTTGCAGCATGCGGGATCTAGTTCCCTGACCATGGATTGAACCCGGGCCCCCTGCATTGGGAGTGTGGAGTCTTAACCACTGGACCACTAGGGAAGTCCCCTAAAGGCAATTCTTAACTCAGCTCTTTTTTGGGCTCTGAGAGGGAGAATATATAATAAATATGGTAAATTAAAGAGTAATTTCCCTGAGAGCCATGTGACAGAAAAAATTTCCCCTTCCCTTCTTCCATTTTGCTATTTATTTGTGTGGTGGGAGATGAAAATTTTGCTTTTTAGAGCAAGAACCAACTGCTGCCACCTTCCCGTTCTAGAGAAATGTCTTATTTTGTCTGAGGGGAAATGGTTCTCAGCCTGGGTGAGTCCCTGGCTGGTCTCGGTGTTGAAGGTGGGTGCTCACTCAGATCCAGGCCAAATGCACGGGGCTGTCTTCCCCAGTGAGGCGGGAAGAATTTTGAATTCCTAGAGGCAGACCTGGAGCAGGGGCTGAGGGGCAGGGAAGAGAAGGGAGGGAAGGCGGAGAGGTTTAGAGAAAGGGAAATGGAGGACTTAATGTCCAGATAGCACAGAGTGAGACCTGAGAAGGGGAAGCCAGTGAAACACTCGAAAGGGTGGGAATACTCAACGGTTCAAATAGCAGATGTGAACACAGTGGCTGGCAGTGCTACAAAGAGGCCCCCTCTCCAGCCTTTATAAAGGTGTGCCACACACAGCTGCCTTGGGCAAGTGATGGCTCTGCAAAATCAACAGGGAGCTGGGTTCCAGGTGTAGGACCCAGAGAAGGGGACAGCCGCGCTGCATGACATAGGCATTCAGTGGGAATAGGAAACTAGAATGAGGTGGCCACGAGAGGGAAAACTCTAGGAAGGCACAGATTGAACCATTGAGGTGCAAAGGTTAAGGACAGGGCCACTCCCTGAGGTGGAGGACTTCCCAGCCCACATCTGAGTCAGGCGTAGTGAGGATGTGGTTTTACTGTTGGGCCCTGGGAGCATCCCAGCCAGAGTCCAGAGGAGGGAGGACACAGCCAGGACCAGTTTTTACAGTCCTGCTCACCGTCTGAGGAAGAGTCGAGCCCCAAATCTCAAAGCAGAATCCCAACCTGAGTGGTAGACTTTGACACTCTCATGGTCTAACATTGGAAGTACCAGAGAGCCTGGAGTTGGCAGCTGGTCACATGATCCCGTCTGTGTGGATGGTGAGGAGGTAGGAAGGAAACGCAGGTGGGTCACTGGGGTCTTCTGCAGCAACTACTTATTATCTTTGGGGACAAGGCAAGGCGTGAAGTAGATAAAATCTTAACTGTGATAAGATCAGAAGCCAGACTGTTTTGATACTTCTTAAGTTTCTTCTGTTTATTCTCTTTCTTTCATGTTTAGCAAAATCATTATGAAAGCCTGATACAGCTGGGCTAAGAATGTCAAAGTATAATTTTCAAGAAGTTAAAAACATAGCTCTCATGCAAGCATACAGTGAGCCCTTGTCAAATATTTATCTAGCTCACGAAGGAGGGAACCAGCATGATGACAAAGCTAGTTCAAAGGAGAATAAACTGAAGTATATACAGCCAGTGAAAAGAAGAATGCTAAAATAAGATGGCTGAGTTAGATATGAAACAGGTTAATGTCCTTATAGGGCAATCAGACTGTCACCTTGGGGCCTATCTTTTCTACCAGACAGACGTCATTTACATCTTTACAGGGGAAAAAGTCATTTGCAAAACATATCACTCTTTTACCCATTAAGCGTAACTTCACAGAGCCTGGCCTAATCAGTTGTAAGTTGTGGGTCAAACATCCCTTAGAAAATCAGATGACTCACAGGCAGGTTGTTACACAAGAGTCATGTGGTTTTGAAAGGTCATACAGTAATCATTCTGCTGAATTTCCAATTTTTGGATAATTTTTCTTTAGGGGAAGCAGGGCCCTAGACTATTGTCCTCACTTAGATGACTAAAGAGGAGCAGCAGAGTCTTGGTGCCATGATGATGGGGTTGAAGTGATTTAGGAAAGGAAGTCCAGAGGTGGCTGAAACTCCAGGAAGATGAGGAAATGACTATTTAGCCCTCCCCTCCTGGGGATTCTTCTTTTATTTCTAAAACTGGACCTTTCTGCTACTGATCCTATAAAAGTACCGCTGGTCTTTATATCCACCAAGACCCTCTGTGCCACCACTTGGGAACCCTTGACCTAGCACTGGGTTCAACACGTTATGGGTAACCCAAGCACTGCCCTACGTACTAGGGGTGGGGGATTTAAATGCTAACGCCTCTTTGAGCACAATTTGGCAGTATCTATCTATCGACATTTTTTTTTTAATTGTGATAAAATATACGTAACTTACCATTTTAACCATTTTTAAGTGTACAGTTCAGTGCTATCAAGTCCATTCACATTGTTGTGCAACCATTACCACTGTCCAACTCCAGCATTCTTTTAATCTTCCAAAACTGAAATTTTAACAATAACTTCCTGTTCCCCCTCCCCCCCGCTCCTGGTAATCACCATTCTCATTTCTGTCTCTATAAATTTGACTGCTCTAGGTGCCTCATGTAAGTGGAATTGTACAATATTTGTCTTTTTGTATCTGGCTTATTTCACTTAGCATAATGTCTTTAAGGTCTGTCTGTGTCATATCATGTGTTGGAATTTCAGTCCCTTTCAAGGCCGAATAATATTCCATTTTCTGTATATACCACATTTTGTTTATCTACTTATCCACTGATGTCTATCCACATTTTCAGCAAACTTTTTTGACCCAACAAGTCTATTGCAAGGACCTTGACCTGTGAATATACTTGCATATATACACATAGATGTATATACCAGAGTGTTAGTGGAGAACCCTCTGGTTTGCTACCCAGTAAACATTTCAGCCTTTTAGTTTCCCAATAGGACCTTGAGTTGGTTCAAGTACCAGGATGCACTATACTCAGGGAAGGCATGTCCTTCCCCAGCACTGGGGGATGAATCTCGATTGATATGAGCCAGTAATAGTCATTCTATTCCCCTTTGCCAATGATTGTTTCTGGATGGGCATGTTCCAGCCAATGACGTGTGAGGAGGAGTCTGCAGAAGGGCTTTTGGGACAAGTTTTCCTCCCGGAGAAAATGAGATGTATAAGGAGAAATTGACTTCTTCTCTTTGAACAGAGTTGGAAGATGATATGATGTCTGGACCCGTGGCAGGCCTCTTACTTCCAAACCCAGGGCACAAAATGCCACACGCTGAGGATGGCAAGAGGAATACGGAAGGCATCTGGTCCCTTAATGGCATTGTTGGGCCTCTGAATTAACCCACCCTGGGACCACCTAGCTCTAGATCTCTTGCTATGTAAAATAATAAATCCTTATGGTTTAAACTACTTTTAGTTCTGTATTCGGTTACTTTCATCCTAAAACACTCTGATACAGTGTGGATTGCAGCATTGTTTGTAATAGCAAACACCCTAAATGTTAATCAATTGAGCATTCATTAAATAAGTTACAAAGCATCCATACAATGGAATGCTACACAGTTGTAAAAAGGAAGTAGATTTATATGCAGATATGGAACAAGCTCTAAGAGATAGTGGGAATAACAAAGTCCAAATGCATGTCTGTTAAAAAAATGTATGGACATAGGGCTTCCCTGGTGGCGCAGTGGTTGGGAGTCCGCCTGCCGATGCAGGGGACGCGGGTTCGTGCCCCGGTCCAGGAAGATCCCGCGTGCCGTGGAGCGGCTGGGCCCGTGAGCCATGGCTGCTGAGCCTGTGCCTCCGGAGCCTGTGCTCCACAACGGGAGAGGCCACAACAGTGAGAGGCCCACGTACCGCAAAAAAATAAAAATTAAAAATAAAAGTATATGGACATAGATATATAAGTACAGATATGTGTTTGTGTAATTTATACAAATGTATGCAAAAAATGTTAATAATGTATCTCTGGGGGTGGCAGGATGGAAGGGAAACACACTTTTTATTATTATTAAGAGTTTGTATTTTTATACCAAGATCATGTATTACTTTTTCAATTAAAAAAAAAACAACGAACAGTTCAAAACCACCGCCAGCGCAGCCACATTAATAGCACTTCAGTGTATAAGCTGACAACTCCGGGCACTGTCTTTGGACTTGAACCAGCCACTGATTCAGTTTAAGCTGATAGAAGGCATAGCTTCAGAAGGTAGAGCTAGGACTTTCAAAAGAGGCACATTGTGGGCAGAGTCCGGTCTAAGCAAATTCAACACTAAACATAGATTTGATTGAGTCTCCTGATTTGCCTTTTGTAACTGTGCTGGGGCTGAGATTCAGCTGGGACACGTTGGCATGGGCATATCATTATTTATGGCTGGCATCCATTCTGACTGGGCCAGTGTTCTTTCATTTTGTGTCCATAATGGACCAGTATCAAATATTTTGAATATCATCTCTGACCTGCCCCACTCAACATGGCTTTACCCTAGCTCTTCTAGTAGCTTTAACCATCTGAATATATCCTCAACTCCTGGTTTCTAACCTTATCTCCTGATAGTGAATATTATTTAGGATTTAGTTAGCAGCAGATAACAGAATATCAACTAAAATAGCTTTGATAAAACAGAAATTATTTTATATAACAAGTCTGGTAGTAGGTAGTTTAAGGGTGAATTTGGTGGCTCAGTGACGTCATTGAAGACCTGGAGTCTTCTCATCTTTTCTTTCTGCCTTCTCAGCATGTCATCAGTGTCTCCCCTCTAGGTCACAAGATAGCTGCTGTAGCACCAAGTATTGCCTTCATATGATAGCATCCTAACAGGAAGGTTAAGGAGGAGGACATAGGGTTATTTTTCCTCTTGTGATTCTCTCTCTCTCTTATTTTTAAACAAAGAGTAAGATGTTCCTTAACAGCCACCAGCAGACTTCCACTTATGTTCTATTGGCCAGAACTGGGTTTTGTACCCACCCTTAGGCCAATTGCTGACAAAGAGGAAGAGCTTTGGACAAATTATAATTAATCTTCTTCAATTGGGCATACCTACCCTGAACCAAAGGGGGTTTTCGTTAATAGGAAAGAAGAGGAAATGGCAGCTGAGTAAGCAGTCAGCTATGACTGCCACTCATAGTTCTTTTGTTGGTGTTCTTTTAAAATTGGAATTCTGTTTATAGTCGGTTCCTCTTTTTTCTTGTTTAAAAATAATGTCTATGTGTTTCTTATTATAAAAGTAATATACGCTGATTGCTTACTGGAGAGACTATAGGATACATAGAAGAAAATAAAAATCAATAGATGTATATATATATATATGTGTATGGGTACATATATAGATATTACACAGAATTGAGACTGTATTATATATAATTTAGTTTAGAATCCTGTCTTCACTTACCATTTTATGATGAACTTGCTGTTCCCCTCTTGGTCCTACACATGTCCAAGTGAAAGGCAAAGAAGCACAGAATACATGATGAGTCTCCGTGAATTGATTAATGAGATAAAAGTCACTTTTGATTTGGGAAGGTCCTGACTTCCTAGCTCCTAACTGTTCTCCACATGGGGCTCCCTGTCAGACTCCCAGGACATCAGGACACTTAGGGTGAGAGAGAGAGAGAGAGAATACATTCTTCAGACTGACTAGGGCTTCACACTGGGAGTGCCCTTCCTCTCCTGGAAAGTCCCAGCCTCACCCTTGCAGGCCTCCAGGACACTTGTATTTCTATAGGACCCGATAGCACCAACTGTTGTGTAAGGAATAAGCACAGCTGGTGGACACAAATTAGGCTCCAGCCTTGTCTTTATTCTGAGGATGTCCAGAACGTGCCCAAGTGTGTCATTATGTTGGCTCTAGGGAATTGAGGACAGGAGACTCTCTCCTGCTGAGCTGGACCTTTGGGAGCTCCAGATGGAAAGCCGTTTGTCCCTAACAAAGTTCCCTGATTACTCAGTGTGTCCACAGTACATTGTCACCTCAGGTGGCCTCACTTTAGCAAAAACATCATCTACAGTGGTGCTATGGAGTATCTGTTATTATTTATAACTTTGGTCATGGTGTCAGCAGAGACGAATGCCTATTGTCAATAGGGCTTAGAGCTACCATCTGAAGATAGCTGGCCTCAAAGCTCAGAGTAAAAGGGAAAATAGATAAAAGAGGATCCTTTCTCCCAATTCTAGCCACCCAAGCCACGAAACTTGAATGTCATCTTTTAGGTGATGGAGAGCCATGAAAGTCTCTGAACTGAACTCTATGAGGACCCACCTGGAAGCATGTGGCAGAATGCATTTTCTGAAGGCCATGACAATATCTCCCAACCCACATGCTCTCTGCAACGTGACCTTGCCACTCCCTCATCAAAAAGTGGGTCTAACTCTCCTCCCCTTGAACTTGGCTGGCCTTAATGACTCCCGTGTAAGGTTGCCAGGTTTAGCACATCAAAGTGCAGCATGCCCATTAAATTTGAATTTCAGATAAACAGTGAATTTTTTTTTATAAGTATGTCCCATGCAATATTCGTATTTTATCTGGCAACCCTACTCTCATGTGACCAATAGAATGTGACAGAAGGGATGCATGTGACTTCCAAGGCTAGGTTGAAGGAAGCTTTGCAGCTTCTGCTTTGGGCTCTTAGAATACTTGGTCTGCAGATGCTGTCCCTCAGGGTGCACCTTCTTGGAGACCAGCAGCCATACTGTGGGAAGCCTAAGCCTCATGTAGGCAGATGCTCTACTCAAAGATCCCAATCCAGGCGCCAAGCATGTGAGGGAAGGTGCTTCCAGAGCAGGCTTTCCAATAGAATTTTCTATGATGATGGAAATGTTCTATATCTATGCTGTCCAATATGGTAGCCACTAGCCACATGTAGCTTTTGAGCCTTAAAATGTGGCTCGTGCCACTGAGTAACTGAATTTTAAATTTTATTGGACTTTAATTAATTTAAATGTACATTTAAGTGGTCACATGGGACTACTATTGGACTCTGCAGTTCCAGATGATTTCAGCCCTTGGAGTCACCCCTAACTGTTCGAGTCTTCCTAGCTAAGGCCCCAGGTATTACGGAGAAAAGACACCCTAACAATGCTCTAACCAAATCCACAATCCTAACCCACAGAATCCAGAAGCATAATAAAAAGGTTGTTTTATGTTGCGAAGTTGGGGTGGTTTGTTATGCAGCAATAGATAATCAGAAGAAAGTGAAATATACTAAGAGGAGGCTAGAGTAGGGTTCCAAACCCAAAGGCCCCAGTGCCCAGAAGTTAATCAATGAAGAGAACAGCCCAGGGACTGTAGCCAAGGCCCAGGAACACGGCAAGGGATTAGCAATCCGTAGTTAAATAGTGTCCTTCAGTTCCTAGTGTCCCAGAAAGGCATGAGGCCTAGGGACTGAAGATGTGCATTGTCCAGGCTCTACCTGACATCCCAAGTCACTTTTAACTTGGGAGCCTCGATTTCTTAATCTGTAAAGTGGGACTAAAATGACCTACTGTGGTTGGCTTAGCATGTTGTCGGAGGATCAAATGGATCAGGCACATGGTTCGCTCCTCACGCTGAGCTGGATTCCTCATCTACCTGCTCAGTCCTCTGCTCTGCAGAGCTTTGCAGACTATAGCGGCTCTCGTTTCACTTACAGGAACTCTGTGTTTTAGGAGCCAAGTTCTTATTAGATACACATTGGTCTTGAATTGAGTTGCTCTGGAAAACTGCCCACTGCACCAGAAGAGTCAACATTTTTGGCACAATTTAGATGAAACCTCACTCTTACAAAAACTTTCTTGTTTTTCTGGGTATCCTGGGGCTCGGTTTCTGTGGGGCCTTTAGCTCTGAGCTTCATACTTTGCTGAAGCTGATTTCCAATGATGATCATCCAGAGGGACTTGGGGTATAAGGCCTCGCTTCAGGGCCTGGGCATCTGAGGGTGAGTCTCCTGCTCTCTCAGATGTAGGGACATCAAGCAAATTGTTGCTGGGAATTGAATTCTGGCCAAAAAGGAGCAGCAAGCTTATGCATGAAATCTCGGGAAGAGCATGTGACATGTACATAGTGCACCCTAGACCTGAGGAAGAGGGATTTCAAAGAAGTTCAGGGAAGGATGGGCATGATCCCATGTCCTGAGTCGTGGACACTTGTGGATGAATGAGACAGTGGTGGGTTTGAATCTTGGCTCTGCCACTTGTAGGGTCAGTGATCTCTGAGATTCAGTCATCTGTGAAGGAGGTGTACACTTACCACCCAGGGTGTTGTGAAGAGTAAACCAGGACACAACAAAAGACACATTTAATATTAAAGTGAATATCAAAATATTCAATAAATAAGAAAATAAAGCAAATACATATCCAATAAAAAGGTATTCAATCAATAAATAGATATTTGATAAATACAGATATCCCACCACAGAGAAGATGGCTTAGGAGGGTTAGGGCGCTAGAAAATGAGATGTGACAACTTAGCAGCAAATTGTCTTGGTGCAAAAGGAAAGAGCAGGCAGCAAAAGTGGTTAGAAATCCAATAGGAATGTGGTACCACTTTCCCACGTACAGATAAGCAAAGATGAAAATGAATAAAAGTGCCTAGTGTTGAAGATTTGGGGGCTTTCTGGGTGGGCATGTAAATTGCACAAAATTCTGGGTGGCAGGTTTATTTTCTCAACATCTTAAATATCCAGTGGTCCTCCCTCTAGAAATTTATCTTAAGAGAATAACTAAAAATATAAATCACGATGTGTATTCAAGGATGCTGTCAATAAATTGTAAAAAACTGGAAACAGCCTAAATATCTAACAATAAGAGATTGTTGTAACCATATGACAACATATATGTTGTCATAAAAGTAGACAATTTATTGACATACGGATATTCCAAAAATGTTATGTGACAAAAGCAGGTTAACAAATAATGTAAATATTATATAGTCTCTCTGCAAAAAGTACATATATATGTGATATAGACCTGGAAAAATATCTATCTAAATATTCAGTGCTTATGATTGCTTTCGTTTGAGATATAATTCACATACCATCAACTTCAGCATTTACTTTAAAACTTCACCATTTTTAAAATTTTTTTTAATTTTTATTTTTTATTTTTTGCGGTACACGGGCCTCTCCCGTTGCAGAGCACAGGCTCCGGACGCGCAGGCTCAGCGGCCATGGCTCACGAGCCCAGCTGCTCCGCGGCATGTGGGATCTTCCCGGACCAGGGCACGAACCTGTGTCCCCTGCATCGGCAGGCAGACTCTCAACCACTGTGCCACCAGGGAAGCCCTAAAACTTCACCATTTTAAAGTGTAAAATTCAGTGGTTTTTAGTATATTCACAGAGTTGTGCAACCATCACCACTATCTAATTCCAGAACATTTTCATTACCTGAAAAAGAAACCCTATATCTACTAGCAGTCACTCCTCTCCCCAGTCCTTGGCAACAACTCATCCTTCTGTCTCTATGGATTTGCCTATTCTGGACATTTCCTATAAATGGAATCATACAATAGGTGACCTTTTATGTCTGGCTTCTTAGCATAATGTCTTCAAGTTTCAGCCACATTGTAGCATGTGTCAATACTTCATTCCCTTTTATTGCCAAATAAGATTATGCTGTGTGGATATGCCACATTTTGTTTATTGGACACTTGATGGAAATTTGGGTTGTTTCCACATTTTGGCTATCATGAATATTGATGCTATGAATACTTGAGTACAATTCTTCTGTGAACATATATTTTCTTTCTTTCTTTCTTTTTTTTTTTTTTTGCAGTACACGGGCCTCTCACTGTTGTGGCCTCTCCCATTGCGGAGCACAGGCTCCGGACGCGCAGGCTCAGCAGCCATGGCTCACAGGCCTAGCCGCTCTGCCGCATGTGGGATCTTCCCGGACCGGGTCACGAACCCGTGTCCCCTGCATCGGCAGGCGGACTCTCAACCACTGCGCCACCAGGGAAGCCCTGAACATATATTTTCAATTCTTTTGGTTATGTACTTAGGAGTGGAATTGCTGGGTCATATGGTAATTCTGTATTTAATTTTTCTTTTTTTTTTTTTTGCGGTACGCAGGCCTCTCACTGTTGTGGCCTCTCCCGTTGCGGAGCACAGGCTCCGGACGCGCAGGCTCAGCGGCCATGGCTCACGGGCCCAGCCACTCCGCGGCATGTGGGATCCTCCCGGACCAGGGCACGAACCCGTGTCCCCTGCATCGGCGGGCAGACTCTCAACCACTGCACCACCAGGGAAGCTCCTATATTTAATTTTTTGAGTAACTGCCAAAACTATTTTCCATAGCGGTTGTACCATTTTACATTTCTACCAGCAATATATGAGATTTCCCAGTTTCTCCACATCCTCACCAACACATTAATTTCTGGGGTTTTTTTTTGTTAATAACCATCCTAATGGGTGTGAAGTGGTATCTCACTGTGGCTTTGTATTGCATTTCCTGAATGACTAATGATGTTGAACATCTTTTCACATACTTATTGGTCATTTATGCATCTTCTTTGGAGAAATGTCTGTTCACATCCTTTGCCAATTGGTGGGAGTTTGGTTGTTTTCTTTTTGTTTTTCCACATTTCTGATTTGTCTGCAATGATAAGGGTTGCTTGTGCGATAATGAATGAAAGAATCAAGATAAAGGCTGGATGTGGCTGCACAGCAGCCACTTCAGAGCCCCTTGAAGGCAGAGCCACTATCTTGGGCACTGGCTTCCCGGCAGGATTCACCCACTTAGCCAGGTATGATTCTCCTGGAGTGGCAGAGACCCCTCTGGCCCTGGCTGAGGGGCACATTATCAGGAGGAAAAGACAATAATCAGAGGTGGGTCCTGAACATAGAGAGAAAATTTGAATCTGAGACAGGGCTCTTGGTGGCAGGTGGAGTAGAGTCAGGTCTGAGAGCGTCTCAGCAGCCGGGCTGGGCACGGCCACGGAGGGGAAGTTGTTCTGAGGCTCAGGGTCCCCGTCCCAACTATGCGGAGCTCCTGCCTAACCTGGGGGCCTGATGTGGGTCACACTCTCCAAAACAGAGAAGGCATCCTTCCTTCAGTTAGAATTCTCATTTTGAAGACATCCACACAATAATTCTGTAGGGTTTGCCTGGAATGGTTCCTTTCTTTTCCTTCCAGTGGGAACCCAGAGAAGCTGATTTGACCATTAGCAATCCTCAGGTTCTTGTGGTTCGTTTGGGATCCTTCGAAGTTCACACCAACCTCCTACCAGGCTGTTGGCTCTGCTAGAAACAGGTCTGAAACCAAAGTACACCAAATACACGAATGTTTTCCAGCAAACAGTCACAGAAACAGCGATACTGCATGTTTGGGAAGGCACTGACTGTGAAGGGGCACAAGGGAACGCTTAGGGATGATGGAAATGTTCTATAACTTGATCGTGATGGGTCTATAAAAAGGAATAGAATGGTACACTAAAAAGGGTGCATTCCAATGTGTATAAATTACACCTGAACAAGTTGCTTTAAAGAGAAGTAGAAGAAGAGGAGGAAGAAGAGGAATAGGAAAAAGAAGAAGGAAAAGGAAAAAAGGAAGAGGGAAGGGGGATGAGGAAGATGGAGAGGAGAGGGAGGAGGTGGAGGAAGAAAATTAGCACATAGAAATGATCATACTCCCAGCTCACTCATCACCTACCTTGTGCCTGTCACTGTTTTGTTTTGTTTCTTTAATTTTACGGAAGTATAGTTGATTTACAATGTTGTATTAATTTCTTCTGTACAGCAAAGTGACTCAGTTATACATATATATTCTTTTTCATATTTTTTTCCATTATGCTTTGTCACAGGATATTGAATATAGTTCCCTGTGCTATACAGTAGGACCTTGTTGCTTGTCCATTCTATATATAATACTTTGCCTCTGCTAATCCCAGACTCCCAATCCTCCCCTCCCCTATACCCCTCCCACTTGGCAACCACAAGTCTGTTCTCTATGTCTGTGAGTCTGCTTCTGTTTTGTAGATTTGTTCATTTGTGTCATAGTTTTCTTTTAATTTTTATTGGAGTATAGCTGATTTCCAATGTTGTGTTAGCTTCAGGTGTACAGCAAAGTATCAGTTATTCATATACATATATCCACTCTTTTTTTATTTTTAGATTCTTTTCATGTAGTATTTTACATTCCACATATAAGTGATATCATATGGTATTTGTCTTTCTCTTTTTGTCTTACTTCACTTAGTATGATAATCTCTAGGTCCATCCATGTTGCTGCAAACGGCATTATTTCATTCTTTTTGGTGGCTGAGTAATATTCCACTGTGTGTGTGTGTGTGTGTGTGTGTGTGTCTGTGTGTGTGTCTGTGTGTGTGTATATATATATATATATATATACACATACACACACCACATCTTTATCTATTCATCAGTCGATGGACATTTATGTTGTTTCCATGTCTTGGCAATTGTAAATAGTGCTGTTGTGAACATAGGGGTGCATGTAACTATTTGAATTATAGTTTTGTCTGGGTATATGCCCAGGAGTGGGATTGCTGGATCATATGTGTGCCTGTCACTGTTAAGTGCTGGGGTGGGAATATAAAAGTACAAGACCAGCCCCCTGTCTCGAGGAGCTTACTATCTGTTGGAGAGATGAAATACTCTTCAAGATCCCCAAAGTGTGAGGAAAGACAAATATATCTCACCCGGCCCCTGCCCACTAGGCTTGGTAGGAAAGACGGACTCTCTTCTTTGTTGGGGCTCCCTCCTTCTTCTCCTACTCCATCCCACTGCCCTCAAGTCCCCACAGCCTGTGGGCATGCAGAGGAACTGTAGGCTTGCACAGGCTTGGGAAGAGTCCCTGTCTTCAGTCCAGCATTGGTGGCTTCTCCTAGTGCCCTCTTACCACAGCTGTCACCATCTCTTCTAGGCTTATGGCTCCTCCTCTTAGTCTCAGGCCACCACTCCCAGTGCCACTCTCTCTCATCTTCAAGGCACCACCACTCCTGGGGTGCTGATCTTTATGAGTCAGGAGACCTTTGAGGGTGGATGACTCAGGCCCCTCTTCCTTTCCTGCACTCTGGGCTGTTCCCCTCCCCAGCTACCTGCCAAGTCCTCCCACCAGCTCTTTAACTACTTGATAAGAACAAAGTCTCACCTCCCTGGGCAAGGGGAACTCAAGGCCCAGGACTTCAGCCCTGGTTATCCATTAGGAGGAAGGGGGATGCTTTATTTTTTCATTATGAGCCTTTGGCCGACAGAAAACAAGGGCAAGTTAGTTTCTCAACTTGGTTGCTCTGTTACACACTGCTGCAGGGGTCCTGTCTACAAAGAAGAGAAGGTGCTGGATGTCTGGTGGAGGTTAGATGGCCCCAGACAGTGGTCAGTGTATGTCAGTTGAGTGTGGCAACCTCGTAAGGGTAGGGCCAATGGCAGGTAGCCACAGCTCTGGAAATAGACAGCATCTCAGCGTCCTGGCACTGTGCCCGACCTGTCTGAGGCCAGCATCTTTCCAGCTGAAATACATGTGGTTTAGGAGAAAGGGAACTGGGTTGGGTAACAAAATGGGTGGTTTCAGGAGGTCTGCACCCAGAGAAATCTGGGCTTTGGAGCATTAGAGGGAGGTAGCAGGACCAGAGAATTGGAAAGTTGGCTGCTAATTTAGAATCAGATGAGGGAAGGCATGGAACCCCACCCGGCCTCTGGCCACCAGCTGAGCACTAAGGGGAAGCAGATCTGTTCCTTGTATGTAACCTGCCCACTCCAGGATTTCTAAGAAATGCTTGGCCTCTATTTCTTGGTTCTCCTGGGACCAGATGTATAATAATATGGGTACATTTTAACTTGAAAAGGTAAAAACATCCTTCCAGCTGCATCCTCCTTTTCTTTCAGAGTCAGGATAATGTAGCGGGAGAGCTTGGTTCTGAAATCAAATGGAAAGTGTTTTTGTTTCTTGAGATTAGAAAAAAAAATTGTCAAAGAGCCAAGGCCTTATCTGTAAAAAGAAAACGTGAAATGGGCTGAGAATCCTGCTTAATAATTCAGAGACCAAACTGAGCCAACAAGAAGCTGGAGCAAATTATCAGATATACCCACACCCTTCTCTTTTTATCAGCATGCAAATGTCCTGGTTGGCACCTGGTTGGAGAGAAGCAGTTAGTGACAAGTGGAGCTAAACCATTCATTCAATAAACTGTCCATGATTGTTTACTATATACCAGCAGACTTGGCTAGGAGGTGAAGATACACACCAGAATAAGGCACAGCCTCTGCCTCATGGACCTTGGAATCTATACCATGGTTCTCAAACTTTAATGCACATCAGACTCCCCTGGACGGCTTGTTAAAACACAGATTGCCAGGCCCCATTCCTGGAGTTTCCAATTCGATAGGTCTGGGATGGCCTGAGAATTTGCATTCCTAACAAGTTCCCAGGTGATGCTGATGCTGCCTGGTCCTGGGACCAGCCTTTGAGAATCCCCCATCTAGGCAACCATTTCACCCAACCATCTTTACCTCTTGGTACAACCCGGCTCGCTCTCGTGAACTGGAGGAAATTTGGAGCCCTGGCCCAGATTGTTGACAACCTGAAGTCACCTGCCCAGGAGCCGCGGCCATCCCAGGCCCCCGCCAGTGAAGGGAATCAATATCTTAAGGCACACTATCCTCTAGGGAGACCACGCAAAGGCCTTGGCACCAACCCTGAGATGGGAGCATGTGCAGCGTTGAGAGATCCTCTGTTGACTTTTCTTTGGAAACGAAGGCCTTATTTTACCACCAGCCTAGCGCAAGCCCACAGCTCTGGGTGTCGAGTCTGGGGTGGGGTGCAAGGGAGTCTTCCACAGTTTTGTCCTCCCTCCATCTGGAGCCTCTGCTCCTCTCTTCCTGTCATGTTCTTGACGGCCCAAACAGCTCACTCCCCTTCCAGGCTCACAGGCAGCGCAGGCAGGTCGGATGCCAGTCGGGCCTTTGTAACCTCCACCTGAGTAAACACAGCGGCAGCGTCAGATGGAGCTCAGTGGGGCCCTGCTACAGCTGAGGCTCGTGTGACAGTCATGAATACAGGGAGGAAGGGAGAGGGTGAGTGACAACAGCCCTTTGTACCAGGAGCTTTTGAAATGCATTTGAGGAGGGGTGCTGGTCAGAGGGACAGCTGACCGGAGGCTGGATGCAGACCCCATTTGCCAAATGACAGATCATCTTGTGAGTCAAAATATGCCAAAATTATATTTTTCTGACAGCTTATGGAGGTATCATTCACATACCGTACAACTCACCCATCTAAACTATACAGTTCATGGCTTTTATTGTAGTCACAGAGTTGTGCAACCATCTTCACAGTCAATTTTAGACCATTTTCATCCAAAAAAGAAATCCTGGACCTTTTAGGTCCCCATCCTTTCAGTCCTCCCCCAGCCCTACGCAAACACCAATCTACTTTCTGTCTCTATAGATTTGCTTTTTCTGGACCTTTCATATGAATGGAATGGAAATGTGACAACCTACATTTGGGTCCAAAACATGCTTGGCAGAAACACAAGATGGGCACAGATATTTTGGGAATTGTAACTTGACCTTGGAGTCTCCGTTGTCTCAGGGTGCTAATTCCCAGGTCACAAGGCTATGGTGAGGATGTGAAGGACCAGCCCAGGCCTGGCACCCCGCTGCTCAGTGCAAAGGAGGCTTAGTGATAAGATCAACTGTGGAGCAGCCTCAGATCAAAGTGATCTTATTAAGAATCAGTGGCCTGCTGTGGCGTTCCAAAACTTCAGCCATGAACTAAGGTTGTGCAAGAGGTGTTTTCCCTGCCTCTCAGCCAGCAGGTTCTGTCTGGATGCCGAAGTCAGCAAAGCAGTGCTCTGCTGTCCCTCACCAAAGAGTTTCTACTTTCAGCCCCACTGAGATGGCTCCTGCTGTCTGAGAGAGAGACGAGGCTCTCTGGGGTCTGCTGTGGATCCCCGTCTCCTCTGCATTCCCACATTCCTCCTGGCTGTCTTCTAGGCCTTTCCTGATTTCTCTGCAAGCCCTGAACTGCCCCTGCCAGGACCTCTGCTGGTGACTACACAGCCCGAGGCAGAAGGCTTCTTACCCGGTCCACGTGAGCTGGTTGTTTTTGTTGCTGCTATAGCAACAGCCCCATTTCAGCTCCCTGTGAAAAGTTCCACCCCCAGGAATCCTCCCCCTCTGCTCTGTTCAGACCCCTGCTTGTCCTTAGTGCATGGTGGGAGGCCCAGAACCCGGGTCAGTAATGGACCCTCTGCCCCAGCCTGTGTCTGGGGTGGAAGCTCTTTCAGTGGCCACTTTTCCTGCCTCAGGCATCTGACAGGAATGCCAGGAACCCACCCCTGCCTCTCCCCTCTGCGGAGGGATTGATGTCCGCAGGGTCCCTCCCTACTGGCCCACAGTCTCAGGCCATAGAACCATCACCCCTCACCCTCACATCAGTGGTCTGTGGTCTTTCTCGACAGTTGCAGAACAGAGTCTGGGGTCTCAAGTGAGGGGAGGGCCAGAGTCCTGCCGTCTGCCATGCAGGTCCCCCTGCATAGCAGGGAGTTCGGGTCTGGTAATGGAGGGGCTGGGATTGAGGCTGGCGCAGGGGAGTAAGGGGGGTGGGGAAGCTGAGGAGATGGGCAGGGAGGAGGGAGGGTAATGAGAACATCACTTCTCTGAACTGTGTCCAGTGGGGTGTGATTCCAGCCTCCCAGGGGAGGGGTTGAGTGGCTGCCTGAGACCAGTAACCAGAGCTCTGGGACAGCCCCCAGGGGCCAGCAGGGCAGCAGCTGAGACAAAGGCTGAAGGTCAGTCAGGACAACTCGGGCTGGTGGGTGGGTCTTATCAGGAGGGTCTTATCAGTGACAGTGTTGGCCTGAGACCTACCTGCCCCCCATAAGCTCAGAGTTGGGGGAAGCAGCCTTCGGGATCTTGTGCAAGAGGCAGCCAGGGAAACAGACACCACGTCCTCAGCTCGCAGCCTGGGTGCGGGCCTGGGGCCCACTAGGTTGAGAGGCCTGAATTATTAAGCCCTGGGAGAGAGGCCCGCTGGCACCAGCGTCAAGGGGAACTGATCATCCTCTCTTCACAGTTGCCCAGGAGGTGAAGAATTCAGCTACTTCCAGTGCTGGCTGCCCCAGTGTGACCAGAGCTGTAAAAGTACATTTGGCTGGTCTTGGAGGGACCCTGGCCTAGGCTGTTCCTGTCCCCACGCCCCAGGTTTCTCAGGGCCTTTTGTTTACAGGTTCCAGCTCACCTCTGCCACACACATTTTCCACATTCCCCTTCCCGCAAAGCAGCTTGGCTTCTTCCTTTCCCCACAAAGGAAGGCCCTGCAGCCGCCCAGGAGCCATGGTCTCCAGAGCCCAGGGGTCCACCTGCACTCAGATGTCAGCCTGGGGCTGGCTGGCAAGAGCCCCCCAACCCCCATTCAGCTGGAGGTGTACAGAGGAGGCCGGACCTCCTCCCAGATCTGTTCTGGGCTTTGGGGTTCCCCTCTGAGCAGCTAGGGTTAAGGAACCCCCATAAGAGCCCCACTTCCAGTGCCTGGGGAAGAAAGGCAGAGGGATCCACCTGAAGTCAAGGAGATAAGATGGTGCCTGTTGAAGCCTGGAAGGAGAGAGGCCAGGCCCGTGCCGGTGCCGCTCTGTCATGGGTCTAGAGCCCCGGGCCAGAATGAGCCTGGCGGGCCCAAGGATGATCTGGCGGTTCTTGGAACCAGCAACCCCTTCCTGGTTTTCTTTCCTACCGTCCTTTCTCTAAATGCCCATATTCCTGAAAACTGATATTCTACTAAGATGAGGACCAGCTGGGGCGGCAGGGCATCTCTGGGCCCTCACTTCTTTGATAGCACCACTTACTCTTTCCTCCCTGGCCCAGCTTTGGGCCTGATATCCCCCTGCTTCCCTTCATCTCGATAGTTAGGAAAAATTGTCCAAGAGTAGCAGATGGGACCAAAGGAGTTCCAAAAAGCCCTGGAGTCATTCCGGGCTTGGGAGTCATCCAGCACAGTAGTCCCCAATCTTTTTGGCACCAAGGGCCGGTTTCGTGGAAAACAGTTTTTCCATGGACCGGGGGTGGGGTGGGGGAATGGTTCAGGCGGTAATGGGGGCGATGGGGAGCGATGGGGAGCGGCAGATGAAGCTTCACTCACTGGCCCGCCGCTCACCTCCTGCTGTGCGGCCCGGTTCCTAACAGGCCACAGACCGATATGCGGTCTGAGGCCCCGGGAGCTGAGGACCCCTGACAGGCCTGCCCTGGGCAGATTATCTGGTTTTCTAGGTGAGTAGACCTTTGTCTAACTTGCTGTTTACTATTGATTAGGGTATTTTACAACTTTATAAGGAAGGCGTAGAAAACTTATAGCAATACAGGACTGTTATATAGTGATGCAAATAAAAATATTTTAGTCAAACGGCTAAGGTTTTATTTTATATAACGTAATTTAGCAATCCTTTCAATATTCTTCCTTTCAGTTATTATAAATATTTCAGTATCTCCTGTACTTTTTTGAACCATCCTGTTGGTTCTCTCATTAATTAATGAAATACATTTTTGTTACATGTTCATTCTACATTTGTACAAAAGCCATGTTTTAATTAAAAAATCACCGTATAGCAAAATGGACTTTTTTCATACATAATCCTATGAATTTTAACCCATTTAAAGAGTGCAACCACTGCCACAATCAGGATACAGAACAGTTTCATCCCCCACAAAACACTCCCTGTGCCATCCCTGCAGAATCATGTTTTTGATGTTGTGTGTGTTTGTGTGTATAGTAAAAAAAACAAAAAAAAACAAAAAAAACCCCCACACATCATAAAATTTAAGCATTTTTAAGTATACAGTTCAATAGCATTAAGAATATCTACACTGTGAGACTTCCCTGGTGGTCCAGCGGTTAAGACTCTGCACTTTCACTGCAGGGGGCACAGGTTCGATACCTGCTTGGGGAACTAAGATCCCATGTGCCACATGGTGTGACCAAAAAGTAAAAAAAGAAAGAAAAATAAACCTACATTGTTGTAAGACAGATTTCCGGAACCTTATCATCTTGCAGAACTGAAACTTTGTACCCATTAAACTGTGACTCCTCTGTGTTCCCTCTCTGCAGCCCCTGGCAACCACCATTCTATTTTCTAGATCTGTGAATTTGACTAGTTAAGATACATCACCTAAATGGAATCATACGGTGTTTGTCCTTTTATGACTGGCTTATTTCACTTAGCATAATGTCCTCAGGGGTCATCCATGTTGCACCATGTTTTCGACGTTTTGAAAATCATTCTTTGACAGAATGCAGAAAGATGTCCGTGACTGGGGTGTTGCTGGCCTGTCTTTATCAGTCCCCCCAGCCTGAGGGAACTCCCTATCTGCCCCCTCTGTCAAGCCCGGGGAAAGCCTTGGGGTTTCAGAGTGTGCCTCTGTCCTGCTTGCCCCACTGCTTGCCCTCGCTTGCAAGGCTCCCAGGATGCAATGAACTCAACAGAAGAAAACCCCTCAATCAGTAGGGTGCTTCGGGACATCTTGGGGTGCGAGTGGCGGGGTTAACCACACGAAGGGTAAATAATTAAACTGAACGTGGACACCCAAGCCAGATGTCCCCCGATTAGCTCCTTACTTCAGACAAAGGCAGAAGACGTTGGTGATGAGAGCCTTCACCTTTTCCTCCGCAACAAGGAGAATCAGGAACGTGGCCTGTAGGAGGAGCTCGGCAAACCTGGGGAGTGAGCGGCAGGAGACTTAGGACCAGCGCAGGGCCAGGGGCCCAGACAAAACCCCTAAATGATTTACTTGGGCCTCTAAAATGCAGTCAGCTAGACACATTCCTGCCCCCTCCCCTCACGCAATGCACACACACAGACCCTAAACTCTTCCACTCAGCATTCAGAATCTGTGATGTGTGTTAAGTGCCAAGTAGTTTTCACAGGTCTAAAATTCATAACTCTCTCTAGTGCCCCCTTAAAATTTTTTTGAACCTTTTCTTTGCCTTTATGAGCAATGAAAGCAGACTTTCTTGGGGTGTGCTGTGCTGACCTCCAGGCATCTGTTTCCCTCTCTGAAAGCCTCATTTTCCCCTCCTGGGAGAGGTGTGTGATGGGGCTGGTAAAGAAAGGAGCCTTAGATACTGGTTCCAGCAATGCCCAAAGGCCTCATCATCCTGTGAAGCCATTTAAACACCTGGAGCCTCAGTTTCCCCTCTGAGAAACTATGACAGCACTTCACCTAACACTTGATAGTGCGTTCCACCCTGGATTTCTTAAGTCCTCTTCATATGAATATGCCTATCTCTAAGGTGACTATAACTTTAGCCTCTAAACTGTGACATTTGTTTTGGAAGCTTTTTCTTTTTTTTCTTTTTTTTTACACCTTTATTGGAGTATAATTGCTTTACAATGGTGTGTTAGTTTCTGCTGTACAACAAAGTGAATCAGCTATATGTATACATATATCCCCATATCCCCTCCCTCTTGAGCCTCCCTCCCACCCTCCCTTTCCCACCCCTCTAGGTCATCACAAAGTAAACTGTGACTTTTTTTTTTTTTTAAGAAGATGTTGGGGGTAGGAGTTTATTAATTAATTAATTTTTGCTGTGTTGGGTCTTCGTTTCTGTGCGAGGGCTTTCTCTAGTTGTGGTAAGCGGGGCCACTCTTCATCGCGGTGTGCGGGCCTCTCACTGTTGTGTCCTCTCTTGTTGCGGAGCACAGGCTCCAGACGCGCAGGCTCAGTAGTTGTGGCTCACGGGCCTAGTTGCTCCGTGGCATGTGGGATCCTCCCAGACCAGGGCTCGAACCCGTGTCCCCTGCATTGGCAGGCAGATTCTCAACCACTGCGCCACCAGGGAAGCCCCAAACTGTGACATTTTTAAGAGTGGAAGGGGGTGCAAATACTGATTACACGGGGACAATATGTGTAAACTGGGACTGTGGCAACTAACTGGGAGCTTCCTCCACGAAGAGGCCTTGTCTGTCCATCTTAGAGGCCCCTTTGTATCCATCCTGGAGTTTTGTTCACAGAGATGCTCAGTGAACACTGGCTGATGTCTGCCTCCTTAAGATGCTCTTTTCCCAAGAAATCTAGCCCAGGGCAAATTTAGGGGGAGAGGCTTCTCAGTTTAGTTCAAACACCTTAATGTAGGTTGGGTTGGCTTTGGTTGTTAACGAGTTGAGAATAAACACTAAGAGACAGCACGTGACCCATGTTGGGAAGTGGACCCTTTCAGAGCAGCCTAGGATTGGGCTGCCGAGCATAGTGTTTGTCTGACACATCACAATCGATGTGGCAGAATCTCCTGGGACCACAGTTGTATGTAAGGGAAGGAGTATGTGTTAGCATACCCAGGTGGGATTTCAAGTCTCTGCTTTGCATGAGAACCTGCTAGGACTGCTGGAAGAAATGAAAAGAACTTTAAGAATTAACTGCTGGGGGCTTCCCTGGTGGCGCAGTGGTTGAGAGTCCGCCTGCCGATGCAGGGGACACGGGTTCGTGCCCCGGTCCAGGAGGATCCCACATGCTGCGGAGTGGCTGGGCCCGTGAGCCATGGCCGCTGAGCCTGCGCGTCTGGAGCCTGTGCTCCGCAATGGGAGAGGCCGCAACAGTGAGAGGCCCGCGTACCACAAAACAAACAAACAAACAAACAACAACAAAAAAACAAAACCAAAAAGAATTAACTGCTGGATCCTAGGAAAGCAGGTTGACATCTCTAGGAAAAAAAAATAAAAGGTGACCTTGACCTCTGAAGAGTAAGCCTAGGTGGGCAAAGAGTTCACTCCAACGTCGAAGGCTGTGGCTTGAAATTGATGGGGAGGAGTCTCTTGAATGTACCCCTGGCTGGTTGATGGTGGTTGATGGTAGATGAGTTCTGACCCAGCTGTGGGTGGAAGAAGCCAGGAGGCCACAAGAAAATGGAAATAGGACTTCCCTGGTGGCTCAGTGGTTGGGAATCCACCTGCTAATGCAGCGGACACGAGTTTGAGCCCTGGTCCGGGAGGATCCCACATGCT
This sequence comes from Monodon monoceros, assembly GCF_005190385.1. Taxonomy (NCBI): domain Eukaryota; kingdom Metazoa; phylum Chordata; class Mammalia; order Artiodactyla; family Monodontidae; genus Monodon; species Monodon monoceros. Next base: position 36,417,145 of record NW_021703775.1, on the reverse strand, counting down.
GCAGAGCAGCTGGGCCCGTGTGCCACAACTGCTGAGCCTGCGCTCCAGAGTCCGTGTGCCTAGAGCCTGTGCTCCGCCACCGGGGAGGCCACCGCAATAAGAAGCCTGCGTGCCGCAGTGAGGAGTGTCCCCCGCTCGCCGCAGCTGGAGAAAGCCCGCATGCAGCAATGAGGCCCCAACACAGCCAAAAATTAATTAATTAATTAATTAATTTTAAGAAGAAAATGGAAATAGCTGGCGTATTCCTTTTGGAGCCTTATAAGGAAGTTGTGAATACTGGTGAGGAGAGACACCTCTCCCAAGCATGGTCAGAAGGCCGTGCAGACTGTGTTCTGCCACATCGAAGGAAGCGCACTCACACAACAGACACTAGAGACAGATCTTTCCAGCAAATGGCAGCCAAGTGTTACATCCCAACCAAATCAGGCTATCATGATGGCTTCTGTTAGAGGGAGTCCAGGGTCTTGAGGCAGGGCACCCTTTGGTCTAAGTGGCACAGGGGCACAATAGGAGTAGTGGTGGCCAAGGTCAGAGAACAGGGCGATGTCCCACGGGGCAGCGACACTGACAACAAAAACCTGGGAGCTGTGTTGTTAATGGCCAACACCAGCAGTGACGTATGGAGTCAACAACATTGACCTTGGTGACGGCTAGGTTGCATTTCATGTCAAAACCCACAGCAATCCCGTTGAAGCAAAGAGGAGAATGGCACCAAAGAGAAGTACAGGAAGGCTTTATCAGCTGAGGCAGTGTTGATAAGATACCGAAGTCCTACCTGGGAAAGGACAGGGCAGTGGACTGGAGTTGAAGATATTTCTGTCACACTGCAGTTGTGACCCATTCCCTTAGGACACTCTGTCTGGGGGAGAACTTATTACACTGGGGTTGGAAAAACTGTTTTAAAGGCCGTGTTCTTTAAATCATTAAAATTTATAAGTGGCCTTACCTGGTGTTGCAGGGAGAATCATCAGCTATCATTAAATAAATAACCTTTGTTTTTCCTCACCCAGAAGATACCGCAGTTTCCCATGTGAGAAGCAAGTTGAGCCCCAATCAGTGCTTGGAATTTCGAGCACCTGCCCTTGTGACTTTAGATGTGTGGCTCATACTCAGAACTACTACTTGCTTTCTTTGTCCACAGGGCCTGATTATACAGGGCATGTCTCCCTTCTCTGCAGTCACACCAGCCTCTCACTGGACCTCAGTTGTAGCCACTCTAGAGGATGCCTGCCTATCTCTCTTTGAAGTGAATTATTTTGGGCATGACACTTAGTCTATATAAAGTTAGGCAATACTGAATATACTCTAAACATTTGCTCAAAAATTATTCAACTATTTTCATGTGATAATACAATTTCATTAACTTCTCACAGTTTAATTCGTGATTATTCTACGTGGGCTGAGCCAGAAGCCCTGCCAACCCTCCCAACCCATCCTTTTAGAATTAAAATATGTCCCTTATGATTTTTCTTTTGATAAAACATTACACATTCACTGTAAAAAAAGTTAAAAGTTGGGCAAAAGAAGAAAATAAAAAACACCCCAGTTCCATTCTCAGACTTAACCACTATTCACAACTTGATGTATATTCTTCCAAATCTTCTATGAAAGGATACATGAATGCTTGTGTATAAAAAGCACTCACATGCCTATAGGACGCAAAGAAGGCTATGTCCAGTTATCTCAATAACTACATTATTTGTTTCTAATACTTCAACTGTGTAAAATATTTGCCTCTTTTATTTCATAACCACCTGTTCTTATTTATGGTGGTGGCTATTTATTCATTTAGTTCTCTGAAGTTTTATATACATTTTGAGTTAAAATCTCTTCAAGATTGCATATCATCTCCAGGTCCTTACGTGTAAATTTTCTTGTTTTGGGGGTCTAGAGACTTTAGTGTTGTTGGTCTTCTTTACAGATTTTGTAATTCTTGTCTATGAGCTCATCTTCCACAGAAGCCATCTTTCCAAGGATGTCTCCCCTGTGTTCTCTGGGTTATAGAGGGAGGAGTCCCACAAGGGAGGTTTCAGTGTTGTCCTTTAGGATATAGCACTGCCAGACCAAACCGTAGGCTAGTGGACCAGGACTGTTGACTGTTTTCATCCGTAGCTGGACAGATGGCTGTGTTCAGTATAATCTTTGCCTGGTCCTCTCCAGTGAGGGGCAGCATGGTCCTTGTCTCCTGACTTCATGACTCTCTGCTGCATGGGGAGCTCATGGCTCACTGAAACCCCAACCCCAGTCACCCAGTCTGAGTCCCCTGTGGGTCTCGCAGCTTCAGTTCTCATTTAAATCTTTATTCCTGAAACTGAGCAGGACCCTGTGGGGCCTTCCCAGGGACAGGACACTCCCTTCCCCTGTGTCCCCTGCCTGTTGTTTGTAGAAAAGTGTTAGCCTCCTAGGCCTTCCCTGAGTTCCAAAGAGCAAATTTAACTAGAGCAGTGAGAAAATGCAGAAAGAAATAAAAACAGTCAAGCAAGACGAAATAATAATAGTTTAGCCATAAAACAAAGTCAAGGACCTTCAGTTCCTCCTCAAGGGCTATAGATAATATCTTAAGCCATATCTTTGAGTGTTGCTGTAGGTACTAAAACCCCCACCAGGTGGAAGAAGTTAACTGTATGCTGACCACCAGCACAAGGACCCCCAGACTGGTTGGAGCCAGAAAACTGATAATTGAGATTCCCCAAACATTCACCCGTTTACCTCACCATCAACCAGTCAGAGAATTGTGCGCAGGCTGATCATACACCCCACAACCCTCTCCTTCATACTGTTTTTAAAAACCCTTCCCTGGAAGCCATCGAGGAGTTTGGGTCTTTTGAGCATGAGCTGCCACTTCTCTTTGTTTGGTACCCTATAATAAATGCTATACTTTCTTTCACCACAACCCGGTGTCAGTGGATTGGCTTTGCTGTGTGTCAGGCAAGCAGACCCAAGTTCCATTTGGTAATATTCCTACTCTGTCCCTAGAGATTTGCCTTTTTTGTTTGGAGCTTGGAGATGACATTTTAAAATGTGTTTTCATATTTTATCAAGCTTTTCTGTGTATTTGCAGTAGGAAGTTAGGGCAGTAGGGGAGGTTCACCTAGCGCTCATCATCTCGACCTGAAATTCAATACCAGTTATCCCTATGTTAGGTGATTTGTGCTTGTCTTCCGTAGAGCAAACTGTTCTTAATTGCTTTAATTGTTTTGTCATTTTCATCCATGTTCACTATAATTATCTCAAGCTTTTCCTCTGAGCCAGAAAATTTGTTAGCTTCCTTGATGTTTCTAACTTATCTAATAGATCTATAAATCTCTTGTTTTTGTTCTTAATTTTTTGCCTTCACTCTAGATTTCCTTTTTATTTTATTTAGTTGATTTATCAACTCATCCTTGGGCTCTTTTTTATTAAGTTTCATAAGCATACTAAATATGTTTAAATTAATTATACACTAAATGGATATAATTTACTAAATGTTAAATTAATATAATTAACTATTAAATTAATATAATTAATTAAATATTAAACATTCATATTGGTTCTATAGTGTGAAGCACTCAGGAGTGTTCTTCTGTAAGTGGGACAGTGATTACTTCTAGACTGGCTTTGTTTATCTTTTTCATATTCTGTTTCTTGCTTATTTTCCTTCTCTTCCCCTCCTCTGCTTTCTCCTTGTTCTTCTTTTTAAAAATCTAGCATGTTGGCTTAGCTTCCCTAACATTTCTTTTAATTTTGCATGGGTAAGTCTGGCCAGATGATCCAATGCTCTGAAGGTGTGAGAGCAAGTTCCGCTTGACACACTTTCTACTTACCTGTCATTCCCTTGACACTAGAGTTTGGGGGATGGGAGTACTTCCTGCTTCACTGAGGTCTGAGGGTTACAGGGACAGATGAAGGACAGATCTGGGCTCTGCTGTCTCTCCTGAAATCCATTCAGTGCCCCACACCAGGATCCTCTTTACCTAACAGGGATGTGACCTCCTCCTGGAGCTTTGGCTTGTTCCCGGAAGGCACCTTAGAGCCCTGAAAAAACAAGTGCAGCTGCTCCTCCAGCCCCTGTTGGCCTCCCTGATGGGTTTCTCCCTGGGATTTCTCCTCGACTTTCCCCAGGCTGCCTGTTCAACCCCTCAGCCCTCTCTCTGCCAAATTGTGAGGAGCTGATGATACTCCTTGGGGTCTTATTCTCTAACCTTCTCTTCTCATTCAGCTCCAGGTGTGTGGAGGGGGAGAGACAACTAACATTCCATTCTGGAATTCTTTGTTTCTTTTCTCTTGACACATTTTCAGTCTTATGAGGCTGATCTATTTTCCATATTTGGTTGACTCTGGTTAACGTTTGGCTTTTTTCTAAAAAAGTTACTTTTCAATCACTTAAAGATGAGTAAAATATTGGGTTAGCTAAAAAGTGCCTTTGGTTTCTAAGTAAAAATAAAAGATACATTTTTCATTTTCATCAAGAACTTCATTGAACAATGTATTCACCCTTTTGTTCCACTACCTTCTGCCATTTTTTCAGGCAACTTCATAATTACACCTTCCCAAAACTTTTTATCTTTTTGAGCAAAGAACTGTTCCAGGTGCCTTTTACAGTCTTTCAGGAATTGAAATGTTTTCCATTAATAGAATTTTGGAAAGACTGAAATAAATGGAAATCCAAAGGTGCAATGTCTGGTGAATACAGCAGATGAATCAGAACTTCCCAGCCAAGCTGTAACAGTTTATGCCTGGTCATCAAAGAAACATGCAGTCTTGCGTCATCCAGATGGAATATTATGCATTTTATGTTGACTAATTCTGGACGCTTTTTGTTGAGTGCTGCTTTCAGTTGGTCTAATTGGGAGCCGTACTTGTTGGAATTAATCCTTTGGTTTTCCAGAAGGAGCTCATAATAGAGGACTCCCTTCCAATCCCACCATATGCACAACATCACCTTTTTTGGATGAAGACCGGCCTTTGGTGTGGTTGGTGGTGATTCATTTCACTTGCCCCATAATCTCTTCTGTTCCACATTATTGTACAGAATCCACTTTTCATTGCCCGTCACAATCTGTTTTAAAAATGGAATGTTTTAAAAACTTATAAGTAGAGAATAGTGTGCGGAAATATGGTCAAGAAGATTTTGTTCCCTTAAATTATGTGGAACCCAAACATCAAAGTGATTAACATAACCAAGCTGGTGCTAATGATTTTCAGCTCTTGATTTGGATATTTTGAGTATGTCGGCTATCTCCCACGTGGTATAACGTTGATTGGTTTCAATTAATGTCTTTTTTTAAAAAATTTAATTAATTAATTTAGACTGCGTTAATTAATTAATTAGTTTAGCCCGTTGCTGCACGCGGGCTTTCTCTAGTTGTGGCGAGCCGGAGCTACTCTTCGTTGTGGTGCGCATGCTTCTCATTGTGGTGGCTTCTCTTGCTGCGGAGCATGGGTTCTAGGCACACAAGCTTCAGTAGTTGCAGCACACAGGCTCAGTAGTTGTGGCACACGGGCCCTAGAGCACAGGCTCAGTAGTTGTGGCTCATGGGTTTAGTTGCTCCACGGCATGTGGGATCTTCCTGGACCAGGGATTGAACCCGTGTCCCCTGCGTTGGCAGGCGGATTCTTAACCACTGCACCACCAGGGAAGCCCTCAATTAATGTCTTGATTTGATCGCTATCAACTTCCACTGGTCTACCCAACCGTGGAGCATTGTCCAGCGAGAAATCTCCAGCACGAAACTTTGCAAACCACTTTTGACGCATTTGTCAGTCACAGCACCTTCTCCATACACTGCACAACTTTTTTTTTTATTTCAGTCGCGTTTTTACCTTTCTTGAAATTATAAAGCATAATATGCCGAAAATGTTGCTTTTTTCTTCCATCTTCAATATTAAAATGGCTACACAAAAAGTCACCAAATTTGATGTCTTTTTTTTGAAATGCATGCTGCTATGACAGCTGTCACATACAATCTAACAAAGTTGTTTTGAATGAAGTTAAAGACAGCTAAGTGCTACTAGAGCCATCGTACGGAAAAAACCGAACGAACTTTTTGGCCAACCCAATAGAAGACGGTTGTGTGATCTGGCATCACTGTACCACCTTTACCCAAAGTCTAAGCAGATGTAGCCGTCGAGAACACCTCATAGGATCCCAGGGACTCCTGGGTTATCGCTACCTCCAGGGGCTGGTTCATGCTCCTCAGACAGCAGACCCTCTCAGTCTCTTTCTCAGGCCCTCCAACCCCTGGTTTCCTCATCTGTGAAATGAGTGTGTTGTATATGCAAGTAACTTATGTTGAAACTTCACTGTGTCTAAAATGAAATTATACTTCTTTCCTACACCCAAAGTGTAGAGTTTCCTTCTCGATGATTTCTGAGCGTTTGCTGAGGCACAGCCTGCTGTGAGCTCCAGAAAGCCTCTTCCATCCAGCCTTCTCACCTTGCTGCCATGATTATGCCTCTGTAGCTCATGAGACTGGTCCCACGGTGACTCTGCCAGGCCTGGGGGAGAGGACACTGCCCTGCTCCCAGCCCCATCGCCCCTATGACAACAGGCTCCTGAGAGTAATTTCCACCTGCCTTAGAAGAGACGTGTCTGGTACCCACAGGCCTCCATCCGGCAAGGGCCACTTCAACCCCTACCAATAGCAGTCTCCAGGCCCACTTACTGCACGGAGAGGAGAAATCCTTTCCTCCCCCAGCCCAAGGCATTCTCCCTTGCCTGCCACAGGATGACTGACAGTAAGAGCACCCTTTATGTTAAGGAGAGTCTCCCCATGCCCCCCAACACCCCTCCCACCACATACCCAAAGGTGTGGCCTCATCCCCTTGGCTCAGAGAAGGGAACCATCATCGTCTCCAGTCTGAAGGTTTCGGTCTCAGCCAGGGGCCAGTCCAAGTAGCAATATTCTGTGCCCAGTGCATTGTCACAGCCTTTCCTCTAACCGGGAATGAAGAGAGGGTCAGTCTGCCATCATCTGGTCACCTCATCTCCCATGAACGAATCTTGAACAATTCAATACCTACATCTCCCAGGAACCAACAATTATTTTTAGCCATAGAGCATCCTACACCCAGATGTAAGGAAAGAGAACACCTAAAACATGTGTCTAATTTCGGGGGGGCCAGTTCTGCTCCTATATTCAATTTGTGTTCCCAGACAGGACGTATCACTTCTTAGATCAGAAGCACCCTATCTAGGCTTCCTCCAGAACAATGCTGGCTGCTTGCCTCACATCTGATTGATTGCAAGTGCTGTTTGACGTGATTGAAACTTGACAACACCAAGAATGAACCCTAAAGTAAACTATGGACTTTGGGTAATTATGATAGATCAGAGTAGGTTCATTACTTGTAACAAACGTACCCCTCTGGTGGCAGATGTTGATAATCGGGGAGGTCATGCATGTGTGGAGGCAGGAGGTATATGGCACATCTCTATATCTGCCCCTCAATTTTACTCTGAACCTAAAACGACTCTTAAAAATTGTCTTAATTTAAAACATTTATTTTTGAGCATACTGGTGTCTGGCTCACAGGAAGAGTTTCAGAGGCTGTGCCCGAGATAAGGCTGACTTCTGGAAGCCTCTCCGCAGACAGGCAGGACTCGCCTCGGGCTCCCACCCCTTGCTGGATAGTAAGCCTCAGAAGCTCTAGCTTGGCCCTTCCTGCCCGGCTTTGGCGAGCCCTGTGTCTGATGGGACTGCCCCTTTTCTCACCTGCCTGAGGTCTGTGTTGCAGAACATTCCAACCACTCAAGAAAGGCAGGACCGGGCCTCCCTGGTGGCACAGTGGTTGAGAGTCCGCCTGCCGATGCAGGGGACACGGGTTCGTGCCCCTGTCTGGGAAGATCCCACATGCTGCGGAGCGGCTGGGCCCGTGAGCCACGGCCGGTGAGCCTGTGCGTCCGGAGCCTGTGCTCCGCAACGGGAGAGGCCACAACAGTGAGAGGCCCGCGTACCGCAAAAAAAAAAAAAAAAAGAAAAAAAGAAAGGCAGGACCAATGGGTGATTCAAGGCCAATTGAAATTTCAGCCCAGCTCCCCACCGCCTTACCTGTTAACCACCTCTACAATTTTCACCTGATGGGACCGGGGTGGAGGAAGGGAGTTGCTAGAAGGATTATTTCCTGTTACTGCCTTGGAGAGGCTGCTGCGGCTGTCCCGACCTCTGTGCTGGGCAGAGAAGGAGGCCAAATACATGAGCCCCATCTTAGTGCAATGACCATGTGAGGGCTTCAGGTCTCCTTGGGGTCCTGAATCTGGAATCAAGAGCCGCAGAGAATGAGGAACAGGGGCCCTCTGTGGAGAAAGACTGAAAACTTTTCTTCACAGCCAGAAAAATTGCTATTCCAGAGGAGACTGGAGATTGTCTTTGGGCCTGAACCCCTCTTTGGTCCTGCCTTTCTTGAGTGGTTGGAATGTTCTGCAGCACAGACCTCTGGCAGGTGAGAAAAGGGGCAGTCCCGTCAGACACAGGGCTCACCAAAGCGGGGCAGGAAGGGCCGAGCTGGAGCTTCTGAGGCTTACTATCCAGCAAGGGGTGGGAGCCCAGGGGAGTCGTGCCTGTCTGCGGAGAGGCTTCCAGAAGTCAGCCTTATCTCGGGCACAGCCTCTGAAACCCTTTCCTGTGAGCCAGGCACCTGTGTACTCACATTTTAACAAACATCATGACCTTTACTTAATACAGGCCTGGGGGAAGGCCAGGGCAAGTGTTCCCACTTTGAAATGCCTCATAAATGACATGGCATCTTCTGTACACGGGGATGACATGAGCAGCCCACTGTCACCTGAGTCATTTTTTCCAGATGTGGTGTTGGGGGCTGGAGGGAGGCAGCCCGCTGGTATCATGGAAAAAACCTGGATTCGAGTCTTGGTCAGAGGCTGGCTAACCACACAGACTGCAGCTGCTGGCAGCCCCGCCTCCCTGCACGGCTGTTTCTCAGCTGTGATGTGGGAGACGGAAGTGATCCACGCCTGGTATTTCTCACCTAGAATGCGTGCGCTCATGGATGTAAGAGCACTTGAAAAAACCACTGGCTGTTGATTTGACAGGCAGGCTGCCTAGGGGAATACACCCTGGACTCGGTGTTTAAAGACTCAGGTTGGATCTGAGCTACTTCTTGGTCATGTAACTTTAGGCAAGGTACTTAATGTCTCAAGGCCTCAGTTTCCTCACCTGTCAAATAGGTATAAACACCCTGGACCTAACTCCCTCAAGAGGTGGATTAAATGAGATGGGAATGCACAGGAAGTGCTGTTATTTGATGCTGTCAAAGGGTAAAGGCCACTTATTTGGGGGCAGGACACATCCTAACCTCCACAGGCCCATCCTCTCTCAAGGGACGAGAGCATCTGCCGGCTGGTGGCTGTGGTAACCTGGAACAATGTCTGGCTTCCTGCAGGGGCTTTTCTGCTTGTGCAGTTTCGGTTTTCTCTCTTAATCTCAGTCCAAGGCCGGAAGTGCGGAGGCGCGTGGACTTCTCAAGCAGGGGCCCTCTGCAGAGCATGCTCTCTTCGCTGGTAGTGCCTGCCATCACTTTGCCCTGCTCTGTGGAACAGAAAAGAGAACCTGGTCACACATCTCGCTGCTTTCTCTGTTTTCTTTTTGTGACTCATTTTTGTGAATATTTCAAGTAAAAACTTTTGGGGAAGATACTTCTTGGCTTAGTTTTCTGCTCCCCCATTTTTTCTGCACCAGACTGACGAGTCTTCCTTCTTTGTCCAGCCCAACATCCCCAGGGAACAGGCTGGGGTGCCTGAGATCACCAGTTGCCTGGGCTGTCTTCAGCCAGGACCTGAGAGAGTTTGGGCATTTCTATACTTGTGGAATTCATTCTGTGTCCTTCGTGAAGAGTGGAGGCCACTTGCCTCCCCTCTGCCTTTCCTTGCAGGCAGTTGGCACTGGATGAAGTTTCTGTCGGTGACCTGCTCCTCTGTGTCTGGGTCCCGTGTTCAATGCAAAGTTCCTGAGAGTTCCCATGGTCTGCAGAAGTGACAATTCCTATTCCCAGAAAGCCAAGGTCTAGCCTGGGAGGACTTTGTAACTTCCCCAGGTTTGCTATTTTTACCATCTCATGTTTCCTGTATTTATTAGCTGTGAAACTTATACAACAAAAATGACCTGAGAGCTTCTGGTGAACGTGTGGAGATTTGAGGAGAGTGGGCCTATGCGTCTCTTCCATCTGGCTGTTCCTGAGTTATGTCCTCTTAAAATAAACCTGTAATCTAGTGAGTAAATGGATTTCCCGAGTTCTGTGAATCACTCTATCAAATTAATCAAACCCAAGGGACTGTCATTGAATCTCTAATCTATGGCCTGTTGGTCAGAAGCACAGGTGACAACCTGGACTTGCATTTGGCCTCTGAATTTGGGGGGTTGTGGTGCGGGTAGTCTTGTGAGACTGAGCCCTTAACCTGTGGGATCTGACGCCATCTTCAGGTAGATAGTGCCAGAACGGAGTTGAATTGTAGGACAAACCAGCTGATGTCAGAAAATTGCTTGTTAGTGTGGAGAAAACCCCCCACGCCAACACACACACATAGGAATTGGTGACCAGAATCATTTAGTTCCCCAGAAAGGAACGAGCCCAGGATGTGAGTGCATCTGTCTGTCTGACCCCACTGTACCATTCTGCTGCTGCAGTAGAGCTGGGGTTGTTCCAGCTCTTTGACTGGTTAGAAAGCTGGTTAGGAATCAGCCATGATGGTCAATCCCAGACCATCATGCTGTTGGAGGGCCGTAACCCTCTCCTGACTGGCCCCTGACCCAGGCCACCATATTTACTAGTAGTCTCCTCACCCCTGAACCTATTTTGAGGGTATATGAGCTTGGCCATTTTAAACCAAGGAGGTAAACTTATTCATCACCTGCTGTGAGTCCTATGTTGTAGTCTCATGCTCACAAAATCTCTGTAGATTGTAGGTGGAAATGGAAGCAGGAACTGAGATTGGAGGGGTCGAGATTGTGCTGATTGTCCCACAGCTGGTGCTGGCCGGACTCCAGAACTCATGTGATTCACCTTGAGAGATGCCTTCAGAGAAAGGGACAGAAGCCTTGTGGTTCATACACTTAGGAGCTGGAAGGACTTAGATATGAACTATTTCCTCCTCTGAAAAATGGGAATCATGCTAGTACCTTCATCATAGGGTCATTGTGAGGCTTCCATGAGTTAATTAAGGTGAAGCATTTTCAACAGTGCCTGGCACATAAGAAGCGCCGAGTAAGTGTTATTAGCTATTGTTAATATTACCATTGTTGTCTTGCATACCTCCTTTACTTCACACAGGTGGAAGGGGAGGCTCGGGATTAGAAACATGGCCAAGATCACACAGCTAGAGAGTGGCACTGTCAGTGCCAAATAGCCAATTCCGTGCCTGCTTTCCCATGTTAAATGGTCGCATGACGAAACCATAAGAAAGACCGTGCTGCAGTATGGGTTACAAATGAGTGGTGTAGACTTTTGAACATCCTATCAATCATCAAAAGCATGTGTTCTCAATATTTTTATTAAATAAACTTTGGCTTTTAGAGCAGTTTTAGATTTACAGAATTATTGTAAACACAGCACAGTTCCCATATAGCCCATACCCAGTTTCCCTTTTTACTAGCATCTTACATTAGTATGATACATTTGTCCCAATTAACGAGCCAATATTGATACATTACTATTAACTACAGTCCATACTTTATTCATAGTTCCTTGATTTTTACCAAATGTCCTTTCTCTGTTCTGGGATCCCATCTGGACACCATATTACATTTAGTTGTATCTCCTTAGGCTTCTCTTGGCTGTGCCAGTTTCTCAGACTTTGTTTTTGATGACCTTGGCAGTTTTGAGGAATACTGGTCAGGTATTTTGTAGAACGATCCCTTTCCTCAACTGGGATTTGCCTGAGGTTTTTCTTATTGTAAACTGACGTTTTGGGTTCTGGGGAGGAAAAACACAGAGGTAAAGTGTTACCCCATCGCATACATCAAGGGTACATTCCGTCAATGTGACTTATTGCTGTTGATGTTGACCTTGGGTTGACCTCTGGTTGAGGTAGTGCTAGGCAGGTTTTTCCACTGTGAAATTACCCCCACCCCCTTCCATACTGTATTCTTTGGAAGGAAGTCGCTATGCGCAGCCCATACTTTAAAGACTAAGGAGTTATACTCCCCTCCAGGGTGATGTATCTACATAAATTATTTGGAATTCTCCTGCATGGAGAGATTTGTCAATACTTGTATGTTAAAATATACATGTAACGTTATAATTAACTAATATTTTAAGGTACAATATATAATTAGAGTGAAATTTATTCTTACACTGAATGTAATCTACCTATCAGAGTCTCCTTGATAATATATATTATTTGTAGCTAAGGTGTGGTCAGATCAGATGAGAGCATCATGTTTTTAACAATTATGAGAGCTAATTTTTATTGAATGTTTACTCTGTGCCAGTGCTAGTTCCAGTGCATCATTTGCTGTATTAACTAAATCATCACAAGTATTTCCTGAAGTGAGAACTATTATCACGTCCATTTTACAGATAAGGAAACAGAGGCCCAGGCAGTTGGATACCATGCTCAAACAGCTAGAAAGAGGCAGAGCTGGGCGGAACCCTGGCAATTTTGCTCCAGAGCCTGTGGCCTCCACCTCTGCCTGCCTTGCCTGGTCAGGCCTCAGTGCCAGAAACACCCTCGTTCAATCTCCTCGAGGGAAACAAAGCTGCCATTATCCTAGGAGACAAGGCGGTCCTGAGGGTGCAAACCAGTTGTAGGACTGGCCGCCAGCTTCCAGGAGCTGCCCTGAGACTCCAGACCACTTCTAGGTCTGAGCTAGGCACAAGGCAATCTGAGCTGTTTGAACTTGGCCGTTGAACAGATGCTCACCAGACTCAGTTTTTTGTTGTTGTTTTTGTTGTTTTTGCGGTACGTGGGCCTCTCACTGTTGTAGCCTCTCCCGTTGCGGAGCACGGGCTCCGGACGCGCAGGCTCAGCGGCCATGGCTCACGGGCCCAGCCGCTCCGCGGCATGTGGGATCTTCCCGGACCGGGGCACGAACCTGTGTCCCCTGCTTCGGCAGGCGGACTCCCAACCACTGCGCCACCAGGGAAGCCCCAGCCTCAGTTTTATCACTGAGTTCAGTGCTCTCCTCAGAGGGCTGCTGGAGCAAGAGAGGAGATGCATCTGTCGAGCTCTCAGCAGCAAAGCTCTCGGGGCCTCTGCCACAGGGCTTAGCTCTGTGCTAGGAGCCCCAGCGCGGCCAAGAGACCGTGAAACCAAAAGTCATTTAAAAATAACTTGTTTTTCACTTACTTGCATTTCTCCCATACCGCCAAGTGAACACATGGCCTTTAGCAGTACTTCTGATTTCTCCCTGCGGTTGGGAGACCCTCAGTGCTTCTCCCATTTCCCTCCTGGCCTCTCCCCCGTTGATCTCGCTGCAGGTGCCCCTGCCCTCTTCCTAGCTCTCAGATCCTTCCTCCCCTGGCTATTTCCTTCCTTCCCCTGATTTTTTATCTTAAGAATGGCTGGCAAAGCAGGTCTCCTTCCCTTGGAGGTTGGGGTCCAGGAGAGATGGAGGAGTGCGGAGCCAGGACACTCTGGGGATGGGAAAGGCTGGGAACTTGCCAGTCGCCAGCCATTTTTATCCCCTCACACCAATCCTGGCCATTGTTTGGTAAGCGACAAGGTGCCTGTGTTCGTTTCCTAGGGCTGCTCTAACAAAATACCACAAACTGGGTGGCTTAAAACAGCAGAAATGTATTCTCTCACGGTTCTGGAGGCTAGAAGTCAGAAATCAAGGTGTTGGCAGGGCCATGTTCTGTCTGAAGGCTGTAGGGGAGTATCCTTCCCTGCCTCTTCCCAACTTCTTATGGTGGCTGGCAACCTTTGGCATTTCTTGGCTTGTAGATGCAGCACTCCAATGTCAAACTCTGTCTTCACATGGCCTTCTCCCATGTGTGTCTGTGCTCAGACTTCCTTCTTATAAGGACACCAGTCACTGGATTAGGGTCCACCCTGATCCAGTATGACCTCATCTTAATTTGATTACATCTGCAAAGACCCTATTTCTAAATAGGTTCATATTCTCAGGTTCAGAGGCTAGGACATATCTTTCTGGGATGTGTCCAGCCCATAACAGTGCCTTATTCTGAGCTAGCCCATTCCTATCCCCAGACCTGGTTCCCTCAGGCCTGTAAAGTTGTCTCTGACTTTAGTACAGAAGAACCTGTGAGTCCCCTGCCAACAGATAGCAGAAACTCCCTCTGGCTTCATGCCTTCAGAGCCTCACTGAAGAGCAATGGACCAAGCAGGTACTTGCCTGATGCTGTGAGGGAAGGACTGGAAGCATAGCCAGTGCAAATACATTTTCCGGAAGTGATAACTTTTCAACAGTTTTTTAAAATGGTAATATGTTGACATAATGTTTTAAAGGTTATATGTCAATATAATGTTTTCCTAAGACTATGAGTAAAAAATATTTCTCCTATGAAGAATCAGGGTGAAATACAATATTAATAGTTATGTCATATCAGTGGGAAAAAGAGTAACTATTCAATAACTGAAGCTAGAAAAACATCCACATGGATAAAAATGAAACAGGAAACCCATCTAACACCACACATGAAGTCAACCCTAAATGGATTACGGACAGCATCAAAGCATGCCTTCATCAGTTAATCTTAGTAGAAAAGATAAATGACTATCTTTCTTGCACTAGAGAAGGGAGGAATTTCCTTAATAAAGTGCAAAGAAGCACCAGCCAAAAAGAGAAAAGATTGATAAATTTGATCATGTTAAATATATTGTAAAATTGAATATTCACATTCTCCATGATTCAACATTTACATCAGGATACACATATGAGAATATCCTCAGCAGCTCCTTACATAATAATAAAAATAAAAACCCCAGAAATATCTAAAATGCCCACTGACAGGTAAATGGATAAATAAACTGATATATTCACACAGTGGGATGTTATACAACAATGAAAACAATGAACTATATACAACTGCATGCAACATAGTTCTTACAGTATAATTTATTATATATGCTGAGTGACAAAAGCAAACCCAGAAGACTACATATAACATAACTTTTCTATAAAGTTTAAAAACAGTGAAAACTAAACATTAAATCAGCCTTACACTAATTAAATATAATTTAACGTTAATGAAAAATTAATTAAGCATAGCATTAAACTATTTTGAAAAGGAAGGAAATTCTAAATACAAAATGAAGGCAAAGGAGTGGAGAGAAACATAGGTAAAATAACTTATTAATATATATATTTTTTGGCTGCATTGGGTCTTTGTTGTGGTGCACAGGCTTCTTACTACGATGGCTTCTCTTGTCTCAGAGCACGGGCTCTAGGCGTGCAGGCTTCAGTAGTTGCAGCACGTGGGCTCACTAGTTGTGGCTCACGGACTCTAGAGCACAGGCTCAGTAGTTTGGCGCACGGGCTTAGTTGCTCTGCAGCATGTGGGATCTTCCCAGACCAGGGCTCGAACCCACATCCCCTGCATTGGCAGGCGGATTCTTAACCACTGCGCCACCAGGGAGGTCCCTGTTAGTATTTTAGATCTTGGGTTGAGACATGTTCAGAGATGTTCAAATACATGTAGTTTTGAAATGAATTAATAAATTAAGATAAAAGAAAGCCTTTTCTCATGCTAAAAAAAAAAAGGAAATAGCTGTCAATGGTCAGGTGGTCAGGCTCTATGACACCAAGAACAATTAATCAAAGGGAAGCACCTCTTAAAATGTGCTCTATCACCCACCAGCTGGTAGTGCCAAATCCATCTCTGGCCCAATCCTCCCCTAGACAGCTCCCATCATGGGAAACCTGGCTATGCTTCCTCCCAGTCTTGGGTAGTGCCATCTGGGAGTCCATACGGCATCTGGGAGTCCAGCTGCTGAGGGAGGTATGTTTCTGTGGCTCGGAGACTGGAGCATACCTCCTGTTCGAGGGAGGAGCTCCCTCCCTTCCAGAGAGATCATCTAGGCAGCATCTTCACTGCATCTTCATTGAACACAATGGCAGGGACAGAGGAGATGTCACGGCCATTGTTATTAAGGGGGCCCTCCTTTTCAATGAAAGGATTAGTGATGGGCCAGCAGAGAAGCACTTGCCAGGAACTTAATCATTTCCTCTTGATCTTACATACATGCTCTGCAACACACGCGCCCACTAAGGCAGGGTAGAAGGTGACAGGAAGGAAGGAGGCCCCCTGAGTATTGTGATTACAGGGGCACCTGCACCTGCAACCACACACACACGCTGAGATTCCACAGGAGGGTGGGGAGCAGGGTGGTTAAGAGACAAGAGAACAGAGAGATATTGTTTTCATCTCCAAACTTTGCCCCAAACTGTGAGATTTGCAAGTGACTCTGGGGCCTATTTTCCCCCATCCTATTCCACTCCCAGGCCTAATTTACTTAACAAGATGAATGATGTTGTTTCTTTACAGTTTATAAAATGTTCTGTATAACATAATCATTTTGTCCTCCTAAAAATGTTCTTTGAGGTAGTTGTGATTATGACCTTTATTTTACAAGTGAGGAAACTGATGCTCATATTGGCTGTGTCGGGTCTAAGGTCATAGACTCAGTAGCAGAGCTGGCAGTAAGACTTCCGACTCCCTGACCAGTGTTCTTATACCATGCTGTTTATTTTTCACTAAGATCTTGGCAGTTCCCAGAGGGGTGCTACGAAAGCATGGAACGACCACCTACCCCCTGGGCTAGCATCCGGCCTTTTCCCACCAGGGCAGAATGGGAGCAAAGGAACAGGGGCGGCATCCTGGCCCTCCCCAGCTGCGAGGAAGTGGTGGCTCTGAAAGCAAATATGCAGACAGTGGCTTTCCTGCCACCTGAGCCAAGGCGGGGGCTGAGGGAGCCTCGTCCTAGAGCAGCAGACCTCTGTTCATTTGGTGCCTGTACCTTCTGCACAGCATCCCTTGGTGCCTCTAAATATGCTGTTTTCTCTGGTGAGTCCAGAGAAGGAGCTCTCAGGAATTGCTTCACTGTCATTTAAAACAATTGTTTAAAAGAAATGGTGCAAAATTTGGTGTCTGGTTGTTTTTATCAAATAGGCTTATTGTAAAAATAATTTGGGAAATTATAGTCAAATTAAAAGGAGGACAAAAGAGTCACACCATCCAGAGATAATCACTTGTCCACCACCAGCTTACCCACTGGCAGGGAATCTGTAGCCCAACAGCATTCTTACCTCCCTTCGAGGCCCCAAATAAATTCTAACAGAAAAAGTTATGTTTCTACTTAGGATGTAGAAAGCTGTGAGAGAATTAAGAACATAGCTCCCACCCAAACAATGAGAAAAAAGTCTGTAAGTCATAACTTTTCCTGAATCCATCAGAGAACGAAGGTCACAAGGCAACCAAAATGAACTAAATTCCAAAGAGTGACAAACCCCTCTGAGAAGTAAACTGGACATAGCTGAGGATAGAAAACAGTGAACTTGAATATAGGTCAGTAGAAATTATCCAAAATGAAACACAGAATAAAGAGTGAATAAAGAGTTGTAGGACAATATCAAATGGTCTAATATGCAAATGACTGGAATCCAGAGGAAAAGAGATTGTGGTACCAGACTGTATGAGTGAAGCTAAATAGGAGGCTGAATCCTCCTTACCTGTGAGGCTGGGCTTTGTAGTAGAAAAGAAAAAGGGGGGCATCTCTGGTGGCACAGTGGTTAAGAATCCACCTGCCGATGCAGAGGACACGGATTCGAGCCCTGGTCCGGGAAGATCCCACATGCCGCGGAGCAGCTAAGCCCGTGCGCCACAGCTACTGAAGCCCGCCAGCCTAGAGCCCATGCTCCACAACAGGAGAAGCCACCACAATGGGAAGCCTGAGCACCACGATGAAGAGTGGCCCCCGCTCGCCGCAACTAGAGAAAGCCCGTGCACAGCAACTAAGACCCAACGCAGCCAAAAATAAATAAATAAAATAAATATATAAAAAGAAAAGGGGGAGAAAATCTACCTCCTAATGTCTGAACCTGTTACCTGGACAGGGAACTACCACTTGCTGGTGGTTATATTACTAGTTTATGGGTGGAGACTGTGGGTCTGCTACACCTAAGGAATCCTAGCCAACTGGACCTGAGCCCTAAAGGTGACTAGAGCCATGTAAGCAAATGAAAGTAATGCATGCAGGGAGACCCAGCAATCAGGCAAAGGAAAACTAGGAGATGACTCAGAATAAGTGGCTCTGAGCAAAGCATAACTGCTGTAGGAAACATGGAACGATTTGAAGAAAAAATTAACCTTCACTGTATTTGTAGGCTTTTGCTGGGTGATGCTGTGATACCAACCAACTCCAGAAGCTCCATGGCATACAAAAACAAAGGTTTACTTCTCAGTCATAATACCTCTCCTCCGTGAGTTGGCTTTGGCTAGGCCCCATGCCTTTTTCATTTTGGACTCAAGGTAAAGGAACAGCCCCTATCTAGAATGTTCCAGCTTGTGGAGGAGAGAAAGAGAGATGACAGAACCATATGAAGTCTCTTAAAACTTCTTTTCAGAAGTTAAAGCAAGTCGTCTTCCAAAAGCGCTGTCAACGGGGTAGAAAATAACAAGCATCTCGCAGAGGAAGCAGAATAATTGGGAACAGTGATAAGATCTACCTCAGAGCATTTAAGACTTAAGAGGCATTAATATTTTTTTTCTGGAACTAAAACCATGATTCTCTAATTAAAAACTCAGTGGATTAATTCAAAGAGTGCATGGGCAAAGTGGAAAAAGTGTGCGTTGGCTACTGTTGTTCTTCAACCCATTGTACAGCTGAAGACACAGAGGCCCAGAAAGGTTAAGGAGCTATCCCAAGGTCACTCAGCTGTGGCAGGGCTGGTATTCAGTCCCAGGTATTCAGTACTGTTCTTAATCACATTTTCTGCTTCTTAATGCCCATGCTATTCTGCTGTGATAAACAAGTAGGGAGACAGAGCCAGGACACCTAATGTGAGGAACAGAAATTCAAGAAGGAGGAAAGTAATTGTTGGAGGAGCTGTAGGAATTAAATAAGTGATGCAAGAAAACACCTCTGAGTTTAAGAAAGACTTGCAACTTAAAAGGGCTCAGTGGATTCCAGGCTGGGATTGAGGAAAAAGGCACACATCTAGTAATATCCTGTGAAATTCCTCAACTCCCAGGATAAAAAGAAATTTCTATAAGCTTCTAGACAGAAAGAACAAATAACTTATAAAGGAGAATCAGACTGTCATCAGGCTTTTCATCTGCAACTCTGGATGTCAGAAGGCTACGAATAACATCTAATGAAAGAAGAGGACCTTGACCTAAGAATTTTATAACCTCACCTGAGGATCTCACCTGTCAGGGTGGATATGATGGGCTGCAGAGAGTATATCATCCACACACGCCATTTGAGGAATTTATTCAAACGAAGAACCCCTTTCCAAGCAACAAATGAATCAAGCAAAACTCTCAGGATAGGGGAAGATGAAGAAGAGAGGAAATAGTAATGGTGAGAAATAAGCCTACTATGCCTTTGTATACCTAAATCTAAATGAATAATGATAGAGTGACCAGGAATTTATCCTCTAAGTTTGGATTTACAATTTTGGTGGGAGATTTAAAAACACTCCTTAATACTAAGATCTAGCAGGCCAAAAAAAAAAGTAAAATCCTAGAGGAATGGATGATTTTATTAACAAACTCAATTACAGCAATGTAACTAGGCAACCTATGAATAGAGAGAGCGAGTGAGAATAAGACCGGCTCTTAGTGGGTAGAATGGAAGCCACCCTTTCAGGGACACTGAAGTCCCCTCTGAAAACATTCTTCTTCTGTCTGCTCACTGACCTTTAAATCAAGATGAGAAATGAGTGCTTTGCTTCGAGGCTTTGTTCTCTGCTCAAAGGTCTCCTAGGTCTTGAAAAAATCTTTATTTTAAACTATGGCGATCATTTCCCCTGAGTACAAGTTTGCTTGTTAAATTCCATCCTGAGAAGAGCTTTAATAGGGAAAGCACAGGGCAGAGCATGAATTCAAAGGAAGGGTGCAGGAGGGAGTAAGAGAGGTGGAGGAAGGACTTGGGAGGTATTCAGCGGGGTAGTTCTGCTGCTCCTCAAGCCCGCTTGTCGGCCTCACCCCCAGCATCTCTTCCCCTTCTTTCCGCCCAACCTCTCCCATCCTGTCTCCACACCTACATTTAAGTTGTGGTATCATGGGTGATGGGACAAAGCATTCCTTTTTCTTTCAGCCTAACTCCTGAGACAAGCAGCTGCCTCTGATGACATTTCTCAAGCTCAGAGCGCAGTGAAATGTGACTTTTAGCCCCGAAAAACAATCTCAATTTTAACTGGGGAGTTCCTGGGTGAGCAGTGTCCTTGACATTTGAAAGCATGAACCTTATCTGGAGCAGCTCTTGGAGGCTGAGAGACCTTGTTGAACTCGAGCCATTTAGAACCCATTGTAGGGTTAGTTCTCATTTCTATTCTTCAATTACACAGCAGCAGAAGGTTCACTTAGAATATAAAAGCTTTTTTAATTAATCCAGAGAGCCTACTTTAAGTTTATTTATTTTATTTTATTTTTTAAAATTTATTTATTTATTTTTGGCTGCGTCGGGTGTTCATTGCTGTGCATGGGCTTTCTTTAGCTGTGGTGAGCAGGGGCTACTCTTCATTGTGGTGCCTGCTTCTCATTGTGGTGGCTTCTCTTGTGGAGCACAGTCTACAAGTGTGCAGGCTTCAGTAGTTGTGGCACGTGGGCTCAGTAGTTGTGGCTCATGGGCTCTAGAGCGCAGGCTCAGTAGTTGTGACTCACAGACTTAGTTGCTCCGTGGCATGTGGGATCTTCCCGGACCAGGGATCGAACCTGTGTCCCCTGCATTGGCAGGTGGATTCTTAAACACTGCGCCAACAGGGGAGCCCCAACTTTAAGTTTAAATGGCCATGTTCTACACAGAATATAGTAAAATAAATATTGCATTTTTTTTCTTATGTTAGTTTCCTCTTGTTCTTATTGATGTGCAGGGAATATAAGCCTGGGACTCAGAGTTCCCTCAAGTGCCTGACTCTCCATCTCCAAATATATCTTGTCCCATGGCTCCTCTGCTCTGCCGTGACAGCAAACAGCCTCAGTCTTTACCCAGCTTACCCGTTTCTAGCTTCTTCCCCTGCCACATGTGTATGTATTACAAGAATGGCCTCACTGTGGGTGTCAGTGGTTTTCAGTTATAAAAATTGCTCCATTTGGACAACCAAGTTTATGCAGACATACCATTTTTATTACAAATAGCTACTATAAAGTGCAAAAGCATTATGTTAGGCATTTTAGACACATTTTCTCTATTCTCACCCAATAAGTTTGGGATTATTATTCCCATTTCTCAGATGACATTCTGGTTATCTATAACAATCATCCCAAAATCTGATGGATTAAAACTATTTATAATCATATGCTTACACTTGTGTCGGTCGGTTGGGTTCAGCTGGGTGGTTCTCTCTTGGACTCTCACACGTGGTTGCGACTGTATCCGAAATTCAGCCTCTGTACATAGGTACTGAATTGAATCTTGGAGACAGAGTTTTGGGTGAAGGAGAAAAGAACAGCTTTACTGCTTTGCCAGGCGAAGGGGGTCACAGAGGACCTAATGCCCTCAAGACTGTGTGTCCTGACCTGGAGTCAATGAGGCTGGACATCTAATGTGGCTTCTTCACTCACCTGTCTGATGCCTCACCTGGGATGACGGGAGCAGAGTGGGAGGCTGGCTGAGCATCTCTGTCTCTACACAGTCTCTCCTTGTTGGGCTTTCTCCCAGCATCTTAGTGTCCAGGTAGTCGGACTTACATGACCACTGGCTTCCCCAGAGCTAGTGTTCCAAGAGACCCAGGCTTCTTATGACCCAGCATCACTTGTGCTGCATCCCATTGCTCATTATATGCAGCCCAGTTCAATGTGGGAGGGAACTGAGGCAGGAGGTAGATGGGCCTCAAGTTAGGCATTTACAACTGGCCTCCCGTTTACATTTCATGGAGCAGGAAAAAGTGGGCTTCAGGCTGGACACTTACAGCTAGCCTCCTGTTTACATTTCCTGAGACAGGAGATAGATGGGCTTCAGGTTAGACATTTAAAAATCAGCCTCCTGTTTGCTCTCCGAAATGGAAGTAACAACAGAAACAGGGCAGATAGCCAGGCTTTGTCTCCTGTGGGCACCTTAAGATAACAGTCATGGCAGAAACAGAGAGGGGCTAACCCTTGTTTGAGTAAAGGTTCAACAGGTCACATATTTCCCATTCTTGGGGCAAGGGAGACATTGAACATGCGCAGAAAGGCTCCTTGGGGGTCAAAAAGGAGGGGGCACTACCCCATAATATGTGATGCTAAGGCCATCCCATAGGCCTCTGGGCTGAAATCCATCTTGGAAAAAAGTTGCCCACACAAGTTGGGGCGGGTCCTAGGGCAGGGCAGGTGTAGAAAAAGAAGCCAGATAATTGGCCAGAGGTAAACAAAGACCCAGAAGACCTGCCCTAGATGAATGATTTTTTTTTTTTTTTTGCTGTACGTGGGCCTCTCACTGTTGTGGCCTCTCCCATTGCGGAGCACAGGCTCTGGACACGCAGGCTCAGCGGCCATGGCTCACGGGCCCAGCCGCTCCACGGCATGTGGGATCTTCCCGGACCGGGGCACGAAGCCGTGTCCCCTGCATCGGCAGGCGGACTCTCAACCACTGCGCCACCAGGGAAGCCCACCGCCTCTTTACTGCGCTCCTCCTCACTGGGGGGACCCCCACACCCTGTCTCTCCAGGTGTGCATCTCTGCCTTGCTTCTGTCTTAACTATACAAACTGTTGCTCTGGGTGCTCTCCCACTTGTTGTGCTAGGTCTCTAATAATAAACTTTATACCTCTTTTTACAGTTTTTGCCTCTGTGAGAAATGCATTTTTCACTGGGGGCAAGAGCCAGGGGGTATGGTGGCCAGTATTCCTGGTTTTCATCCAGGATACCCAGGTTCAATTCCTGGGCAGGGAACTAAGGTCTCGCTTCACGCCACCACTCACTGCTGCCTCTCCAAGATGAGAACCACAGAAGAATGTGATATTGTGAGGAGGCAAGGTTCACTGTGAGGTGGGGGACATCTGTGCAGACTAGGAAATCAAGGCTTTGATGGGTTATGTAATGTGTCCAAGATTATAATGCCAGTAAGTGACAGAATTGAGATCTGAATGGAAGGGGTCCATCTGACCCCAAAACTTATTTTTCTGTATCGCTCTATTTCTTTTTCTTTTTGATTCCCCTCCCCACCTTCTCATTCTATTTCTTATGATTGGTTATTTTGGTTCTTTAGTATAGCATCTCAAATACTATCCCTAGGATGACCTGTTTTAATTTTTGCCAGGCTGCTGACAGCATCAACAGTGTCTTGGCTGAGTTTACAGGGAAGAAACCAGGTAAAATGAGTAGCACACCTACCCCAAACTCCTTTTTGGGCTGTCTTTGTAGGATGAAATCACCTAAGTGTTCTTTAAATCAGAGGATGTTTGTTTAGTGACTGGTCAGTACTGTTGCCCTCCCCAAAGGAGTCTAAAATGTCTCCCTTTTAGCTGTACTCTGGGGACTATGGCAAACAGCCCCTTGACCCTTAGGACGCTGCTGAGCAGTCATCCATTTAGACAGAATGTACGTTGTCCCAATGTGAGGACTTTGGCAATGTCAGGAAAAGCTGCAGTGAGAGTACAATTAGAGGTAATAAGTGTCCTGTAGCTTTTAAAGCACAGTTATGTATTTTATCAATCAGGATAGACTGGGTTATACTTCAAAAAAAGAAAAAAAATCCCCGTACATTAAAACAACAAAGGTTCATTTCTCACTCACAGCACATGTTTACTACAGACGCATTAGGTACTTTGTTCCCTCGCCTTTTGCCTTCTCACTCTAAGACCCAGGGCAATGGGGCAGCCACTGTCCAGAACATTGCTGGTGGTCACGGTAATGTCACAGGAGGTCTCACTCAGAAGTTAAACCTTTGGCCCCCACATGACATGTGTCCCTTCTGCTCAAAATTCATTAGCCAAAGGAAATCATTGGCTGGAACTGGCCACAAGGGCACCAAGAAGTATAATCCTAAAATGTGCCCAGAAGGGAAAAAAACTGAAATGACTATTTGGAAAAAGCACTAATGATTACTACAGATAAGTATGACCTTAAAGGTTTTCTTAGCTATTCAATGATGCAAGGAGTTATGGAATTATCCTCATTTTCCAGATGCATTGAGGAGGCAGCAATGGCAGAAGAGCTTCTTATATTGTTAGCATAAGTCCGCGTGCCCGACGCACAGTGAGGCCAAACAAACCGAAATGTCAGAGTTTGAAGCAGAGAAAGGTTTATTGCAGGGCCATGCAAGAAGACGGGTGGCTCAGGCCCCAAAAAAACCCTAAGTTTTGAGTTTTGGCAAAGCATTTTCAAAGGTCAGGTGAGGGAGGGAGTCACAGGGTATATGATCAGCTCGCACACAATTCTCCGATTGGCTGATGGTGAGGTAACAGGGTGGTGTCACAGGGGTTAACATTATCAGTCCTTAGGCTCCAGGAGGCCTGGGGCTATGTGCTCATGGTCATCAAGTAGTTAACATCTTCCATTTGGTGGGGGGTTTTCACATCTGTAAAACAACTCAGGAAATGTGCATCAAAACAGTTATCTAGGTACTTCAGAGAGAAGCTAAAGCAGAGGATGGGGGGAAGGCCTGTCCTGGGAAGGCCCTGTAGGGTCCTGCTCGGTTACAATATAGTATGTGAATAACATCTCACGAAGCTGTTATAAAAAATTAAAGGTTGGTGAAAGAAGGGAGGTGGTGGTATACAACTTACAGGGAAAATAAAGCCTCTCTTTTACAAGGTTGGTTAATATACAGGCACCCTAGAGTTCCCACCCCATTCATAGCCCTGTACTCAAGAGAGGCAGAGGGGACAATGCAGGGGCTCTTAACTTGGGGTCCATAGACAGAGGGAGAGGAGTCTCAAACTCATCCCAAAATTGTAGCCTAATTAATCTGTGTAGATGTTCATTTGGGGAGAGGATGTGTCCAGTTTGTACCAGCTTCTCAAAGGAGTCCGTGACCCCCAAAGGTTAATGGAAAGAACAATGGCGCAGGAGTCAAGAACTGAGTCCTAACCCTGGCTGGCTTTAACTAGCTGAGGAAACTTGGACAAGTCATTTCTCTTCTTCATTTGTAAAATGAGGGCCAGGACTCACTGATATCATGATCTCTTTCAGCTAGGAACACAAGATGCAGGATACTTTGTGGCCAAGCAGATCTGAATTTACATCTGGCTCTACCTCTTAATGATTGCATGCCCTTGTGCCAGTTCTAGAACATGTTCACACATCTGTCAAAGGTGAAAACCTGTGCAGGCTTCTTGGGAGGATTAGGGACCGTGAGTGGAGAACACCCGGCCATTATTATTAAATGATGCTTCCTATGAGTCTGCGTCTGGCTCAAGTCCTGCTGAGCACTGCATATTTTCAGTGAGTAAGCATGGTCTGCCAAGAATTCAAGTTGTACCAAATCCAGATGTCAGCAAGGCCTTGCCCTAAGGCAGTTCCTACTATAGAAAGGAAGTCTGGGTGCAAGCCTTGCCCAACCTCATCCATATACATACCATGCCTGACTTATGCCTGGCCTGGGCTCCACAGCAGGGCCAGCTCCTGCCCCTGCTCGCTCCTCTTGGCAGGCACTGAGTCATCATGGGCTAAGTCATGACATGGGCTGATGGCCTCCCCAGGAGGCTGAACCCACCGAAAGCACCAATTACTGATGGAGCCACAAAACCATCCCCTTGGCCTTTCCAGCTTTCTTCACTGGCAGCTTCCCATGTTACTGCTACTACAGGCATCATACCCCAGATTGACTCACCACTTCCTGCTGTAGCTAGGGCAGGAATTGCTGCTCCTAGTTTAGTCTAGAGGTACCTGAAGTCCAGAAGAGTAAGGTGACCTACACAAGGAAACACAATGAGCTTGTGGCAGCACTGAGTCGGGCCTCCTATCTCCTGGTCCCTTGTCACCTCCTTGCACAGTGTCAATGTATTAGTTTTCTATTGCTGTTGTAACAAATTACCACAAATTTAGTAGCTCAAAACAACACATTAATTAAAACAGCCATGAGATAATGAGATACCACTACCAAAATCTGAAAACACTGACAGCACCAAATGCAGGTGAGGATATGGAGCAACAGGAACTCATTCATTGCTGGCAGGAATGCAAAATGGTACAGCCACTTTGGAAGATAGTTTGGCACTTTCTTATAAAACTAAACGTACCCTTACCATACGATCCAGCAATCACACTCCTTGGTATTCACCCAAAGGACTTGAAAACTTATGTCTACACAAAAACCTGCACACAGATGTTTATGGCAGCTTTATTCATAATTGCCCAAACTTGGAAGCAACCAAGATGTCCTCAGTATATGAATGGATGAATAAAATGTGATACAGCTAGACAATGGAATATTTTTAAGCACTAAAAAGAAATGAACTATCAAGCCATAAAAAGCAAGGGAGGGACCTTAAATGCGTATTACTAAGTGAAAGAAGCCAATCAGATACAGCCACATACTGTGAAATTCCAATGATATGACGTTCTGGAAAAGGAAAAGGAAAAATTATGGAGACACTAAAAAGATAAATTGGTTCCCAGGGGGTTAGGCAGGGACATGAATAGGCAGAGCACAGAGGATTTTTAGGGTAGTGAAAATACCCTGTGTGGGACTATAACGATGGATCATTATACGTTTGTCAAAACCCAAAGAATGTACAACACCAAGAGTGAAGCCTGATGTAAACTACAGACTTGGGGTGATGATGATGTGTCAGTGCAGGTTCATCAACTGTAACAAACTCGCTACTCTGCCGGAAGATGTGGAAATGGGGGAGGATATTCCTGTCTGAGGGCAGGGGGTATATGGGAACTCCTTGTACCTTCCTGACAATTTTGCTGTGAACCTAAAACTGTTCTTTAAAAAATGAAGTCAATACTTTTTTTTTTTTTTTTTTTTAAATCTAACGGTTCTGGAGATCAGAACCTCAGTGGACTAAAATCAAGATGTCAGCAGGGCTGCGTTCTTTTCTGGGGGCTCCAGAACAGAATACGTTTTCCTGACTTTTGCAGCTTCTAGACACTGCCCGAATTCCTTGAGGCAAGGCCATCTTCAAAACCGGCAATGGCTGGTTGAGTTTTTTCAAGTCACATCACTTCTGCCTCTCTCATCCACCTTTAAGGACTCTAGTGATTGCATTGGGCCCACCTGGATAATCCAGGATTCTCTCCCCCATTTTGTCAGCTGATCACCAACCTTAATTTCACCTGCACCTTAATTCCCCCTTGTTGCGTATGCTAACATATTCACAGGTTCTGGGGATAGGATGCAGACATCTTTGGGAGGGCCATTATTCTGCCTACCAGGGTCATGAGTCTATGCCCTGCGGTAGGAGAGGGTGGTAATAATCATACTAATAGCATCACAGTCCGGCTGCCTCTTGCTTGAAGCTAAAGGTCAGTACCGTTCTAATTTTCAGCTGTGTTTGAGCCTCATCGGCCCTTAATGTGGTTGGTGTTCCCACATTTTCCAGCCTTTCAGAATTACCTTTCGCTTAAATATTCAAAGAAAATAACTCATGCTCTGAGGCCAGAGGAATTCCAGTCCCCTCCCAAATATTGCTAAGTATCCTCAGATGCGCATCCACACTCATGGCCTGTCTTTTCTCACTCCATGCTGCTCCTGAATCCTCCTAACTCCCCCGTCACAGGCTCTACACACTGCCCTCTCCCCATCATTCCGGAGGCAGGGCTGTCTGGAGAGAACCAGGTTAGGATGCTTAATCGCCCTTGTTAGGGCTTAATGACACAGGCCAGGAGAACTCCATCTAGTACTCCGTGCGGAGAGTCCCCACATCCTCTGGTCATACTGTGTTGAGGCCTTTATTCAGGGCTTCTCTCGGGCCCAGCTAAACCCCCCTTTTCTCTGAGACCCCAGGCTCCAAACTGCTGCTTCTAGGACCACCGAAGAAAAAAGAAGCCGTAGAATATTATCTTTTATTGTGGAGGGCAGTTTAGCCACGGTTCACTTCAACCTGGCCTCAGGGCCCTACCTTTGCATAACCGAAGGGCCCATTAAAGTGTTTCCCAAACAAAAGATAAGATTCTTTGCCAAGAGGAATTCTTCTCCCACTCTTGGAATGTGGAAATGCTGCAGTTAAAAAAATACAACAAAGCACAAACAGCTCCCTTTATTTCTACTTCCATTATTTACCACTGAAGTAAAGTGCTAGTATGTGTGTTGTTTTGTAAAAGACATAGACTTTACATCACAACACATACTAATTAATACACACCCTCACACAACTTAAATAAAAGAAACAATACGTACTCTTCTTACTTGGGACACACGTTGATATTTTCTACTCTATTAACATTTTCGAATGGTGATCAGGACCCACCGAATTTTTTTCTGTGACCTGCTGGTGACTCACAACCTGCTCTTTGAAAAACACTGTACTAACAGAATAGCCCCTTCTCTTCCCTCCCAGGCATAAGTATTTGTGTAATGCTTTAATGCCTACAAAGCAGGTTTTAAAGCATAGGTTATCCCATTTAATCCTCACACGACCCCAAAATGGAAATAATAACTCCCTTTTCACAAATGGGGGAACCGAGGTCTATATTGTTGAAGCAGCTTTGCCCAAAGTCACGCGACCAGAAAGGGAAGATTTTGGATGCAAAGCCCTGAATCTAAACCTAGTGTTCTTTTCACCCACACCAGACTCCTAGTGTTACCAGAAGGGGGACCCCTTCCAGGGCTTGTGAGTGGGCTGCTGTCTAACCCTCAGAAATGAATTGTCCGAGGAGACACACGTACTGACAAAGCAAGAGGCTTTATTGGGAAGGGGCTCCCAAGGGGAGAGCAGTAGGGTAAGGGAACCCAGGAGAACTGCTCTGCCACGTGGCTCTCTGTCTCAGGTTTTATGGTAATGGAGTTAGTTTCCGGGTCGTCTCTGGCCAGTCATCTTGCTTGTGCCCATATTTGGTCTGACTCAGGGTCCTTCCTGGTGGCAGGCACACTCTCAGCCAAGGTGGATTCTAGTGTGAGGGTTTCTGGGAGGTTGGCAGGACATATTACGTGCTGGTGTCTCCTCCCTCTTTTGGTCCCTCCTGAATTCTCCTGGTTAGTTTTTGGTGGCAGCACCGTGCTCCTTACTGGAGGGACCTCCTGTAGTGAGACAACTCATGCGAGTGGTTCTTATCCTGCCTGGCCAGGGTGGGCAGTTTCGGTCAATGGTTCCCTAACATTACTCCCACTATGTACAACACTCTCAACTCTTATGGTATGGTTTAGGTTAAGCTAGACAATGTAAGCCTTTTTGCATATGCTGGATTCTTAGTGCTCGCAAAAATCTCACACTTCTCCCCCTTTGTCAGCCTGGAGTTGGCATAGCGGTCCATACCTTCCCAGGTGGCTAGGCAGAGCTAGCAAGGCCTTTGCAGGGTGCAGGTGCACCTGCCCCCAGGGCACGAGGCCCCAGCACCTGCCTCAGGCCTTCACGTGGCCTCCTAGCAGAGCAGGAAGGCAGTCCTTGCCCTGGGCTGGGGTGGAAGTGGCTTAGCCCAGGAAGCTGGGAAATGATACCAGGAAAGACAACCCCAGAGGAGGGGTGAGCTGACCCTGAGGACAAGGTGCTTTGGGTGGAAGGGCACCTCAGGAAATGTCGACTCAACAGACAAATAAAAGAAACCAGACATCACATATCCAGGAAATGCTGAGCAGGCCTGGGTAAATGAAAGAAAATCTGTGGGTAGAAGACGTGGATACTGTTGCCAAGTTTAAATACTGCCTCTCTCTCTTTCTGTCTTTGACAATTCTGCTTCCTTGGGTTTTCTTAGGGCACCAGTTGGGAGGGGTTTACCAGCATTTCAAACACGTGGGCTCTGTGTTTGTAGGTAATAGGGCTCAGGGCAGGCCACCTCAAAATATTCCACTTTGGCATATTGGTTATTTAGAATTAAAGTTACTTGAGAAACAGCCTGTGCAAGGAGCACACTCTGACCTTCCTCTATCCCCTTGAAAGCAGAAAATAAATCTCCCATGTGAAAGCTATCCTCCTTGCACCAGGAGGTAGAGAGACATCCTTATTACAAGAGACAGGGAATTCAGGGCCAAGAAGGCTTATATACAAACTTTGCTTAGTTTCTTCACTAATTAGTACATAAACCTAAGTTTGTTTGTCTTGTCACTTCTTTACAGATTTATTGTTTCTTTATCTAAAAGGTATATAAACAGCCTGCTTTGGCTACTTCTTGGGTCCTATAGCTATGAGACCTCTGCATGTACAAAATTGAATTTTGTTTCCTCCTGTTAACCTGTTGTGTGTCAATTTAATTTTTAGATCAGCCAAAAGAACCAGGAGGGCTAGGGGGAAATTTTCCCCTCCCCGACAGTTTTGGTGTAGTTGGCTGGATACTGCTTGGGTACTGCTTGCTCCTGGGACTGTTGCAGATAAAGAGATCCTGGAACCTCTGAAAACAACCTGGCAGAAGGTAAGAATTCTCACCACGTCAGCCTCCTCGATCTCTGACTCTGGGGGTCTGATGGAAGTGAAAGTAGGAAGAGTCCTTTTCTCTCCTTTTCTAAACTTAAATTAGCAGGAGAAAATATTTGTGGAATTAGTTCCTTGTGTACAGTGACCCTGGTAAAGATTTGGTACATGGGTACTCTTGGTTTAACTGATCCTTTTCCTCCCGGAGATGGTCACTGTTTTTCTTTGTCTCTGCTGTGTTGTGTGTTATAAAGAGAAAAAAAAGCCTTAGGGCAGAACACAGGCAGAGGCCTTATAAGCCTGCTGTTTGAGCGGACCTCAAAGACTGCTAAGTTCATGGTTCTCACCAGACTGGTGTCTGTTTAGACCAACCATGCTGCGGGTCCCTTATGTAAAAACCAGATGAGGTTTTTCCTTTTGTTTTGTTCTATGTTCTGAGAGCTTAGCTTTGTAACCAGTGAGAATATTCTGTCTGGTCTTTGCCATTCGGTCTGGGGTGCCCCTTGGTGGCCATTTGAATAGACTGGGGTTCCAAAACATGAACTCACAAGCAGCCATGCTAGCATTCAGGGAACTTTGTATAAAGGGTCCCGATCCATAAGGGGCCTTTGTCGTCTCAACCTTCCTTGCTTTGTTAGTGCTCGAAAAGTCCCATTCCAGTAGTGCCTGCCTGGTGTCACAGATTACTGGATCTGTCACTGGAGGTGTCTCACATTCCTGTGAGAGACCAGAGACACCATTTTCACTATACCATCCTTACCCTGTGCAAAAAAGGCCTTTGCTTTCTTAGGCTATCTGGGAGTGAACTTTCTGGATCTTGTGAGGGTTGCATCTCTTGCAGTCTTTTGTGGAGGTCTCTTGCGTTCTTGGTTAAGCTATAGGAAGGCTTGTCAGACTGAGTCGCTATTGAGATTAATAGATCCTACTCATCAATGACCAGGATGATGAACCTTTTTTAAAGTGGAAAAGCTTCTATATTTGAAAAAAATTTGGTGGTGGGGAGAACTCTTATCTTAAACAATTGTCTTCTTTGTACCTATTTTAAAAAAGACCAAATTAAAAAGTGGATACAAAGAAATATAACACCTAGTTTAGGGACTTCCATAACAAGATGAAAGAATAGAAATTAAACGTAGAAAAAAATTGTCCCATTCAACATAAATTCCCCTTCTTAAAAATCTGACCCCATCTCCTCAGCAAATTCCCTTAAATCCCAAAACTCCTCCACCTTCCTCAGAAAATCCCTTAAACACTCAGCTGCTTGTTTTAACTTCCCTTTCCTTACAAGATTTACAGAGAGCACTCCAGCCTAATCTCTAGGCCCAGGGTTTACAAGTAACTCATATAAATGCTAAAAGCCAGGAAATAAATTTAGCAGAAGCGTCTGGAATGGACAGTAAGTCTCGTTTTGCTGGGCTCTATAATCAGGCTTTGCCAGCTTCAGGACTTCCTATGCAACGTCCTTTGCAGATATATCCTAGATCTCCACCCAGAGAATTTATTTCTCCTGGGCCACAAAACATAGAGATCTTTTGATTTCCATTTAGTTGGAAAATTTCTCCATGGTATAAAAAAGGCAAACTCAAAATAGTGTGATTGAGTGGGCAAACCAACCTCTAAGCATTATAATGGAAGAGTCTACCCAATTCTTTGAAGGTACCTTGCAGGAACACAGATGAAAAAAAGAGTTAAAATCAACAATTCTTAATTTACAACTTGACTCTTTACAAAAACAAAAGCATAACTCAAAAAGCAACTCAAAATCCACTCATACCTCGTCCTAATTGCCTTCAAATATTTGCAGATATTGTAAAATATATATATATTTATTTTATATATATTAAAAATATACATATATATCTACTATATATATATGATATATATATATATCATATATATATAGCAGATATTCCATGACATTGTAAGTACAATTGTTTTGCACTTAAGAAAAGGAAGGAAATTTTTAAATAGTAAATGCTCTAAACTTCTGGTAATAGAAACATAAACCCAAAATTCCTAGGAGAAAATTTACATTCTTTCTCTGGCTCTTAAAGTTGTAATTCTTATCATGTCTTTGAAAAGTAAATACAGCCCTCAATTGCCCGAGACTGAAGGAAAAAATAAAAGGAGGAAAGAGGTCTTTTAAAAATACAAACTGATAAAAGAGCTCTCTTGCCCAAACTCTAGACCACAGCCTCTTTAAGATTACTTGTCAAAGATGAATACAAATATTAAAAGTTATCTCCACAAATAGTAAAAAGCTTTAGCCATCTGACGGATAAACTCAACTTTTTCCAACTATTATTTATAAACTCACTAGAATATACTGTTGTTATCTGAATCAGTATACTTGATTCATGACTAAAATTTTAAAATGAAGATCTCTGTTTGTTTGTTTTTGCGGTATGCGGGCCTCTCACTGTTGTGGCCTCTCCCGTTGCGGAGCACAGGCTCCGGATGCGCAGGCTCAGCGGCCATGGCTCACGGGCTTAAACGCTGCGGCATGTGGGATCTTCCCAGACCGGGGCACGAACCCGTGCCCCCTGCATCGGCAGGGGGACTCTCAACCACTGCGCCACCAGGAAAGCTCTCTCCGTTTGTTTTTATGTATGTCTATGTATGTGCGTTATAGGTATAGTATTTTTCTACTTTTGGATGGCATTGCCAAACTTAATTTGTAAAAGAGCTCTATTTAACTGGCTTAAAATATGTGCTTAGTAATTATTTCTAAGTCTCAGAAATATAATAGAAACTAACTCAAATATTTTTCAAATCTACATGATCTAGGATAATTTTCAGTAAGTAAAAGGTAGTTTAAGTTTGTTGGTTTAATTAATACAGGCATGTTGTTAATCAGCATTAAGTATAATACTTTTAATTTACCTAGGTCAAATGAGACCATGTTATCTCTGTTACAAAGTTTTTCAGCAAGAAAAATAACAACGTAATGATTACCTGTTTTAATGTATCATGAGATTTTCATGAGTATGATTGTTAAGAACAAATGAATTAAATAGATGTAAATGAGATGTTTCAGGTAAACTTTTTAGCCATGGCTGTTTTATGATAAGTCTACTTAGTTTCCCAAGTCTCTTTGGTAACTTCTACCCTTAGAATTTTGCTAAGTTAAATTAAATGATGGGAATTCATTGAATGTCTATATCATTTCCAAATAAGATAAAATACTGAAACATTAATTGCAAAACCAATCTAAGTTTACCTACTTTATTTTTTATTTAATTTTATTTTTGGCTGCATTGGGTCTTCATTGCTG
Source organism: Monodon monoceros (assembly GCF_005190385.1). Taxonomy (NCBI): domain Eukaryota; kingdom Metazoa; phylum Chordata; class Mammalia; order Artiodactyla; family Monodontidae; genus Monodon; species Monodon monoceros. The sequence continues at coordinate 36,383,321 of NW_021703775.1, read as the reverse complement.
TGTGCAGGCTTTTCTCTAATTGCAGTGAGCGGGGGCTACTCTTCCTTGTGGTGCACAGGCTTCTCATTGCTGTGGCTTCTCTTGTTGTGAAGCACAGGCTCTAGGCACGTGGGCTTCAATAGTTGTGGCACATGGGCTCAGTAGTTGTGGCTTGCAGGCTCTAGAGCACAGGCTCAGTAGTTGTGATGCACGGGCTTAGCTGCTCTGCAGCATGTGGGATCTTCCCAGAGCAGGGCTCGAACCCATGTCCGCTGCATTGGCAGGTGGATTCTTAACCACTGTGCCACCAGGAAAGCCCAAAGTTTACCTACTTTTGACCTTTTATTTTGGAGGCTAAAGATACTTGAGTCTCTTAGTAAACATGTTTTGTGCCACATTGAAAAACTGAGCTATGAGGAAATGCATATTTTAAGAAATTATGAAATGTATTCATAAATTTGCCTAACTAAAGTATGTTGGTATAACAGACAATTCACAATTGCTTACTTCTTATTTTTCACTAGAAATTAAGGTTTTTAAAGATTGAGAATTCTAATTAGTACAGGTGTACCTCGGAGTTTGGTTCCAGACCACTGCAATAGAGCAAATATTGCAATAAAGTGAGTCACAAGAATTTTTTGGTTTCTCAGGGCATATAAAAGTTATAGTTACACTATACTGTAGTCTATTAGGTATGCAATAGCATTATGTCTAAAGAAAAAATGTATATACCTTAATTAAAAATACTTTATTGCTAAAAAATGCTAACTATCATCTGAGCCTTTAGCAAATTATAATCTTTTTACTGGTGGAGGGTCTTGCCTCAGTGTTGGGGCTGCTGAAGGCTGGGGGTGCCTGTGGCAGTTTCTTAAAATAAGACAGCAATAAAGCTTGCCACACTGATGGACTCTTCTTTTCACAAACCATTTCTCTGTAGCACACAATGCTGTTTGATAGCATTTTACCCAGAGTAGAACTTCTTTCAAAATTGGAGTCGAACCTCTCAAACTCTGTCACTGTGTATGTAATTTTCTCAATCCTTTGTTGCCTTCAAATGTTTGCAACATTTGCCTTCAAATGATTTCAACAATTTTCACAGCATCTTCACCAGGAGTAGATGCCATCTCAAGAAACCACTTTCTTTGCTATTCATAAGAAGCAACCCTTCAACTTTTAAAGTTCTATCATGAGCTTACAGCAATTCAGTCATGTCTTTAGGCTCCACTTCTAATTCTAGTTCTCCTGCTGTTTCTACCACCTCTGTCCTTCCTTCCTCCACTGAAGTCTTGAACCCTCTCAAGAGTTGGAACAAACTTCTTCCAAACTTCTGTTAATGTTGATACTTTGGCTCTTCCCATGAATCATGAGTGTTTTTAATGACATCAAGAGTGGTGAATCCTTTTCAGAACTTTTTCAGTTTACTTTGCCCAGATCCATCAGAGGAATTACTATCTATGGCAGCTATCATTTTATGAAGTGTATTACTTAATTAATAAGACGTGAAAGTTGAAATGACTCCTTGATCCATGGGCTGCAGAATGGATGTTGTGTTAGCAGGCATGAAAACAACATTAACCTCATTGTACATCTCCTTCAGAGCTCTTGGGTGACCAGGTACATTGCCAGGGTAGCATTTAAAAAGGAATTTCTTTTTCTGAGCAGTAGGTCTCAACAGTAGTCTTAAAATATTCAGTGAACTATGTGGTAAACAGATGTGCTGTTATCCAGGCTTTGTTTTTCCATTTATAGACCATAGGCAAAGTAGATTTAGCAGAATCTTTAAGGGCCCTAGGATTTTTTGAATGGTAAATGAGAATTGACTTCAAATTTAAAGTCACCAGCTGCATTAGCTCCTAACGAGAGGGTCAGCCTATCCTTTGAAGCTTTGAAGCAGGCGCTGGCTTCTCTCTAGCTATGAAAGTCCTAGATGGCATCTTCTTCCAATAGAAAGGTGTTTCATCTACATTGAAAATCTGTGGTTTACATAGCCACCTTCATTAATTATCTTTGCTAGATCTTCTGGATAACTTGCTGCAGCTTCCACATCACTTGCTCTTTCACCCTGCACTTTTATGTTATGGAGATGGCTTCTTTCATTAAACCTCATGAACAACCTCTGCTAACTTCAAACTTTTCTTCTGCATCTTTCTCACTCCTTTCAGCCTTCACAGAATTGAAGAGAATTGGGGTTTTGCTCTGTATTAGGCTCTGGCTTAAGGGAACATTGTGGCTGGTATGATCTTTTATCCAGACCACTAAAACTTTCTCCATAGCAGCAATGAGGCTGATTATCTTTATCATTCATGTGTTCACTGGAGTAGTACTGTTAATTTCCTTCAAAAACTTTTCTTTTGCATTCACAACTTGGCTAACTGACACAAGAGGTCTCACTTTCAGCTTATCTTGGCTTTCAGTATGCCTTCCTCACTAAGTTTCATCATTTCTAGCTTTTGATTTAAAGTGAGAGACTTGTGATTCTTCTTTTCCCTTGAACACTTAGAGGCCATTGTAGGGTTATTAATTGGCCTAATTTCAATATTGTTGTGTCTTGGAGAATAGGGAGGCCTGAGGAGAGGGAGAGAGATAGGGGAACAGCTGGTTAGTGGAGCAGTCAGAACACACGCCATATTTATCAACTAAGTTCATGTCTTATATGGGCATGGTTTGTGGTGCCCCAGAACAATTACAATAGTAACATCAAAGATTGCTGATCACAGATCATCATAAGAAATATTTATTAAATAAAAAAGTTTGAAATGTGAGAATCACCAAAATGTGACACAGAGACATGAAGTCATGAAGTGAGCAATTTCTGTTGGAAAAATGGCACTGATAGATTGGCTTGATGTGGAGTTGCCACAAACCTTCAATTTATAAAAAAATGCAATATCTGTGAAGTACAATAAAATGAGGTAGGCCTGTATATGTAATTAAAGCTTCTAAAAATAATAAGGGAAACAACTCTATATGGAAGGAAAGTAGGATATGTGTTTTTGGTTAAAAGAAAAAAAAGGTATGAGGGATGGAGATACATTTTTGTTGAAGGAAAAGGAAGTAATTTTGTCCTAAAGTAAAGCTGATTATTTCTGAATGGGAAAGAGAACAACTGACAAACTAAAATAGGCATTAAAAGTTATAGAAGTTTTAGGAAGAATCAGTATTGTCAAAATGACTATATTACCCAAGGCAATCTACAGATTCAATGCAATCCCTATCAAATCACCAATGGCATTTTTTGCAGATCTAGAACAAAAAAAATTTTAAATGTGTATGGAAACACAAAAGACCCTGAATAGCCAAAGCAATCTTCAGAAAGAAAAACAGAGCTAGAGGAATCAGGCTCCTTGACTTCAGATTATACTATAAAGCTACAACAGTGATCAAAACAGTATGGTACTGGCACAAAGACAGACTTATAGATCAGTGGAACAGGATAGGAAACCCAGAAATAAAGCTACACATCTGTGGTCAGTTAATCTATGACAAAGGAGGCAAGAATATACAATGGAGAAAAGACAGTCTCTTCAGTAAGTGGTTCTGGGGAAACTGGACAGCCACATGTAAAAGAATGAAATTGGAACATACTCTAACATGATACACAAAAAATAAACTGAAAATGGGTTAAAGACCTAAATGTAAGACCGGATACTATAAAATTCTTAGAGGAAAACATAGGCAGAACACTCTTTGACATAAATTGCAACAATATCTTTTTGAATCCACCTCCTAGAGTAATGAAAATAAAAACAAAAATAAACAAATGGGACCTAATTAAACTTAAAAGCTTTTGCACAGCAAAGGAAACCATAAACAAAACGAAAAGACAACTCACAGAATGGGAGAAAATATTTGCAAATGATGAGACCAACAATGGACTAATCTCCAAAATATACAAACAGCTCATGCAGCCAATATCAAAAAAAACAAACAAAGCAAAATCAACCCAATGAAAAAAATGGGCAGAAGATCTAAATAGACATTTCTCCAAAGAAGACATACAGATGGCTAAAAAGCACATGAAAAGATGCTCAACATCGCTAATTATTAGAGAAATGCAAATCAAAACTACAATCACCTCACACCGTTAGAATGGCCAGAGTGTGGAGAAAAGGGAACCCTCCTACACTGTTGGTGGGAATGTAAATTGGTACAGCCCCTATGGAGAACAGTATGGAGGTTCCTTAAAAAGCTAAAAATAGGGCTTCCGTAGTGGCGCAGTGGTTGAGAGTCTGCCTGCCGATGCAGGGGACACAGGTTTGTGCCCCGGTCCGGCAAGATCCCACATGCCACGGAGCGGCTGGCCCGTGAGCCATGGCCGCTGAGCCTGCGCATCCGGAGCCTGTGCTCTGCAACGGGAGAGGCCACAACAGTGAGGGGCCCGTGTACCACAAAAAAAAAAAAAAAAAAAAGCTAAAAATAAAGCTACCATATGATTCAGCAATTCCACTCCTGGGCAAATATCCAGAGAAAACCATACTTCAAAAAGAAACATGCACCCCAATGTTCATTGCAGTACTGTGTAATAGCCACAACAGGGAAGCAACCTAAATGTCCATTGACAGAGGAATGGATAAAGAAGATGTGGTACATATATACAATGGAATATTACTCAGCCATAAAAAAGAATGAAATAATGCCATTTGCAGCAACATGGATGGACCTAGAGATTATCATACTAAGTGAAGTAAGTCAGATAGAGAAACACAAATACCATATGATATCATTATATGTGGAATCTAAAAAAATGATACAAATGAACTTATTTACAAAACAGAAACAGACTCAGACTTAGAAAGCAAATTTATGGTTACAAAAGGGGAAAGGTGGCCATGGGGGGGGATAAATTAGGAGGTTGGGAATAACATATACACACTACTATATATAAAATAGGTAATCAACAAGGACCTACTGTATAGCACAGGGAACTCTATTCAATATTCTGTGATAACCTATATCGGAAAAGAATCTGAAAAAGAATATATATATATATATATGTAAACTATATATATGTAAAACTGAATCACTTTGCTGTACACCTGAAACTAACAGCATTGTAAATCAACTATGCTCCAATATAAAATTAAAACATTTTAAAAAGGTATAGAAGTTTTGTAAAAAAGGAATCTTGGGGACTTCCCTGGTGGCGCAGTGGTTAAGAATCCGCCTGCCAATGCAGGGGACATGGGTTTGAGCCCTGGTCTGGGAAGATCCCACATGCTGCGGAGCAACTAAGCCTGTGAGCCACAACTACTGAACCCGTAAGCCACAACTACTGAACCCGCAATCCACAACTACTGAAGCCCTTGCGCCTAGAGCCCATGCTCTGAAACAAGAGAAGCCACTGCAATGAGAAGCCCACACACTGCAACGAAGAGTAGCCCACGTAGCTAGTAGCTCCCTCACGTCACACGGCATGGCCAAAAATAAATAAATAAAGGCCATCTGGCTCCTTGCTCATACCCACCTCCAATTCCATTAGGGCATCCCACAGCCCCTGAACCCTTCAAAACCTATCCAGAATCCCATCGCTTCTCCCCACCTTGCTGCTTCCACCTTTGTGTAGGCGCCATCCTCTCTCTCTCTCATGGCAGCAACCTCTTCATTCTTCTCTGCTTCCACTTTTTTTAAAAAAATAAATTTATTTATTTTTTATTTTTATTTTTGGCTGCGTTGGGTCTTCATTGCAGTGTGCAGGCTTCTCATGGCGGTGGCTTCTCTTGTTGCAGAGCACAGGCTCTAGGCGCGCGGGCTTCAGTAGTTGTGGCTCGCAGGCTTCAGTAGCTGTGGCTCGTGGGCTTAGAGCGCAGGCTCAGTAGTTGTGGCGCACCGGCTTAGTTGCTCCGCAGCATGTGGGATCTTCCCGGACCAGAGCTCGAACCCGTGTCCCCTGCATTGGCAGGCGGATTCTTAACCACTGCACCACCAGGGAAGCCCTCTACTTCCACTCTTGCCCCCTTCGGTCTACTCTCCTCACAGCAGCTGCTGGGATCCTTTAAAAACCTAAGTCAGGTCGTGTTGTTCCTCAGCTCAAAACTCCCCCAGTGGCTTCTCACCCTATGCAGAGTAAAACCAAAGTCCTCACCAGGGGCTACAAGACCCTACGTGATCTGCGCGTGGACGTGCACATGTACACACACACACACACACACACACACACACACACACACACACACACACACACACAGAGTCTACCACTCTCCTCTCTCATCTCACCTCTGAGCCCTGCCCTCCACCACCCTGGCCTCCTTGAGGTTTCTAATCCTACCAAGCACACTCCCAAATCAGGGCCTTTGCGCTTGCTGTCTCCTTAGCCTCAACTGCCCTTCCTCCTGGTAGCCACAGAGCTCCTTCCCTCACTTCCTTCCAGGCTCTATCTCCCCACCCACCTTCATTATTCTTCATAGCACTTAACACCATCTGACATACTACCTATTTATTTGTTTATTTATGGTCTGTCTTTCCCCATTAAGATGTGAATTTCATAAGCAACAAACCTTGTCCTCTTCCCTGCTGTATCCCTAGTACTTAGAAGACTGCCAGGTTCATAACTGATGCTTGGTAAATGTTTAGTAAATGAAAACATAAATAAATCTCTCCAAGTCAATAGATGTAACAACCTTTTAACAGGTTGCCTAACATTTGCTAATATGGACGGACCATGATTGACTTAACCAGCCCCTATTAATGATGTTGTTTCTACTTTTTCTTACTTTAAACAATATTTGTGATAAACATTTTTGCATAGCTACTTTAATATGTTGGTTCTTTTATTTCTATAGGATGTTTTCCCTAAAGCTGGGTTGATGTATCAAGAGATAGGCATATTTTACATTTAATGGCCATCACCAAATTTTCCTAGTCACAGTTCACAGGCAAATCCTGAAACAAGGTCTCAATCATTTCCCCAAACTGAGGGCAGGGTAAGATTACCCTTAGGTCAGACAAGGAGGCCTCTGTCCTGGGCCCTTATACTTTAAATTTATTAAAGGCCACACGGGACTTTTTCTCGCTTGGGCTCTTGCATTCAGCACTGGGCTGGCACAGTGTGACCTGCAACCCTGAACGTGGAAGCTCGTGATTAACACTGTCTCCACCTTTCCTCCTATTTTCTTTTTTTTTTTTTTGAGGTACGCGGGCCTCTCACTGTTGTGGCCTCTCCCGTTGCGGAGCACAGGCTCCGGACGTGCAGGCCCAGCGGCCATGGCTCACGAGCCCAGCGGCTCCGCGCGGCATGTGGGATCTTCCCGGACCAGGGCGCAAACGCATGTCCCCTGCATCGGCAGGCGGACTCTCAACCACTGCGCCACCAGGGAAGCCCCCTCCTATTTTCTTGAAACAGAAAACAGCTGAGTCCAAATGCTGTGAAGGCTTGTGGGCTGACCCCCTGCTGACCTAGGAGACAGTCACTGCTTTGGAGGGAGAAAGAATTTATTGGGCTGATATTTGTAGATAAAATACTCCTTTGTTGCATCCCTCCTCTCAGAGAGCATGAGTTCAGCAGGTCCTGGCATAACGAAATATTATTTTTCAATAGTGCCAAGAGTCTATTTTCTTCTTTTTTTGGTCTAAGTTGTGATTCTGGAGGCAGTCACAAGTAAGCTGAATATTCACAACTGTTGTACACGGTGTCTATGTCAGTTATCTATTGCTGTGTAACAAACCACACTGAAACTTGGTGGATTAAAGCAACAGCAATTTATTTGCTCGCAATTCTGGGCTGGGAGCAGCTGGGCAATTTTTCTTCTGATCTCCATTGAGGTCACTTAGGCAGCTGCTCAGCTCAACTGGGACTGGATGGTCCAGGATGGCTTTGTTCACATGTTTGGCAGTTATGCTGGCTGTTGACTGGGATACCTCAGTTCTCCAAATGGCCTTTCATCCTCTGGGCTAGAATGGGCTTTTTCACATAATGGTAGAAATGTTCCAAGAGAGCAAAAGCAAAAGCTTCTTAAGGCCTGGCCTTGGGAGTTGTACAGTGTTACTTCTGTCCCTTCTGTTGACCAAATGAAGCCTTAAGGAACACCCAGATCCAAGGTAGGAGGTAGCAGCGGTAATAGACTCTATCTCCTGATCTTATTGCAAAGGAGCTGGACGCAGGGAGGTGTGATATGTTGGGTACCATTACGTAAAAATATACCATGGTGTCTGAGGAACATTTTGCCGTATTAGAGAATTATATTTTTCTTACATTTGTATACATGTAGTTGTAGTGGTAAGGTATTTGAAGTGTAATACAGATTCCTTGCTTTGTTTATTAAGTGCACATTAAAACCCCAGAATTGTGAAGTGGTTTTTTCATGATTTGAGATTCTACTTTATTTGTTATGGCTTAGACAGAAATTGTAAAATACATTGTTAAAAATCACAATCACAGAATTCATTAAGTGGCAGCTGCTATTGTTCTTGTTAACAGCAGGCCCGAGGGTCACAGCAGTAGCAGTACAGCACTGGCATGGAAAAAAACAGGGTCTAACAGATTAAATGAGCAAAAACATATATTTTTTAATACTTTTACTACTCAATCACATACATTTCAAGAGCATTTTCTCTTCTTCAAATCAATTTAAATGCTTTCTATGAGCAAGGCACTATACTGGACATCAAATAACAAGAGCAACAAGTAACCATAGCAGACAAGGATTCTGTGCTTAATATACGCTGGGCCCTATGCTGAGCACTGTCCAGACGCTGTCTCATTTAATCCTCACAAAAATCCTATAAGATGTTCTCGCTTATTGTACCAGTTTTTGGATGAGAAAACTAAAGCCTGGAGGGATTAAGTGCCTTAGCCAAGGTCACACAACTAGTGGCAGAACTGGGACTTAAATCCATGTCTCTTTGACTCTGATTTTAGCCAGTATACCTTGTGTAGCGCATTTTGATTGGACCCCATAACAAAAGCATGAGCAGGGCCAACATCGTCACTATGTGAAGAACACAGCTCCAAAATGCAAGTATAAAACATTTAAAACAACATCCCGCACACAGTAATGAGTGCTCGATAAAAATTTGCTGTTATTGTTAAAAAAAAAAATCTGTCAGACTAATCTCACAAAAAAGAAAGTCACTTGCATCTTTTATGCTCCTTGACCAAAAAATCAAAAATACACAAGTATCCTCCTCTGTATAACATTAGAGGAGGGGAAATTAAGGTCAAATTCATGTAAATTAACACAAGTTGCGGGGGGCAGGGGGGAGGGTTTTTTTTGTGTGTGTTTTTTTTTAAATCTAAGGTCCCTTTCCTTAGAATTAACCAGTAGAACCCCTATATTTATATTTTAACAGATTGATTGATTGATTTCAAAGAGTTACCAGTCTGACTGGTTTGGTAAGATGCAGAATATAGTTCCGGAACTTCTGAAGGACGAATAAAAAGTCCATCCAAAATGCCATCAATTTCGGCCTGTAGATTTGGCTCCACATTAGAATGAAGTTTAGATAAGAATTCGGCTGCACCAAGACCAACCAAATGCTGGACTGCTGGGGATACTTAACCAATCTGTTCGACAGACTCAGAGCCTCTTTTTTCATTGGAACAGACAGAAAATTGAACCATTCCAGCAAATGGAGAAAAAGTAGCCTCTCCTGAAACAGATCAGCACAGCAGATTAAGTTGTGCTCAGTCTTGCAGAGAATATTCTTGAGAGTGCGCTCCCTGATCTCGGCCAGCTGATGACCGAGTTTCCCGATGAGCCCCATCAGGCCCATCTCGTCCTGCTCAATCAGCCGCCGCCGGAGAATTCCGAAGTTTTATTTATTTATTTATTTTTTTTGTGGTACGTGGGCCTCTCACTGTTGCGGCCTCTCCCGTTGCGGAGCACAGGCTCCGGACGCGCAGGCTCAGCGGCCATGGCTCACGGGCCCAGCCGCTCCACGGCACGTGGGATCCTCCCGGACCGGGGCACGAACCCGTGTCCCCTGCATCGGCAAGCGGACTCTCAACCACTGCGCCACCAGGGAAGCCCCGAAGTTTTATTTTTATAATAATATTTAATAAGATTTAATTGAAAAGTAAGGGACTTCCCTGGCAGTCCAGTGGTTAAGGCTTCGCCTTCCAATACAGGGGGTGTGGGTTTGATCCCTGGTCAGGGAGCTAAGATCCCCCATGCCTCTGGGTCAAAAAACCAAAACATAAAACAGAAACAATATTGAAAAGTAAAACATATAAATAAAAAATTCAGCTTTATTTAAATACTTTTGATTTTTAAGTTTTATATTTATTAATTAAAGTTCTTGTGTTTTGCTTTGTAATGTCAATAAGTTTGAATGTTTTAGAAGAACGACTTTATTTTGTAAACTCTTAGATCATTGGGAATGAGTACAAGTTGCGTTGGAATTGGTTTAGAAAATATGACTGTGTAGCCCAGAAAAAAAAAAAAGCCAGAAAAGGAAAGGTATTCAAAAAGATGATCTGCTTAAATTTTTAAAAACCAGAAACACTGAAAGTGCAATCTTCTGTTGAGTAGGTTTCTCATAAAATATGTGAGCAGAGAACTTCAGAAATTATCTAATGAACATTTAATTGCTGATTAAAAACTGAAAATGAGCAAGAAAAGTATTCTCATCAAATGACTTGAACAGGTTAAATGAAATCCCTGCAACTTTATATTTTTTTACTAAATGAAGATTTAATTACAGATCCAAAGAATAAGAATGTACGTGGCCTTCATTTGCACTTGAGAGACTTAGGGGTGGTGAAAATGTGCCTGTCAGCCTCTCTCCAGTGTCTGTTTTCAGATTAGGCAGCAGAACAGTGCAGAGTCATTTCCAGAAGTCTGTGCTTGTCAGACTCTTCAGGGGGGTGAGACCCATGGGACACTCTGGGCCCCTGATGGGGCTGGAGAAAGAGCCACACAGACTCCTGCCAGAGCGACTCCATGGGACCTGGGCCCTGATACCCCTGTGGCTGATGCTCTTGCCCCCTACTCTGCACCCCTGGAGTCACCTGGGCCTTTGCTCGCCCATCCCCCTGAGTAGGTACAGGTGTCACTTCTGGAAATGAAGGCAGCTGCTTTTCTGTTTGCACTTCCCTCCCAACACAGCCGAGAGCCCTATCTACCTACAGGAACCACTGCAAAGTGACAGCCCCGTCAGATCTGTACATCTAGTAGCTGCCACAAGTCACTCAGTGTAGGATGGGAGGAAGTAGAACAGGTTCCTCATCCCTGGATTGAGGCAGTGGAGGCCCAGAGAGGGGAAGTGATTTCTTCAAGATCACACAGCTCCTCAGTAGCAGAAACAAGACTCTCAATGTCCAGTTCAGACTCTTTCGTTGTGAGAATTAGGACTACTGAGCTGTCTTCACATCCTGGTAGAAGCTTGTTGTTTTGGTTTTTCCCTCTTTTGTAAGACAGCCCTACTATCCTGGTAATTAGTAAATGTCCACAGGCTCAGGGATTGGGTGAATTTACGAATGAGAATATAAAAATCTTAAAGATAATGACATTCTCCCTTTTCTAGGACCCGCTGCTTGCTGAGGCAGCCCCGCTTCCAGCCATCAAATCCTGTAGGAGACTTTTGTTTAGTCTGGGGTGTGGGTTATACTTTCAACTGCATGGATTTAGAACCAAAGTTAGGGAGTCATAAAAAGACCTCAGCGTCCTTTTTGTTATGACATATGAAAAGTAAATATCTAGATTCCCTGATTTTTGATAGCAGAAGTTTGGAAATAATTGTCCATCAGAAGAGGACTGATGAAATGGCTTATCCTACAAACACACAGCAGCCTACTATGGAGCCATAAAGAGAAAGAAATGACACGAGAGCTTTCCTTTTTACTTTTAAAGTCTTTGGCTAATTAATAATCTGCAAATAGAGTATCGTGAAAAGCCGGCTTCCCACTCTGTCTCCCAGCCATCAAGTTCTCTTTCCTGCAGGCGACCAGCATGTCCTACTTCTTCTGTAACACTTTAAAAGATATTTCATGCACATAGAAGCATTTACATGGATAGTCTTTTAAAAAACACAAATAGAAGCATATTGAAAAACACTACCCAGCATCTTTTTTTTTCACATAATACATTCATTTATTCAATAAATATTTACTGAGTACCTACTATGTGCCAAGCACTCTTCTAGTCATTTGGAATTTGGTAGTGACCAAAACATTTCTTCCCTTCATGAAGCTTGCATTTTTGTGGGACATAAATAAACAAGTAAATATATAGTGATAAGTGGTAAGTGCTGTGGAAAAAAGCAGGATAAGGGGATAGGTAGTGTGTGTGTGTGTGTGTGTGTGTGTGTGTGTGTGTTTGTAGAGGAATAGTTGCTATTTTACATGGCGTGGTCAGCAGAAGCCTTGCAGGTTAAGTGGTATTTGAGCCAAGGCCTGAAGAAAATGAGGGAGTGAGCCATGCATGTATCTGGAGTTGAACAGTCAAAGCAGAGGGAACTTCCCATGCTGAGTCCCTGAGGGAGGAAAAGACTTGCTGTGAGGATCAACAAGACAGCCATTGTAGTTGGAACTGAGTGAATACATCTCAGATATTCTGTATCATGAGAACTTTCTCATTATTTTTTATATCTGCATTTTATTCCATTGTGTGTGTGTATCATAGTTTAATTAAGCAGTCTCCTATTATGGAAATTTCGGAGACTTTGGTCTCTTGTGATTGCAATGAATAACCTTATCAGATGGCCCTTTGCACATGTTGAAGTTATCTGCAGGATTAATTCCTAGAAGTGGAACTACTAGGAGGTCAAGGGGGTGTGTATTTGTATTTTTTATAGATTTTGCCAAACTGTAACCAACAAAGAAGTTGTACTATTTTTGTCCCACTGCCAACAACATATTGATTTTTTTAGTCATTCAACAAATATTTATTGAGCACCTACCAGGGACCAATTAAATGTAAAGGACTGAGAATTGAAACAGAAACCCCAACTTGTCAAACATATCCTGACTCACAGAACAGATATACTGTGCCAGACCGAGCCATGATATGCTTCACATACTATTGAAACAGCACCCTATGACTAAATACCATCTAGGGCAAAGTGCACCTGGCAATTAGGGAGATCTTTTTTTTTTTTTTTTTGCGGTACGTGGGCCTCTCACTGTTGTGGCCTCTCCCGTTGCGGAGCACAGGCTCCGGACGCGCAGGCTCAGCGGCCATGGCTCACAGGCCCAGCCGCTCCGCGGCATGTGGGATCTTCCCGGGCAGGGGCACAAACCCACGTCCGCTGCGTCGGCAGGCGGACTCTCAACCACTGCGCCACCAGGGAAACCCCAAGGAGATCATTTTTTTCAGGCTAGGCCAATAGGGGAAACATGAATGAGAGAGGTCTCAAAGAAGGGGAAGAAAACTTTCAGTTTTCTAAAACAAAGGAGTCATTGAGGAAGAGCAGAGGCAGCTCTTATCTTGGAACTGTACCGTCACTTCCAGTGTACAGTTCACTGGTTTTTGGTATATTAGCAAAGTTGTGCAGCCATCATCACAATCAATTTTAGAACATTTTCATCACTCCAAAAAGAAACCCTGTACCCATTAGCAGTCACACCCCATTTCCCACTGCCCAGTCCTAGGCAACCATTAATTTACTTCCTGCCTCTATAGATTTGCCTATTCTGGAAATTTCATATAAATGGAATCATACAATATGTGGTCATTTGTGACTGGCTTCTTTCATTTAGCATAATGTTTTCAGGTTCATGTTGTAGCATGCATTAGTACTTCATTTCTTTTTATTGCCTAATAATATTCAATTGTATAACACATTTTATTTACCCATTAATCGTTTAGGTTGTTTCCATTTTTTGGCTATTATGAATAATGCTGCTATGAACATTTGGGTACAAGTATTTGTGTGAGCATATGTTTTCAATTCTTTCGGCTCTATACCTAAGAGTGGAATTGCTGGGTCTGCTGGTAACTCTATGTTTAATCTTTTGCAGAACTGCCAAACTGTTTTCCACAGTGGTTGCACCATTTTTACATCCCTACCAACAATGTAGGAGGGTTCTAATTTCTCCACAGCCTTGCCAACACTTGTTTTTTTTTTTTTACAGCTATCCTAGTGGACATGAAGCTGGATCTCATTGTGGTTTTGATTGGCATTTCTCTGATGACTAATGATGTTGAGCATCTTTTCATATGCCTATTTATCTTAGTATAGTTTTAAATTACATATCACTTTTTTATGAGTAAGGTTAGGCATCTTTATATATGTTTAAGAACCCTTTGTATGTTCTTTTCTATGAATTGTTTATGTCCTTTGTTTGCTTTTCTTTGGGGATGTTGTTTTTCTTTCTTTTGTTTTCTTTCTTTCTTGGATTTTTCAAAGAACCAGCTAATAAATTTATCTATTAGTGCTATAATTTTTATATTTTCTAATTCACTTCTCCTTTATTAATTTCTTCCTTTTACTGTCCTTAAGGATAATTTTCTTTTTCCCCATGACTTTCTTGAGTTTTATGCTTAATTTATTTATTTATATAACTGAAGTATTTTTTAGTATATATTTTTCCTCTGAGAACTGTTTTAGCTATATCTTATGCGTTTTGATATATAGTATTTTGTTTTTTGTTTTTTGCGGTATGCGGGCCTCTCACTGTTGTGGCCTCTCCCGTTGCGGAGCACAGGCTCTGGACACGCAGGCTCAGTGGCCATGGCCCACGGGCCTAGCCGCTCCGCGGCATGCGGAATCTTCCTGGATCGGGGCACGAACCCGTGTCCCCTGCATCGGCAGGCGGACTCTCAACCACTGTGCCACCAGGGAAGCCTGGATATATAGTTTTCATTAACATTTTTGTCTAGATAGTCTACAGTTCCTCTTTCTTTTTCCTTTTTGAACCAAATATTAATTAAGGGATAGGTTTTTGTTTTTTGTTTTTTACATCTTTAATGGAGTATAATTGCTTTACAATGGTGTGTTAGTTTCTGCTTTATAACAAAGCGAATCAGTTATACATATACATATGTTCCCATATCTCTTCCCTCTTGTGTCTCTCTCCCTCTCACCCTCCCTATCCCACCCCTCTAGGTGGTCACAAAGCACCGAGCTGATCTCCCTGTGCTATGCGGCTGCTTCCCACTAGCTATCTATTTTTTGTTTGGTAGTGTATATATGTCCATGCCACTCTCTCACTTTGTCACACCTTACCCTTCCCCCTCCCCGTATCCTCAAGTCCATTCTCTAGTAGGTCTGTGTCTTTAATCCTGTCTTACCCATAGGTTCTTCATGACATTTTTTTTTTCTTCAATCCCATATATATGTGTTAGCATATGGTATTTGTCTTTCTCTTTCTGACTTACTTCACTCTGTATGACAGACTCTAGGTCCATCCACCTCATTACAAATAGCTCAATTTCGTTTCTTTTTATGGCTGAGTAATATTCCATTGTATATATGTGCCACATCTTCTTTATCCATTCATCCGATGGTGGACACTTAGGTTGTTTCCATCTCCTGGCTATTGTAAGTAGAGCTGCAATGAACATTTTGGTACATGCCTCTTTTTGAATTATGGTTTTCTCAGGGTATATGCCCAGTAGTGGGATTGCTGGGTCATATGGTAGTTCTATTTGTAGTTTTTTAAGGAACCTCCATACTGTTCTCCATAGTGGCTGTACCAATTCGCATTCCCACCAGCAGTGCAAGAGGGTTCCCTTTTCTCCACACCCTCTCCAGCATTTATTGTTTCTAGATTTTTTGATGATGGCCATTCTGACCAGTGTGAGATGATATCTCATTGTAGTTTTGATTTGCATTTCTCTAATGATTAATGATGTTGAGCATTCTTTCATGTGTTTGTTGGCAGTCTGTATATCTTCTTTGGAGACATGTTTATTTAGGTCTTCTGCCCATTTTTGGATTGGGTTGTTTGTTTTTTTGTTATTGAGCTGCATGAGCTCTTGTAAATTTTGGAGATTAATCCTTTGTCTGTTGCTTCATTTGCAAATATTTTCTCCCATTCTGAGGGTTGTCTTTTGGTCTTGTTTATGGTTTCCTTTGCTGTGCAAAAGCTTTGAAGTTTCATTAGGTCCCATTTGTTTATTTTTGTTTTTATTTCCATTTCTCTAGGAGGCGGGTCAAAAAGGATCTTGCTGTGATTTATGTCATAGAGTGTTCTGCCTATGTTTTCCTCTAAGAATTTGATAGTGTCTGGCCTTACATTTAGGTCTTTAAACCATTTTGAGCTTATTTTTGTGTATGGTGTTAGGGAGTGATCTAATCTCATACTTTTACATGTACCCGTGCAGTTTTCCCAGCACCACTTATTGAAGAGGCTGTCCTTTCTCCACTGTACATTCCTGCCTCCTTTATCACAGATAAGGTGACCATATGTGTGTGGGTTTATCTCTGGGCTTTCTATCCTGTTCCATTGATCTATATTTCTGTTTTTGTGCCAGTACCATACTGTCTTGATTACTGTAGCTTTGTAGTATAGTCTGAAGTCAGGGAGCCTGATTCCTCCAGCTCCATTTTTCGTTCTCAAGATTGCTTTGGCTATTTGGGGTCTTTTGTGTTTCCATACAAATTGTGAAATTTTTTGTTCTAGCTCTGTGAAAAATGCCAGTGGTAGTTTGATAGGGATTGCATTGAATCTGTAGATTGCTTTGGATAGTAGAGTCATTTTCACAATGTTGATTCTTCCAATCCAAGAACATGGTATATCTCTCCATCTATTTGTATCATCCTTAATTTCTTTCATCACTGTCTTATAATTTTCTGCATACAGGTCTTTTGTCTCCTTAGGTAGGTTGATTCCTAGATATTTTATTCTTTTTGTTGCAGTGGTAAATGGGAGTGTTTTCTTGATTTCACTTTCAGATTTTTCATCATTAGTGTACAGGAATGCCAGAGATTTCTGTGCATTAATTTTGTATCCTGCTACTTTACCAAATTCATTGATTAGCTCTAGTAGTCCTCTGGGAGCATCTTTAGGATTCTCTATGTATGGTATCATGTCATCTGCAAACAGTGAGAGCTTTACTTCTTCTTTTCCGATTTGGATTCCTTTTATTTCCTTTTCTTCTCTGATTGCTGTGGCTAAAACTTCCAAAACTATGTTGAATAAGGGTGGTGAGAGTGGGCAACCTTGTCTTGTTCCTGATCTTAGTGGAAATGGTTTCAGTTTTTCACCATTGAGGACAATGTTGGCTGTGGCTTTGTCACATATGGCCTTTATTATGCTGAGGAAAGTTCTATGCCTACTTTCTGGAGGGTTTTTTATCATAAATGGGTGTTCAAATTTGTTGAAAGCTTTCTCTGCATCTATTGAGATGACCATATGGTTTTTCTCCTTCAATTTGTTAATATGGTGTATCACGTTGCTTGATTTGCGTATATTGAAGAATCCTTGCATTCCTGGAATAAACCCCACTTGATCATGGTGTATGATCCTTTTAATGTGCTGTTGGATTCTGTTTGCTAGTAGTTTGTTGAGGATTTTTGCATCTATGTTCATCAGTGATATTGGCCTGTAGTTTTCTTTCTTTGTGACATCCTTGTCTGGTTTTGGTATCAGGGTGATGATGGCCTCGTAGAATGAGTTTGGGAGTGTACCTCCCTCTGCTATATTTTGGAAGAGTTTGAGAAGGATAGGTGTTAGCTCTTCTGTAAATGTTTGATAGAATTCGCCTGTGAAGCCATCTGGTCCTGGGATTTTGTTTGTTGGAAGATTTTTAATTTCAATTTCAGTGCTTGTGATTAGTCTGTTCATATTTTGTATTTCTTCCTGATTCAGTCTTGGCAAGTTGTGCATTTCTAAGAATTTGTCCATTTCTTCCAGGTTGTCCATTTTTATTGGCATAGAGTTGCTTGTAGTAATCTCTCATGATCTTTTGTATTTCTGCAATGAAAGTTGTTACTTCTCCTTTTTCATTTCTAAATCTATTGATTTGAGTTTTCTCCCTTTTTTTCTTGATAAGTCTGGCTAATGGTTTATCAATTTTGTTTATCTTCTCAAAGAACCAGCTTTTAGTTTTATTGATCTTTGCTGTCATTTCCTTCATTTCTTTTTCATTTATTTCTGATCTGATGTTTATGATTTCTTTCCTTCTGCTAACTTTGGAGTTTTTTTGTTCTTTTTTCTCTAATTGCTTTAGGTGCAAACTTAGGTTGTTTATTCGAGATGTTTCCTGTTTCTTAAGTTAGGATAGTATTGCTATAAACTTCCCTCTTAGAACTGCTTTTGCTGCATCCCATAGGTTTTGGGTCGTCGTGTCTCCCTTGTCATTTGTTTCTAGGTATTTTTTGATTTCCTCTTTGATTTCTTCAGTGATCACTTCGTTATTAAGTAGTGTATTGTTTAGCCTCCATGTGTTTGTATTTTTTACAGATCTTTTCCTGTGATTGATGTCTAGTCTTATAGCATTGTAGTCGGAAAAGATACTTAATACAATTTCAATTTTCTTAAATTTACCAAGGCTTGATTTGTGACCCAAGATATGATCTATCCTGGAGAATGTTCCATGAGCACTGGAGAAGAAAGTGTATTCTTTTGTTTTGGGATGGAATGTCCTATAAATATCAATTAAGTCCATCGTATTTAATGTATCACTTAAAGCTTGTGTTTCCTTATTTATTTTCATTTTGGATGATCTGTCCATTGGTGAAAGTAGGGTGTTAAAGTCCCCTACTATGAATGTGTTACTGTCGATTTCTCCTTTTATGGCCGTTAGTATTTGCCTTATGTATTGAGGTGCTCCTATGTTGGGTGCATAAATATTTACAATTGTTATATCTTCTTCTTGGATCGATCCCTTGATCATTATGTAGTGTCCTTCTTTGTCTCTTCTAATAGTCTTTATTTTAAAGTCTATTTTGTCTGATATGAGAATTGCTACTCCAGGTTTCTTTTGACCTCCATTTGCATGGAATATCTTTTTCCATCCCCTCACTTTCAGTCTGTATGTGTCTCTAGGTCTGAAGTGGGTCTCTTGTAGACAGCATATATATGGGTCTTGTTTTTGTATCCATTCAGCCAGTCTGTGTCTTTTGGTGGGAGCATTTAATCCATTTACATTTAAGGTAATTATCGATATGTATGTTCCTATTCCCATTTTCTTAATTGTTTTGCGTTTGTTATTATAGGTCTTTTCCTTCTCTTGTGTTTCTTGCCTAGAGGAGATCCTTTAGCATTTGTTGTAAAGCTGGTTTGGTGGTGCTGAACTCTCTCAGCTTTTGCTTGTCTGTAAAGGTTTTAATTTCTCCATCAAATCTGAATGAGATCCTTGCTAGGTAGGGTAGTCTTGGTTGTAGGTTTTTCTCCTTCATCACTTTAAATATGTCCTGCCAGTCCCTTCTGGCTTGCAGAGTTTCTGCTGAAAGATCAGCTGTTCACCTTATGGGGATTCCCTTGTGTGTTATTTGTTGTTTTTCCCTTGCTGCTTTAAATATGTTTTCTTTGTATTTAATTTTTGACAGTTTGATTAATATGTGTCTTGGCATGTTTCTCCTTGAATTTATCCTGTATGGGACTCTCTGTGCTTCCTGGACTTGATTAACTATTTCCTTTCCCATATTAGGGAATTTTTCAACTATTATCTCTTCAAATATTTTCTCAGTCCCTTTCTTTTTCTCTTCTTCTTCTGGAACCCCTATAATTCGAATGTTGGTGCATATAATGTTGTCCCAGAGGTCTCTGAGACTGTTCTCTGTTCTTTTTATTCTTTTTTCTTTATTCTGCTCTGCAGTAGTTATTTCCAGTTTTTTATCTTCCAGGTCACTTATCCGTTCTTCTGCCTCAGTTATTCTGCTATTGATCCCTTCTAGAGTTTTTTTTTTTTGTTTGTTTGTTTTGCGATATGCAGTCCTCTCACTGTTGTGGCCTCTCCCGCTGCGGAGCACAGGCTCCGGACGCGCAGGCTCAGCAGCCATGGCCCACAGGCCCAGCCGCTCCGTGGCATGTGGGATTCTCCCAGACCGGAGCACGAACCTGTGTCCCCTGCATCGGCAGGCGGACTCTCAACCACCGCGCCACCAGGGACGCCCCTTTCTAGAGTATTTTTTTTTTTTTTTTTTTTTGCGGTACGCAGGCCCCTCACTGCTGTGGCCTCTCCCATTGCGGAGCACAGGCTCCGGACGCGCAGGCTCAGTGGCCATGGCTCACGGACCCAGCCGCTCTGCGGCATGTGGGATCTTCCCAGGCCGGGGCACGAACCCGTGTCCCCTGCACTGGCAGGCAGACTCTCAACCACTGCGCCACCAGGGAAGCCCCTTTCTAGAGTATTTTTAATTTCATTTATTATGTTGTTCATTGTTGCTTGTTTCATCTTTAGTTCTTCTAGGTCCTTGTTAAATGTTTCTTGCATTTTCTCTATTATATTTCCAAGAGTTTGGATCATCTTTACTATCATTCTGAATTCTTTTTCAGGTAGACTGCCTATTTCCTCTTCATTTGTTAGGTCTGGTGGGTTTTTATCTTGCTCCTTCATCTGCTGTGTGTTTTTCTGTCTTCTCATTTTGCTTATCTTACTCTGTTTGAGGTCTCCTTTTTGCAGGCTGCAGGTTCCGGGGGAGGGAGGGGTACGGAGTGCGGGGCAAGCCTGCGGCAGCAGAGGCCAGCGTGACATTGCACCAGCCTGAGGCGCACCGTGCCTTCTCCCAGGGAAGTTGTCCCTGGATCCCGGGACCCTGGCAGTGGCAGGCTGCACAGGCTACCCGGAAGGGAGGTGTGGAGAGTGACCTGTGCTCGCACACAGGCTTATTGTTGGCGGCAGCAGCAGCCTTAGCGTCTCATGCCCGTCTCTGGGGTCCGCGCTGGTAGCCACGGCTCGCGCCCGTCTCTGGAGCTCCTTTAAGCAGCGCTCTTAATCCCCTCTCCTCGTGCACCAGGAAACAAAGAGGGAAGAAAAAGTCTCTTGCCTCTTCGGCAGGTCCAGACTTTTCCCCGGACTCCCTCCCGGCTAGCCGTGGTGCACAAACCTCTTTAGGCTGTGTTCACACCGCCAGTCCTCTCCCTGTGCTCCGACCAAAACCCGAGCCTCAGCTCCCAGACCCTCTGCCCCGGCGGGTAAGCAGACAAGCCTCTCGGGCTGATGAGTGCTGGTCGGCCCTGATCCTCTGTGCTGGAATCTCTCCGCTTTGCCCTCCGCACCCCTGTTGCTGCGCTTTCCTCTGCCGCTCCAAAGCTCCCCCCTCTCTGCCACCCCCAGTCTCCACCCGTGAAGGGGCTTCTAGTGTGTAGAAACCTTTCCTCCTTCACGGCTCCCTCCCACTGGTGCGGGTCCCATCCCTATTCTATTGTCTCTGTTTATTCTTTTTTCTTTTGCCCTACCCAGGTACGTGGGGAGTTTCTTGCATTTTGGGAGGTCTGAGGTCTTCTGCCAGCATGCAGTAGGTGTTCTGTAGTTGTTCCGCGTGTAGATGTATTTCTGATGTATCTGTGGAGAGGAAGGTGATCTCCGCGTCTTACTCTTCCGCCATCTTCCCCCTCTCTCTGGGATAGTTATTTTTTAACAAGCCCCTAAAGGTAATTACTACATAAGAAACACCAGCTTTCCAAATTATCACTGAAAACGCAAACACAATAATGAAACAAAACCTATAGAACCAAACGTAAGTTTGCTATGACCAAACATATTGTCATAGCAATAAGTGTAATTAGGCCCAATTGACCTGTTAAAAGAGACTCTCAATATTAGATCACAAAGTAAAACCTAATGATAAAATGATTAAGAAAGATTGAAAATGAAAGGATGAGAAAATGTGTTTTTACCAAGTAAGTGTAAAAGTTTAGCAGAGATCATTATCTTAATACTAGACTTGGATGAGTTCTAGGATAATAAAGTTGTGAAATTCGTGATATAACTCTTTTTAATCTATGTGATATATAACATTTAACATCTATGTAACAAATAATACACATTAATAAAGCAAAAGCTAGAGGAAATACAAGGAAAAATAGAAACATCAGTAAGGGAGATCATTTACCTCTCTTTTAGGCCATGTTAAGGTAAGACCTAAATAATATAATTTTTTAAATAGAGCTGCTTGATATATATTAAACATAATCTGAAAACTAAATATTTATTTTATTTTCATGTATCTCTGGTTACATGAATTTAAATTGACTTTACAGTAATTAGTTCACCAAAAAAACTTCAGTGAACTCAAAAGTAGGGTAATTGTAGTAGAAAAAAAAACTTTTTATTTTACCCTCCTAGGTTCGATATGCAGGAGGCGTTTCACAAAGATATGAGACTCAAGAAGGAGGCCAGATGATGAGGCTCATATTCCATTTTAGGAATTTACACAGATGTACACAAATATATACACAAAGGAAAGAGGGTTTTGGGTTGAGGGATGGTTATAGATATCCAAGCAGTAAGGTCTTTTTATTTTCTGGTTCTATAATCAATTTCTAGTTTTGTTACATTATGATTAGAGAATGGTATCTATAGTCTTTTTGGAATTTATTGAAATTTTAAATAAATTCTTATTGAAGAATTATGGAGGGTACCAGAATATCACCCCAAAATATGCCACTTTGGCACATACAGATTATTTTGAGCTAATTTAAAGGCAATTGAGGACCAGAAGACTCAGGAAAAGCTCTTTACCTCCTCCACTTGTCTAAAAATAAAGGATTTCCCCTTTTGTAAAGGAAATTTACATTTATGAAGGAAATTTCCATTTGCAAAGATGTCTCCATACCAAGAAGAGAGCTACTTTGGAGACAATGCTTATCACCTGAGAGACACTTGACCACATAACAAAAGAGTCTTTTTTTTTCTCTCACCATTGTGGCCTCTCCCGTTGCGGAGCACAGGCTCCGGACATGCAGGCTCAGCAGCCATGGCTCATGGGCCCAGCCATTCCACGGCATGTGGGATCTTCCCGGACCTGGGCACAAACCCGTGTCACCTGCATCGGCAGGTGGACTCTCAACCACTGCACCACCAGGGTACAAAAGAGTCTTATTTACCATACCCCTCACCAGCCTTTTCTATATATAAGATCATGTCATCTGTAATCAGAGATAACTTTACTTCCTTTTTTCCAATTTGGTTTGAATTCATTTTATTTCTTTTTCTTGACTAATTGCTCTGGCTAAAGACATCTAGTACTACATTAAATTGAAGTTTTACAAATTTTCTTTGTAAGGTAAGCAGCTCACCTTCCCTTGGAAACCCCTCAGTGCCTGGAAAACCAGGACAGTTGGTCACCCTAATTTTCTTTTATAAGCAATAATGGAAGTATCATATTTCCTCTTCCTTTCATTTCCTTTCTCAGGAAGCTCTTTATATAAGTAGTACACAACCTTGGCTGTACCTAAAGGAGGTTAAAAAATCCTGATGTGTGTGCCTCCCACCCCCGTAGATTCTAATTTAATTGGTTTGGGGTGTGGCTTGGGCATCCAGAATTTTTTAAAGCTACTCAGATAATTCTAATATTCAGCCAAGGTGGAGAACCATTGGTATATAAAGATATGGAACTATCTCCAAGATATATTGAGTGCAGAATGGTGTGCATAAGATACTACCACTATGTAGAAGGTGGAAAAGAAGAGAAGTTATTGATATATTTGCTTATGTATATAAAATTATTTTTGGAAGAACATAGAAGGATCTGTTAACATTGGTTACTGCCGGGGATGTGAACTGGAGATAGGGAGGGAGACTTTTCACTGAGTACTTTTTTGACTTTGTGAATCTATCATCTATTTTTAAGTTATTTTTAAATTCTACCTCTTTAATCTAGAAAAAATATTCACTGTCCTGAAAAAGTAGATATATAACTGAATAGACAGTATGATCTTTTATTTTTTTTAAAGCCCCCAAATCACACAAATTTAACAACAATACCACCAGCAGCAGCTATGCATAAAAAACATTTTCTGGGGAAGGAAATTTAAAATATACTACATACAAAATTATGTTAATGTAATATATTACATTACAAAATTAAAATACATATATAAGTATATATGAGTATACATGTACATATATGTATATGCTGTGTACACACACACATGACAAAGGGAGTTTAATGGTGAAACTGTGGCTCTTTTGTTTCCTATAGATGAAAAAAATAAACCATATTCATTATTTTTATAATAAATATAAAATAAAAAATAGAAAGAAACCTAATAATTATGTTTTCATCTAAAGGCAGAGTTTTTTTTGGCTATGTTGGGTCTTCGTTGCTTCATGCGGGCTTTCTCTAGTTGCGGCGAGTGGGGGCTACTCTTTGTTGCGGGCTTCTCATTGTGGTGTCTTCTCTTATTGTGGAGCATGGGCTCTAGGCGCACGGGCTTCAATAGTTGTGGCTCAGGCTCAGTAGTTGTGGCTCACAGGCTCTAGAGCGCAGGCTCAGTAGTTGTGGTGCACGGGCTTAGTTGCTCTGTGGCATGTGGGATCTTCCCTGACCAGGGCTTGAACCCGTGTCCCCTGCATTGGTAGGCGGATTCTTAACTACTGAGTCACCAGGGAAACCCTATCTAGAGGCAGAGTTTTGCTCCCCTGGAAGGAGTCTTTTTTTTTTAGCGGTACACGGGCCTCTCACTGTTGTGGCCTCTCCTGTTGCAGAGCATGGGCTCCGGACGCACATGCCCAGCGGCCATGGCTCACAGGCCCAGCTGCTCCATGGCATGTGGGGTCCTCCCGGACTGGGGCACGAACCCACGTCCCCTGCATCGTCAGGCGGACTCTCAACCACTGCGCCACCAGGGAAGCCCAGGAGTCATCTTTGCCTTGCTGATGTGGTAGATTTTGCTCCTCTCATTTTCTTTCTGTACCATGTGGGATCCTCTTTTCTTGCTCATGAGGAAACCAAACTACTGAGGTTTCAAATCAGCACAGCTGCCTCATGGCAGTGGCTGGAAGAGGGCCACCACTGGAGCCGGGCAGCTGCCAGCATATGGCCAGGCAGACTTTACTGATTGCTTCTCACATGATGGCATGCTAGGCTGTGTGTAGGA
The DNA here is from genome assembly GCF_005190385.1 of Monodon monoceros. Lineage (NCBI taxonomy): Eukaryota > Metazoa > Chordata > Mammalia > Artiodactyla > Monodontidae > Monodon > Monodon monoceros. The sequence continues at coordinate 36,358,474 of NW_021703775.1, read as the reverse complement.
CAAACAATCAGGAGACAGGACCCTTCCAACAAGGCCTTGCCTGTCTGAAGTGGCAGCCAGGACAAATGCACAGAAGCAGGACTGTCCTAATATTTATGGGACCAGGATGAGAGTATCAAAAGTGGCCTACATCCCATATGTCAAATACTTAAAAGCTGTAACTCAAGCTAACATACTGTTGACTAAAATATTTATTTGCCTCCCTTAATAAATATAACTTTAAAGCACCAGAGAAGGCCAGGTTTGAATGTAGAATTCCCTCTGTGATTCTTTGGAGTTCTCTGCTTGGGTAAGGCTGTGTCAGGCAGCTTCTAAGATGGTGTCCACTGATCTCCACCTCTTATACTCTTGTGGAATCCTCTCCTCTTGAGTGTGGATGTGACCCACAACTTGCTTCTTTCTTTCTTTCTTTTTAAATTTAAGCATAGTTGTTTTCCATGACTTGCTTCTAACCAATAGAATGTGTTAAATGGGTTGGGATGTCACATCTATGTCTAGGTTATACAGGACAGTGATTTCTCTCTTGCTAGCCAACTCCTTCCCTGTCTGGTTTTGATGAAGCAAGTTGCCACGTTGGAGAGGCCTCTGTGGCAAGTACATGAGGGTGGTCTCTGTCCAACACCCAGCAAGGAACTGAGCCCTGCAGTCCAATGACCCTTGAGGAACTAAAATTCTGCCAATAGCTACATGAGTTTAGAAGCAGATGCTTCCCCAAACAAGCCTTCAGGTGAGACCTCAGCCCTGGACAACACCTTGTGAGAGGCCATGAAACAGAGGACCCAGCTCTTCCCTGCCTAGATGCCTAACTCACAGAAACTGAGACAATAAATATGTGTTGTTTTAAGTCATTAAGTTTGCAGTAATTTGTTACACAACAATAGGAAACTAATATAATGGCACTGCTGGAAGAGTTGTACTTCAGTCACGGCCCCCAGTTAGCTACTCACTTTCTGTTCTGAACCCCTCTTCATCTGGAATCTTGAGGGGCTTCATGTTCATCTTTATAGACACCCCAGCTTCCATGTCAGTTCTGCCTCCCCCACTCCCTACTCCTAGATGCCCTTCAGGCCTAGAGGGGGCACATCTTAAGCTGGTGTAACCAGCTTAAGAACAATGCTGCCCTTGGAAGAGTGGGCTAGGGGATGATTTCACGGCCATTCATGCAGGGAATTCCAGGGTCCCGGGTACTCAGAACATTTTAGAAGAGGGGATTCAAGTCCTTGCCCCCTCCCTCCCGACTCCCACCCCACTGGAAAGGACATGGCTAGAGAAGGGGCAGAGCAAGGCCCTCCAAAGCAGAGGGCCAAGGCCAGGGACTCCTCTCACCCACTCTAAGGCCAGCACTGCCCTCATGAGAAGTGCTGGTTGAGGGCCAGGTGGATTGGATCAGACCCAGAGAGCTGCCCGAGGAGCGTAAATGAGCAGAGCTGCCCCACATCTGAGCACAGTCTTCAAAGCAAGTTGTGGGTTGAGCTGGACCCTAAAGGTGGGAGGGCTTAGAGAGCAGGGAAATGGGAAGGCCTCCAGCAAGGCAGCCAGCACTGAGTTGTGGGTTCCCAACAAGGTAGTTTCTTTAGGGCAGGGTGGTGAGAAGTTTGGGCTATGGAGTCAGAGTGCATCTGTTAAAATCCTGCCTGTGCACCCTGGTTGTGTGACTTTAATCAAATTACCACATTCCTGAGTACCAGTTTCATCACCTGTAAAATGGAGGCAATAATGGTACCTACTCCCTAGGTTCTTGGAGAGGATCAACGTATGTAAAATGCCTGGGAAGTGCTTCATGAATACTGGCTATCACTAAGGAAACTGAGGCTTAGAGCAGATGAAGGGTGATCTCTCTGCTCCCCAGTGCTACTTGCCTTGTCTCATAGATGGATCGGAGGGAGAAGTGAGGAGCTGTTTATACAATTGCTAAAATACTCATTTGCTTAACAAGCATTGAGGGAAACTTTCAGTCTGGTCCTAAGTTATGCCCTCCTTCCTCAAACTACGAGAGCCACGAAGAGGTGTCGGGAGTGTGGATATCTGGGTTCCGTGGTGCCTGCCCTTAACGAGCGTGCTGTCGGGCAAGACACCCAGTCTCTGCTGCTTCCTCTGTGAAGTGGAGCGATTACCGATGTCCCTCCAAGTGTGGACCATGGGGGGCTGCAGCCTCGGCATCACCTGGAGCCTGTTTGAAGGGCAAAATCTCAGGCCCCGCCCCAGACCTACTGAGTCAGAATCTCTGGGTCTGGGGCCTGAGGATTTGCCTTTCTAACACATTCTCTAGGTGATTTTTTGCCCACTGAAGTTTGAGGATCACTGGTGTGGACTGCCAGAGGTCTTCACAGACCTGGCTCCACAGACCCCCCTCCCAGGTACTGATGCAGGAGGCCTAAGGGCTGGGCCTCACCAGAGCAGCTCCACTTGTATAGGCACCGATGGGGTTTGGAGGAATCAGATATTCCGCTTCTACCTGTTAGAGTTTAGAAACTGCTTGTCATGGTCTGAATGTTTGTGTCTCCCCAAATCTGTATGTTGAAATCCTAACCCCTCCGACGTGATGGTATTAGGAGGTGGGGCTTTGGGGAAGTGCTTAAATCTTGAGGGTGGAGCCCTCGTGAGTTAGATTAGTGGTTACAAGAGGCTCCGGAGAGCTCCCTGCCCTCTTCACCTGGAGAAGCTACAATGAGAAGTCTGTGACCCTCACCCGCCCATGCCGGTACCCTGATCTCTGGCTTCCAGCCTCCAGAACTGTGAGATATAAATTTCTATTGTTCTTAAGCAGCCCACTGTGTGCTATTTTGTTATAGCAGCCTGAATGGACTAAGATACTGCTGGGCTAGGAGCAGGGCCACCCAGTGCAAAATGAAAATGCAGGGCGCCTTGTTCAAAAAGCAGGAGGAGAGCCTTTTTCTTTTCTCTGTGGTCTCCCTCATGTCTTGTTGCTTTAAAATTTGCTATTGAATGTTACGCCCTCTCAGGCAGGGGATACTTGCGGGGTGAGTACAGACCCTCACAGGCTTCTGGGGTTCTGCCCCAATCCCCACCCTTCCTGAGCTTGTGCCCAGGCCCCTGCTGAGGGCGCTGCAGCTGACAGGGAGACCTCTGAGCTCTGGCTGGAGCAAAAGTGATTGCAGCTGGAAGAAAGCAGTGCAGCCAGCAGCCACCGGGTACTTAGGGTGATTAATGAATGCGTTTGGAAATTTCCTCCTGCTTCAGCCTCAGCCAGCACCTGAACTGTGGTCGATGCAGCAGTACCTTTCTGTATAATCTCTTTTGACAGCTGAGAGGAGGGCAAACCCACAAGACTAACCCAGTTACAGCAAAAGAGAAATCTGGCTGCTCCCTGCTGACAAAGGGAACACAAGGGCATCTCAGTTCAGAGATATAATGCTTCAGGACCGGCGAGCTGCCAGCACAGAAAGTACTTGCCTGTCCAACTCTCTGGCATATTTTTACTTTGTGACAAATGGTGGCTGTCACTGCTCAGCTGTGTCAAGTAGGGTGATGTGGAGGGAGCCAAGGGGATTGGGATCCTCGTACCCCCATAGCCAGGCCTGCGATGTGTCAGCCCGGGAGGAGATGTACAGTGATAAGACGCCTCATCAGGGACTCGGAAAAGCTGGGGTCTCTTCTGATTCTCTGTCTCACGGGGTGGCCTTGGGTAGACATTCAGCCTGCCTGGCCTCAGTGTTCCCATCTGTAACGTAAAGGTATTCAATGAGATTATCTCCCAGCTCCACCTCTCCCATATTTATACATTTCATATGATTAAGGATTAAGAGATATTTCAGCCTGTGCAGTTAGTTTTACAGGAGGAGCATTAAGAACGTAGGGCAGAGTGGGATATAAACCGGATGGTGAGTTGGTTACATCACAAAAATGTCATTAAAGAATTTGGGCTTCCCTGGTGGCACAGTGGTTAAGAATCCGTCTGCCAATGCAGAGGACACGGGTTCGAGCCCTGGTCCAGGAAGATCCCACATGCCACGGAGCAACTAAGCCTGTGTGCCACAACTACTGAGCCTGCGCTCTAGAGCCTGTGCACCGCAACTACTGAAGCCCGTGCACCACAACTACTAAAGCTCGTGTGCCTAGAGCCTGTGCTCTGCAATGAGAGAGGCCACCGCAACGAGAAGCCCGCGCACTGCAACAAAGAGTAGCCCCTGCTCGCTGCAACTAGAGAAAGCTCACGTGCTGCAACGAAGACCCAACACAGCCAAAAATAATAAATAAAATAAATTTATTTTAAAAAAAAAGAATTTGATGCTTGTTTGTAGGCCATGGGGGACCACCGAAGGCATCTCAAGAGGAAAGGGTTATGTTCAGAGCTGGACCCTAGAAAGGTGAAGTAGGATGCCAAATTTCAGAAGAACTGAGGACAAAAGAAGCCAGTTAAGGGGCTACGCACACACATCTTTGCCCTTACAGGACAGCACCACTGCCTTCCTAAGGATGGTCCTAATTCACACGCCCACCAGCAGGCTGAGTTCTTGTTTCCTCATTATCTCACTATTACTTGGCATTACCAGATGTCTGCATTTTTGCCAACCAAATGGGTGTGAATTGGCATTTCACTGCAATTTTTTTTTTTTTTTTTTTTTGCAGTACGCGGGCCTCTCACTGTTGTGGCCTCTCCCGTTGCGGAGCACAGGCTCCGGACGCGCAGGCTCAGCGGCCATGGCTCACGGGCCTAGCCGCTCCGTGGCATGTGGGACCGTCCTGGACCGGGGCACGAACCTGCGTCCCCTGCATCAGCAGGCAGACTCTCAACCACTGCACCACCAGGGAAGCCCTCACTGCAATTTTAACTTGCATTTCCCTGGTTAGTAGTGTGGTTGAACATCTCTTTGTATATTTATTGGATGTTCCCTCTTCTGTGAGTTTGCTGTTCAGTCTTTTGTCTATTTTTTCTTATGTTGTTAAAAAAATTAAATAACCCATAGATTCTGGTTACTAATCTTTTGTCAGTTACATGCAGTACACATGTATTTTCCCAGCTTGTAGTTGGTCTTTTAACTTTGTTAATGGTGACTTTAGAAAAGTAATCAGATAATCGTTAGCGTAGTTGACTTTATCAACATTTTAACTTATGGTTTGTTCTTTGATATCTCTTTAAGAAATTCTTCTTGCTCTCCAATCATCAAGGTATGTTTGATTTCTCCTATATTGTCTAAAAGTTTTCATGTTTTCGTTTTCATCTTTAGGCCTTTGCACACTGAATTTATTTTTGGGTATGGTGTAGGATAAGGAAGGAGCAGATTGGCTCTGGTTTTATCTTTTTCACACGGATACCCAATTGTCCCAGCACCACATATTGAGTGGTTCAAGGCTCGGCTGTGGTGCCCAGGGCCCAGGAGAGGGTGAGATAAGCGAGGTGCCCACTCTCCGGGGCGTGAGGGTCTGCAGCAGAGAATGAGCGCTTTCTTTAATTTTGCGCCCTGGGTGCCTTGCTTGCCTCATCCTATTTGGGCCCTGAGCTCGCTGTCCCCTTCCCTTCAGGGGACCCAGACTGTGGCAGGAAGGCTTGTCCTGATAAACGACACACATGGACTTTGGGTCTCCTGCCCAGCAATGTTGGTTCCCGAGACAGAAGAATCTTTGTGAAGAAGAAGGAAAAGGAAGCCTGGAATCTCCTGTCAGCCCCGGCTTGGGCTAGGGAAGGAGGGGTGCCTGGGACTGGGTCGGGGGAGAAGGGCAGACTGGGACTGATGCCCCTGAAGTGCTATTTTCTGAGGCTTCTGGGGGCAAGTGGCCGGTGCCTAGGGGGCCTTTCCCCTCCACGAGGCCTTGCGCAAACCCTGCAGGGTCTGGTATTGGTGGGTTCTGCCCCTGCCTTCTCCACAGAATGTGGGAGGTCTTGAGGGCACCTCAGAAGTTTAAGCTACTGCATAGACTTGGAACAGATAACAGAGTAGAGAAAGATTTTTTTTCTTTTAATTCTCTTTCAATCCTTCTAATTGTATCTGGGAGAGAGTCTCCCTTTTGTCTGACTTGTCTAACACTTGCTAATCCCCTCTTTTAACTCCTAGAGATTGGACCTCAGGTTTTGCAGCCTTGGGAGCTATGGTATCTGACTAGATAGTCAATCACATTGTTTTGTTTTCACTGTATTTATTTTGGGGGAGTTGCCTTCTATTCTGGCAAGTGATGGCCGTTTGCTGTTAGTGATGCTAATAGGAAGTTTCCTTTTTGATATTTGAGCAAAGAAGTTCACTTTATGTATGTAAAATCACATTTATGTGTGCATTTGGATAAAGAGAGGTATGTTGATGGTGGTGATCTCATGGTTTTTTGTCTTCCTTATATTTTGTTGTGTTGTTTGCTTTTTTTTTTTTACAATGAGCATACGTTATTTACATAATCAGAAAATAACTATTTTTGTTAAGGAGAGAGGATGTATGTTTACATGAAGTATGTTTAAAGGAACATATTAAGTATAGAATAACACAAGGACTATGGCTTTGGTGACATAGTTGACAGCCAGGGGTAGGGCTGCCTCTGGGAGACTGAGGAAGGGGGAAGAGCAAGCTGAACCCAGGCAAAGGGCAAGGACAGCTTTCCTGTCGTGGGAAATTCAGGCACCTACTGCCCAGAGACTGGGCTTTGTCCCTTCAGCATTGTTCAGCCGATTCTGTTTTAGAGTCTCAGTTACACGTTTTGAATCAGGTAAAGCATGGATCCTTTGGCGAGATGTGGCCAAGTTTCTGTGATGTGTTAGATCTTTGCCTTGCCTGCATTTACATGCCCCAGGTTGGGGCGCACAAAGGGAACCTGGCTGGGGTCTAGATATCTCTTATTTGAGAGTGCTGTTCTTTCAGAGGTCTGTTGTGCCAGAGCTGACAAGTGACAGCTTTCTCCCTGCTGGGCTGTTCCCCGTCTGCAGGTGACCGCTGTCTGGCTCTCTTCCCAAAGAGTCCTGGCAGCTGGTGCCAGTTCACGGTGCCTGCCCTTCCCCGGTGGTGGGTGGGGGCATAATTTAACAGGAGCCCCTGGGGCAAAGGATTCCTGATGCGTAGCCCTCTGAATCCTCAGTTCACTGCCCTTAGGAAAAGGCTTTCTTTTCCAGATCACACCCCGAGTTACTGTTTAATCTTTAATGGGGTCAGCAGAGTCCAGACACAACCCAGAGCAGGTAATTAATCTCAGATCTTCCTTGAGGATTTATCTGGCTTCAAGGTCTGATTCCTGGGCCTCTGATTATGGGACAGACCATGTGGCCACTAATCAATAAGCACTGTAGTCAGTGGGACCAGACAGTCACAGGCCCTGCCCTCCTGAAGGTGGCAGTCTGTTGGAGAAGGCAGGCGAATGATGGCAGGTGTGAAGAGGGTTTGCAGGAGAGGCGGTGGGCTGCCGTGGAACTCAGCAGTCATTTGAGAAGGGGATGCAGGGGTGTCTGAGCAGGAGACGGTTAGACTGAGACATATGGACAGAGCTTGCCAGGTGAGGAGATGTGGGAAGGGGCGATCCAGGAAGAGGGAACAGTGTATGCAGAATGCTGGACCCTGCTGTGTTCAGCTGGGAGATGCCCTTTAGGTGGCTAAAGAAGAGAGACCAGGATGGAGAGAGGGGCAGGGCCCAGATCCTATAGGATCTCTTTGGACAGGAGTGGGGGACAGGGCGACTTTGTGCCCCAGGGACATTTAACACGGTTGTCACAACTTGCTTATCACAAGTGTGTGTGGCAGGGGCCCAGGGTGGGGGAGCCTCTAGCATCTAGTGGGTGGAGGCCCGGATGCTGCTAAACAAACCACAGTGCCCAGGACGCCCAGCCCCGGCAACAAAGAATGACCCAGCCCCAAATGTCAGTCGCGCTGAGGTTGAGACACCTTTGTGTGGGACCCCACTTTAAGGGCTTTGTTCCTTATTCTAAAGCTAAGGGGAAGCCATGATGGGGTTTCGCATGGGAGAAGGACATGATCAAGTTTATGTTTTAAAGTGATCGCTTGGGCTGCTCCTAGGAAGGTAGTTCTGGACCCATTCATTCTCCAGCTTGGGAATTTCCAGCCTCTGTGATTCCTTGCCTTGGGGGCTTACCTTTAATTGCTTTGTGGCTATCAGGGTCTCTACCAGGGCAAGGAAACCGATTCAGATATTTAGATGCTGAGCAGGCCAGGGGCTTTCCACTGGGCACAATAGGCCCTGCACTAGAGCTTATAAAATGTTTAAGGCCCGTGTGGCGGACAGAAAATGTCCCCGGAGGTGTTTGTGTTCTAACTCCCAAACCTGTGAATATGTCACTGTACATGGCAAAAGGGGTTTTGCAGATGTGTTCAAGTTAAGGCACTTGTAATGGGAGGATTATCTGAGTGGACAGTGTAATACAAGGGTCCTTAAAAAGGGAGCAAGAGAGTCAGATTCAGACATGTGGTAACAGAGACAGAGGCCAGAAAGAGATCTGAAGGGGCTATGCTACTGGCCTTGAAGATGGAGGAAGGGACCATTGCTCTAAAATAATGAATGCGTGCGCCATTAAATTTCTAGTGATTTGTTAGAACAGCAACAGGAAACTAATACAGCCTGGAAAAAGTTTTAATTAATTCTGAAATAAAAAAGGAAAACTGCACTATAGAAATTAAGAAATGTCATTTATTTTAAAATTTGTTTTATAATATTTAACATATACAAAAAGGTACAAAGGTGAATTCAACACACAGCCAGATGTACTCACCTGACTCAAGAAATCAAGCAGTTCTCATACAGCTGAAGCCCCTTGCAGACCCACCCCGGATCTCATTTCCCTCTCTTCTTTCCAGAGGTAATCAATATCCTAAATTTGGTATTTATTATTCCCGTACATTTTTTAAAAACATTTATTTATTTATTTACTTTTGGCTGTGTTGGGTCTTCGTTGCCACGCGCGGGCTTTCTCTAGTTGTGGCGAGTGGGAGCTACTCTTCATTGCGGTGCACGGGCTTCTCATTGCGGTGGCTTCTCTTGTTGCGGAGCATGGGCTATAGGCACAAGGGCTTCAGTAGTTGTGGCTCGCAGGCTCTAGAGCACAGGCTCAGTAGTTGTGGTGCACAGGCTTAGTGGCTCCATGGCTTGTGGGATCCTCCTGGACCAGGGCTTGAACCCGTGTCCCCTGCATTGGCAGGCAGATTCTTAACCACTGCGCCACCAGGGAAGTCCCTATTCCCATACATTTTTATACCTGTGTCCCCAACCACTATGTAGTACTGGTTTGCATGCTGTTTCATATACATGACATCATAATGTATGTATTCTTATGCAACTTTTTGTATCTAACATGTTTTGAGAATCATTTTTGTTGATGGATGTAGTGACTGCATATTACCCTCTTGTATAAATATGTCATAATTTATTCTGCTGATAAACATTTAAGTTGTTATCAATTTTGGCTATTGCAAACAATGGGACTGTAAACATTTTTGTGCCTGCCTTTTGGTGCGCCTCTGCAAGGATTTCTCTAGGGTTGATTCGTAGGAGTGAAATCCCTGGGATCTTAGATAAATGGATTTTCCAGAGAGTTCCAAATGCTCTTCAAAGAGGCCAGGCCAATCTATATTCAACTGGCAATACATAGACTTGGTAGTGATGGTAGTATTGGTAGACTGTAAAATTTTTGCTGATATGATGGGTATAAAATGATATTTTATTTCTGGTTTTAACATTTATTTTCTGGATTCTTATGGAATTGAGTATCTTTTCCTATGTTTATAGATCGGCCCTGTTTCTTCCTCTGTGAATTGCCTGTTCATCTTTTTGCCCATTTTTCTATAGAGCTTTTTAGTATTAGTACATAGAAATTCCTTATTATTATTTTGGATACTAAATCCTCTGCAGCAACATATGTTGTAGATATCTTCTCACACTTTGTGGTTTGCTTTTCATGAAGACATTCTGTCTATTGAGGCAGGGATATCATCTTACTCCAAGGCAGCATTTGAGCAGAAATTAAGTTCCACAATCCCCTTAGGATCCTGGTCTATTACTTAGTTTCAAGGCTTAGCTGGTGCAGATCATTAAGGGGTGCTCCATAAAATGATTTTCAAAGGTGAAGAGAATCTTCCGGACATGCTCTGAATTATTAACATAATTCATTATGAAATGATACACACATATTTATTCAAACCAGAGGTTACGAACTCAACGCCTGCAGGGGGCCAGGTGGGTGACATAAAAGATTAAAGTAGGCTGGGTAGGATGTGTAGCCCTCTCAGAGGCACTTATTTGAGGCTGCCCTAGCGGTTTAATCTATGAAGTAGATTCCAGAATTAAGCTCATCTTACAGATAAGGAAATTTTAGGCTTGGAGAAGTTAAGCAGCTTGCCCAAAGTCACATAACTAGAAAGTAAAAGAACCAAGATTCAAAAGAACCTTAGGGCTGTCTGCCTTTAGGGCCCATATTCTTAACTATGATGCTAAATGCTGCTCAGGGTATAAGAAATAGTTCATGTTTCTCTTAACTCTATGATAAGAAACACGGCAGTGCAGGTGAGAGTATAAGTGGCAAATGGTGTTGTGAAATATTAGGGCACAGTGAGGACTGTAGCAAGCTGGAGAGAAAATGCCTGTTACATGGGTCATCAATTCCAGCTTCCTGATGTCAGCAGGGAATGCAGATCAAGTGTTGCCAGATTTTTTTTTCCCCAAGAAAACCTGGAAATCTAGATTTTTAAAATTAATTAATTAATTTATTTATGGCTGTGTTGGGTCTTCGTTTCTGTGCGAGGGCTTTCTGTAGTTGTGGCAAGCGGGGGCCACTCTTCATCGCGGTGCGCGGGCCTCTCACTATCGCGACCTCTCTTGTTGCGGAGCATAGGCTCCAGACGCACAGGCTCAGTAATTGTGGCTCACGGGCCCAGTTGCTCCGCGGCATGTGGGATCTTCCCAGCCCAGGGCGCGAACCCGCGTCCCCTGCATTGACAGGCAGACTCCCAACCACTGCGCCACCAGGGAAGCCCTGGAAATCTAGATTTTTATGGGAATGGCAACTAATTTTTAAGTACTGCCTATCAAATTCAATACTTTTACAATATTGCTCGGAACAAATAAAACATTTTTGTGGGCTGCCACTCTAAGACCTTTGATTTAGCCCAGAATAAATTATTTGTTTACAGCCTGAACTACCTTTGGGAGTAACCAGTTTCATAAGAATCATATGAAATAATATTTCCTTCTACTTGCACTAAAATAACCTCTTTGAAATAACAAGTATCTTCCTGTATTATAATGCTTAGGAATTTGGAGTCCCCAATACAGTCTCACAGACTTCAGTCATATCTCGTATTCATCATCTTCTAACCAGACAGAAATTACAACTGATGAAATAGTCATGGAACCTGGGACTGGTGGTCCTGGTATTGACTAGCTTTTTACTGAAACTTATGAAAATGATTGTTTTTTTCCTCCCAGGCCAAAGCAAGTGTCTTGATGTCAGTAATTTACTTGAAAATACTGCAGCATAGATGGTGTAATGCTGTGTACTTGCTAGTTAGATTAAGCTTCAATTCTAGGAGCAGTCTACACCCCAGGGCATCAGCTAGCATTGTATCAGAAAGAAAGTGATATAAATTAATTTATATTTTGATCCACAGCAGACACTGCCAATCAGCACAATGAATATCCTAAACGGACTTTATGTGATGGAATTAGTGGCTTGGTAATTAGCATGAGGAATGATAGAAAAGGGTTCTCACTGACAAAGTTAAAGGTAGTCAAGTATGTGAATAGGCTAAAATATTGTAGAGGCACTCCTCATGTTTGTTTGGACAGAGTATCAGAGCCTAGCAAGACCTTTAGCATGAACCTGTGAGGACGGTGCCAGACACTTGATCCTGAGCCACTCCTGTCTCCAGACGTAGCTTTAGGAGGGTTCTGGTTGTCTGATGTTGCTACCACAAGGATAATGAAATCCTGCCTCTGAAATGTTGTTGGTTATGCCTCCAGTGGACTGTTCATGCCAGGTAGTGGTTGGATCCCTTAAAAGGACAAGAGCTGGGACTTCATGGAACCTATGGAGCCAATTGCATGAAATGTTCTGTGCCTAATTGCTCGTTAATATTTGTTTAAAAAATGTCTATATATGTGGATGGACCTAGAGACTGTCATACAGAGTGAAGTAAGTCACAAAGAGAAAAACAAATATCATCTATTAATGCATATATGTGGAATCTAGAAAAATGTTACAGCTGAACCGGTTTGCAGGGCAGAAATAGAGACAGATGTGGAGAACAAACATATGGACACCATGGGGGGAAAGTGGGGGTGGGTGGTGGTAGTGGGATGAATTGGGAGATTGGGATTGACATATATGCACTAATATGTATAAAGTAGATAACTAATTTTTAAAAAATGTCTATATAGGGGGGACTTCCCTGGCGGTCCAGTGGTTAAGACTCCATGCTTCCATTGCAGGGTGCGTGGGTTCGATCCCTGGTCAGGGAAGTAAGATCCTGCATGCTACATGGTGTGGCCAAAAAAAAAAAATGTCTGTATAGGGGGAACATTTTGGTCTGAGATTTACTTTCATTATAACTTAATAGCCAGGTGGTGAGTGAGCAGCTGACTCTCACCCACTTCAAAATGTTTGGGCTACTTATAGACGAAAATGATCTTAGGCCAGTTCCCAACCACAAGAAAATGAGAGGTGGTAACTGCAGGCCTCAGGAGTCTGCACGCCATCATCCTCGCTTCCCGTGCCCTCCACGCTGCAGATGGGCCTTTGAGACCAGACTCGAGACCCCTCTCTTCTCTTCCCTCCTCCAGCCTTGGAGGTTGCTTGTGAGGTCTGAAAATGTGCACGTGCCCAGTAGAATCAGGCAGCTCCTGTAAGTCTGGCCCCTCCCACAATAGGAAACACACAGAAAAGCTGGGCTGCAGAGAACCAGCCCAGCGGAATGCTCGCCAGCAAACATTTTAATCTAAATTCTGAATTAGTCAAAGAAGTAGTTTTTCAGTGTGTGTATTTTTGGAAAGTATCCTCCACACTGTGCTAGATTACAGAAACCTACAGACATGTTCCTTGCCCTTAAAAGATTAACAGGATATCTTTCTGTTTCAATAAATAGATTGATAAATATAATAAAGCTCTCCTTCAGGGATTACCACAGCACAAACTAGTTCTCCGCTCAGAGAAACCCCTGTGGTTTTCCCTTTTCTTTAAGTCCATTCCTTTCTTTGTGGAATCTTGACTTCACAAATCTTTCTCTTGTCCCCTTTATTTTTGCCTGCTATGGTCCCTAAAAAGCTTTCTGTGGTCCCCCTTCAAACTTCAGCATCCATTGCTCCTTAAAGTTTTACTCACATTCCCTGGCATGAATCTTTTTTTTTTTAATCATTAAAAAAAAATATTTATTGATTGATTTTGGCTGTGCTGGGTCTCAGTTGTGGCAGGCAAGCTTCTTATTTGTGACATGCGAACTCTTAGTTGTGGCATGCAGCATCTAGAACCCAGGCCCCCTGCATTGGGACTGCAGAGTCTTATCCACTGGACCACCAGGGAAGTCCCTCTGGCCTGAATATTAACCTTCAAAATTACACTCAAAGCAGGGACTCTCCCCTGTTCTCAACATAGATGAGTGTCAATGGATTTCCAAAGCATTCCTCTGCTTCATGTATAGATATCTTTTCTCCCCAACTTCATTTTAGACCTCTCAAGGACAGCATCTATTTTTAGCTTCTTTTGTATCTCCCTGCCTTATAGCACCTGCTCTACAAATAAATTCTCAGAAAACAATCACTTCTTACCCCATCTGGAAGACTGATAATCCATAAGTGTACAGTTCTAAGTAATGGAAATGGAAAGCTCTAGATTTGAGTGGTGGGCACCATTATTATAACTAACATTTTTAAACATCTATTAATCTAGCATTTCACTTCATCGTCATGGAACAATCCTATGAAGTAGGTACTGTTATTATCCCCAGTAACCAATGAAAAAATTGCAACACCATAAAGTTCAGTAATTTGTCCAAGGTCATGGCGGAGCCCTAACTGAGGGGAGTCCCAAACACTGCAAAATGATCTGGTAGAAGAAGGGGAAGAGTTGTATGGGGGCGCGGGTTTGCTTCTCAGCAAGACTATCAAGTAAGGCCTCTTAGCTATTTTGGTAGTTCAAACATATATTCACAAATTCTTTGATAATTCTCCCTTCAAGAAGTGAAATGAAGCCGAATTACCTCCCCTTGAGTGTGGGCTGGCTTGCTTATAGGATAGCATGTGGCAGGAGTAACAATGTTTGACTCCTGAGACTAAGTTATAAAAGGCACTGTGGCTTCCTCCTTGCTTTCTATCCTGGTCACTCACTCAGGGCGAAGCCAACTGCCATGTTGTGAGGATACTCACTCAAGCAGCCCAGTGGAGCGGTCCATGTAGCAAGGAATGGAGGCCTCCTGCCAACAGCCAAGAAGGAGCTGAGGCCTTCCGCCAACAGCCATGTGAGCAAACCATCTTGGAAGCAGATTCTCCAGCCCTAGTCGACCCTTCAGATGATAGCAACCCCAGCTGACTTCTTTTTTTTTTAGCTGGAGTTTAAAATTTATTTACAGGCTTTTCTCTCTTTTTTTTTTTTTTTTTTACATCTTTATTGGAGTATAATTGCTTTACAATGGTGTGTTAGTTTCTGCTTTATAACAAAGTCAATCAGTTATACATATACATATGTTCCCATATCTCTTCCCTCTTGCGTCTCCCTCCCTATCCCACCCCTCTAGGTGGTCACAAAGCACCGAGCTGATCTCCCTGTGTTATGCGGCTGCTTCCCACTAGCTATCTGTTTTACATTTGGTAGTGTATATATGTCCATGACACTCTCTCAGTTTGTCACAGCTTACCCTTCCCCCTCCCCATATCCTCAAGTCCATTCTCTAGTAGGTCTGAGTCTTTATTCCTGTCTTACCCCTAGGTTCTTCATGACATTTTTTTTTCCTTCTTAAGTTCCATATATATGTGTTAGCATACAGTATTTGTCTTTCTCTTTCTGACTTACTTCACTCTGTATGACAGACTCTAGGTCCATCCACCTCATTACAAATAGCTCAATTTCATTCCTTTTTATGGCTGAGTAATATTCCATTGTATATATGTGCCACATCTTCTTTATCCATTCATCCGATGATGGACACTTAGGTTGTTTCCATCTCCTGGCTATTGTAAATAGAGCTGCAATGAACATTTTGGTACATGACTCTTTTTGAATTATGGTTTTCTCAGGGTATATGCCCAGTAGTGAGATTGCTGAGTCATATGGTAGTTCTATTTGTAGTTTTTTTGTTTTGTTTTTTATGCGGTATGCAGGCCTCTCACTGTGTGGCCTCTCCCGTTGTGGAGCACAGGCTCCAGACACGCAGGCTCAGCAGCCATGGCTCACGGGCCTAGCCGCTCCGCAGCATGTGGGATCTTCCCAGACCAGGGCACGAACCCGTGTCCCCTGCATCAGCAGGTGGACTCTCAACCACTATGCCACCAGGGAAGCCCTATTTGTAGTTTCTTAAGGATCCTCCATACTGTTCTCCATAGTGGCTGTACCAATTCACATTTCCACCAGCAGTGCAAGAGTGTTCCCTTTTCTCCACACCCTCTCCAGCATTTATTGTTTCTAAATTTTTTGATGATGGCTATTCTACTGGTGTGAGATGATATCTCATTGTAGTTTTGATTTGTATTTCTCTAGTGATTAATGATGTTGAGCATTCTTTCATGTGTTTGTTGGCAGTCTGTATATATTCTTTGGAGACATGTCTATTTAGGTCTTCTGCCCAGTTTTGGATTGGGTTGTTTGTTTTTTTGTTATTGAGCTGCATGAGCTCTTGTAAATTTTGGAGATTAATCCTCTGTCAGTTGCTTCATTTGCAAATATTTTCTCCCATTCTGAGGGTTGTCTTTTGGTCTTGTTTATGGTTTCCTTTGCTGTGCAAAAGCTTTGAAGTTTCATTAGGTCCCATTTGTTTATTTTTGTTTTTATTTCCATTTCTCTAGGAGGCGGGTCAAAAAGGATCTTGCTGTGATTTATGTCATAGAGTGTTCTGCCTATGTTTTCCTCTAAGAGTTTGATAGTGTCTGGCCTTACATTTAGGTCTTTAATCCATTTTGAGCTTATTTTTGTGTATGGTGTTGGGGAGTGATCTAATCTCATGCTTTTACATGTACCTGTCCAGTTTTCCCAGCACCACTTATTGAAGAGGCTGTCCTTTCTCCACTGTACATTCCTGCCTCCTTTATCAAAGATAAGGTGACCATATGTGTGTGGGTTTAACTCTGGGCTTTCTATCCTGTTCCATTGATCTATATTTCTGTTTTTGTGCCAGTACCATACTGTCTTGATTACTGTAGCTTTGTAGTATGGTCTGAAGTCAGGGAGCCTGATTCCTCCAGCTCCATTTTTCGTTCTCAAGATTGCTTTGGCTATTCGGGGTCTTTTGTGTTTCCATACAAATTGTGAAATTTTTTGTTCTAGTTCTGTGAAAAATGCCAGTGGTAGTTTGATAGGGATTGCATTGAATCTGTAGATTGCTTTGGGTAGTAGAGTCATTTTCACAATGTTGATTCTTCCAATCCAAGAACATGGTATATCTCTCCATCTGTTTGTTTCATCTTTAATTTCTTTCATCAGTGTCTTATAATTTTCTGCATACAGGTCTTTTGTCTCCTTAGGTAGGTTGATTCCTAGATATTTTATTCTTTTTGTTGCAGTGGTAAATGGGAGTGTTTTCTTGATTTCACTTTCAGATTTTTCATCATTAGTGTACAGGAATGCCAGAGATTTCTGTGCATTAATTTTGTATCCTGCTACTTTACCAAATTCATTGATTAACTCTAGCAGTTTTCTGGTAGCATCTTTAGGATTCTCTATGTATAGTATCATGTCATCTGCAAACAGTGAGAGCTTTACTTCTTCTTTTCCGATTTGGATTCCTTTTATTTCCTTTTCTTCTCTGATTGCTGTGGCTAAAACTTCCAAAACTGTGTTGAATAAGAGTGGTGAGAGTAGGCAACCTTGTCTTGTTCCTGATCTTAGTGGAAATAGTTTCAGTTTTTCACCATTGAGGACGATGTTGGCTGTGGGTTTGTCATATATGGGCTTTATTATGTTGAGGAAAGTTCCCTCTATGCCTACTTTCTGGAGGGTTTTTATCATAAATGGGTGTTGAATTTTGTTGAAAGCTTTCTCTGCATCTATTGAGATGACCATATGGTTTTTCTCCTTCAATTTGTTAATATGCTCTATCACATTGATTGATTTGCATATATTGAAGAATCCTTGCATTCCCGGAATAAACCCCACTTGATCGTGATGTATGACCCTTTTAATGTGCTGTTGGATTCTGTTTGCTAGTATTTTGTTGAGGATTTTTGCATCCATGTTCATCAGTGATATTGGCCTGTAGTTTTCTTTTTTTTGTGACATCCTTGTCTGGTTTTGGTATCAGGGTGATGGTGACCTCATAGAATGAGTTTCCTCCCTCTGCCCAGCTGACTTCTTGACTGCAATGTCACAAGAGACCCTGAGCCAAGTCACTTGGCTAAACCACTGCTCAATTCCTTACCCATTCAACCTGTGAGATAATAAATGTCAGCTGTATTACACTGCTAAGTTTGGGGTAATTTGTTATACACCAATAGATAACCAATGCAACTAAGTTAACCTCTAAGCAGTTCTTCACATGTGGTGAAGTATCAGGAACCCCTTTAAGAATCCCATAAGAGCTATGAACCCTCTTAGAAAAATGCACGACACAAAAACATGTAGCTCACAGTTTCTCAAGGATCATGTATTCTGATAAAGCCCATTCATGGATCTCAGGTTTAAAATGCCTTCTCTAAAACTAGAATAGTCCAAGTATAAATTGTTTCCCACAGAATCCTTTTCCTGTGGATGACTAATTTAAAGCATTTTAAAAAAATTCTTTCCCTCAGTTTATTTTTCTTTGAGATAGAAGAATCTGTTAAAGAAGAACTCTCCCTGCCCCACACCTCTACCCCTCGCCCCCACCCAGTTCCCCCAGGCTCTTTCCACCCAGCACATTTCAAAGAGCAAAGGGGTCAAACTCACTTTTCTCATGGTTCTATTTTTGTGACTCCATTCTTTTGGAAGAGAGAGGGTAACTCATGGGACTTCCAGAAAAGTCAAACAGTAATTACTAGAAATACAGGAAGGAAGTATGTTCTTGAAAGATTAAAGCTCCAGAGTTCAGAGCTAAATGAGTTGGCCTGGTTTGTATTCTCGGGAAACATTGGCGCTTTGGGGGAAATCCTACTGAGCTCGCTTTTCATCCACTTGAGCCCCCCAGACCATGTTTTCACATATACCCATCTCCAGGCTGACATCACTGGTGCAAAGGAGAAGCATAGTTATTCCTCTCCATTTTCTACTTGGGAAGATAAAGATGTCAAAAGGGACACAGACACAGGAGGAAAAGCAATGAAACTTCCTCTCTGAGGTCAGTATCTTCTGAATCCCTGGAGGCCATGATTTCTGATCAAACAGTAATTGCGGCTCTGAGTTACTTCTGCTTTACGGACCCAGCATGGTTTTCAGTTCTATTCATGGGCACTCCCCAGTTTCTCTGGGCTGCAGAAATGTATGTAATGCAATGCAGGAAATGTAACCCGGGAAGAGAGAGAGAGAGAGCTTTGGGGGCACCATGGTGTGTTAATTTGGGGCAAATTAAGACATCCTATAGGGTTTGGATATATGTGACTGGAATTCTGGAGAGGTCTGGGTTGGGAGATTTTGGGTAGTTAAAACACGAGGATAAAAGAGCTTGCTCGCAGAGAATGGAACCCTGAAAGCTTGTGGGTAGAGGAGGAAGAGAAGCCCATTGAAGTGTGGGAGGAATGGTCGGGAAGCTGGTGAGAAGAACTAAGAGAGAGAAGGATGTGAGAGAAATCAATGGCCAAGGGAGTTTAAAGATGGAGAGAAAGTAGTTTCAAATGTGGGCAGATGGATTAGGGAAGTGACAGTTGAAGCATGTCGATTGTATTTAGCATGAGTAAGGTTCACTGATGGTCTTGGAAAGAGCATATGTCAGTGGCATAGAGGAGACAGAAGCCAATTCGAGCAGGCTGAGGAGTGAATGAGCTGAGGAAGTGGCTCACAGGAATATGGCTAAACAGAGTCACCCAAGATTTGAAACCAGATGAGGTAGAGACTTCTCTCAACCATATCGTGGGCAGGAGTGTAAGAGGCAGCTGGAAGGCTGTGGCGAAAGGACCATACTCACTTTGCTGTTTGTTCATAACCTACTTTCGCTGAATGAATAAAATCATATCTTTAATAAACTGAGGGAGCTCTCTAGAGATATAAACTTTGGTATGGAGAAGATGCAGCTAAGTGAGCAAAAGCCATCCGCCCAAATTAGAACTATCAGAAGAAAAAAGTCTTGCCAGGCACAGTGACACATAAGAAGCTGATCAGGAATCAAAGAACTAAAGGGTAAAATGTGGTGAGGGAGGTGCAAGTAATCCAAAGGTCAGGGAGGGAGATAAGATGGTCTCTGCTGCCTTGTCTAAATGCAATAACCTCTGAGACACTTGGCCTCTGAATAATCAGCACCGGCCTTAGATGATCTAGAGAGCAAAGAGGAGATGAACAAATTGCAACAGACAATCCTAGGACTTAGATTCAGAACACAGAGAACATGGGACTTGTAGTATTATTTTATTTCAAATACATTGATTTTCTGTGTGCTTTAACAAATATCAATAATTTTATAATCTTTCTGTTTTAAAAATTGAGTACAGACAACATTTTCTAAGAAGTTTTCCCAGACCGCTGGTAGGGGCTGCTACCCTACACAGCAGAAACTCTTGCTGTGTTTCTCTGTGTTCCCTGAAGGCCTATCCCTCCCTCTGTGACAGTGTTACTATGACAACGTGTCCAGTGGTTCGTCCCTTGGAGACACCGGTTGCATGTGATCCCCAGCCCTTTGGCAGAGCCCAGTCTGCAGGTCCTCCGGGCCACACTCTCGGCCTGCGTTCAGGTTTAGGTAACAATCCTAGGGCCTCAGGCCCCACAGGACTCGCTGGCCTAGGTCGGGACCCTGTTCCTACTGCAGACACCCCTGCCGCTGCTCCCAAGCTTGTTCCTGCACCCACTGCTGCTCCTGAGCTGGTGTCTCCTGGTGGGACACCAGCTGTGTTATGCAGGCTAGAAAGATCGAATGTGAGGGCCAGCACCAACTTGCAGGAAGTAAAGCTGGAAGCCCACAACTTTTTTGTGATGTGCTCAGCCTCACAAAACCTCAGCTGACTGCCTGCTGTATCCACAGAAAGCTCCACCACCTCCATTAAAATACAAGAAGGGAAGTAATCAAAGAAAATTTTCCTGTCGAACATTTGGTGACGACCAGGTATAAGGAGAGGAACAATAAAATATGAAAATGATGACGACCGTTATGCTCCCAGATGCCCTTCCTGTCGAAAACGTCCAGCTTGGAGGGTGGAGTGGGGAACTTGGTCACACAGCTGTGAGCGCAGGACAGTCCCAGGGGCAGCTCTCTTGCTTGGGGGTCCAGAAGAGCAGAGCCAGCCTCCGGGTTGGTTTCTGGGGGCGTTGGCTTCTTTGATGTCACAATAAAGCAAATGTTGGACTTTGTCAAAAATTAGAAAGCAGACCTGACTCACTTTGCTGAACTTAAAGCCATGTGGCTTCTTTGGGGACTGGGTCTGACTGTGGAAAGTCCTTAATGCCTGTAGTGGCATTTGCCGTTGAGGAGTTTTCTGCCACAGTGGCTGTGAAACCAGACCCCCAGTTGGGAAGGGGCCTCCTAACAACCCGGTCACCTTGTGTCGGCTGTCACAGGACCCTGAGATCCTATCTCCTGCCTTCTAGACCCACCACCTCCTGGGACCTGAAGTGGAGCCCCACCCCTAATGCCTACCAAGAAAGTTTTTGGGAAAATAATGTGAAACAATGATTTTATTGTTTTTGTTTAAAATAACATATTTATTATAAAAGTTCAAGTAATATAGAAAAGTACAGTAAAAAGAGTAAAAAAAACAACTCACTATGAATCCTACTGCCCAGAGACAAACATTCCCAACATTTATAAAGCATCATTAGAGACTCTGTTGGTATGTGAATAAATATAATGAAAAAATTTTATAAAAATAGGATTATACTCTGCACACCATTTTAGATGAAAAAAAATTTAATATTGTTTTACTTGAATTTAATGTCAGAAGAATTGAAGCAAAACTTAGAAATGACTAAATTGGTTGTTTCTTTCTTTCTTTTTTTTTTTTTTTGCAGTACGCGGGCCTCTCACTGTTGTGGCCTCTCCCGTTGCGGAGCACAGGCTCCGGACGTGCAGGCTCAGCGGCCATGGCTCACGGGCCCAGCCGCTCCGCGGCATGTGGGATCTTCCCGGACCGGGGCACGAACCCGTGTCCCCTGCATCGGCAGGCAGACCCCCAACCACTGCGCCACCAGGGAAGCCCTAAATTGGTTGTTTCTTTACCACAAGTTCTTAAAAGAGTCTTTTAGAATTAAAAAAAAGAATGAAAAACATTAGAAGATTGAATTTTCTATGCTTTAAAAAAAAAGACAATTTTCAATTTTAAGTAATATTTATTGATCTTCTGCTGTAAATGATGAGGAATTACCCACTCTTACATTTTATCCCATGCCCAACTCTGTCTCTTGACTTTTATTATATTCCACTGTTACTGTTTCTCTCACTTCATTTTGTTCTCTGACTGTACTTCTTTCTGTTGTATAGTTTTAGCTCTGTATTTAATGAACTCAATGCTCACCCCTTCATGTTACCTCAGTGTTACAGGTTCAATTGTATTCTCCCCCAAAAAAGTATGTTGGAGTTCTAATTCTCAAGTACCTCAGCATGGCCTTATTTGAAAATAGTGTGTTTACAAGGGTGATCAAGTTAAAATGACATCATTAGAGTGGGCCCTAATCCAGTATGACTGGTGTTCTTATAAAAGGGGAAATTTGGACACAGATATGCACAGAGGGAAGACCATATATAGAGACATAGGGAGACCACCAGGTGAAGATTGGAGTTATGCTGCCACAAACCAAAGAACGTCTGGGGCTACAAAAGCTGGAAGAGGCAAGGAAGGATCCTTCCTTAGCTCCTTCAGAGGGAGCATGGACTTGCCCTCACCTTGATTTCAGAATTCTAGACACCAGAAACGTGATACAATATTTTTCTAAGCCATCCAATTTGTGGTGCTTTGTTATGGCAGCCCTAGGAAACTAATGCACCTAGGTTCTCTATTCTAGAAGTTATTTTGACTCCTTCCTTGGTTGGATAGATTTCATTCAAAAGTTGTTTTTTGATAAGGCTCCTGGATGCTTTATTCCCTAAGGTTGTGCATGCCTGAGAATGTTTGTCTTTATACTTGAAGGATAACTTGGCATGTACACAACCCTTGAATTTACTTTCCTTCAGACCTTTTTAGATGTTGGTCCTCTGTCTTTTGGCATTGAGAAGAAGCCTGAAAAAACTTGATTTTTCTCTCTTTATATGGTTTATTAACTATCTGACTATCCATGTGAGATTTTCTTTATCCTTGATGTTTTATAACTTCAGTAGGATATATTCTGACATTGAAGAGTCTATATCAGTTTTTCTTGGAATGTATATGTCCTTTGTGATTTGTAGGTTCAAGTCATCTTTGTTTTAAGAAAGTTCTCTTCAATTTCATTTTTGAAAATAATTTATACTTAATTCCTTGTATTCTCCTTCTTCAGAAATGCATATGCTCCTTCAGAAATGCCAAGGATCCCATTGGTCTTCTATAACAATGGCAGTTTTCTCTAGAAACATTAACAAATCTTGGTTTTGTTGTTGCTGTTCATTTTGTGTGATTTCCCAGATTCTTTCCACTATGGTTCAAACTACAGTCAGTTATTTGTATCCTATTTTCTGTTGCATCTAATGTAGATTCCATCTTTATCAAGGTTTGCTCTTCCATTTTTATCCTGAATATACTAGCTTGCTTTTTATCTTTTACTTTCATTTTTAAAATCACTTCTTTGAATTCTTATGTCTTTTCTTTAGGGTCTTTTTCTAGAAAGATAGTGTTATCTGAAATTTCTTTGAGAATATAGAAAATTTATCTGAACATCTTTTCTGTTTCCTTGGGTAATTCTCCTTGTGATATTTATTTTTAAAGCAGCTTTTGTGTATATTCCCTTTCTCTACAATTTCTATGTGTAAATCCCATTATGGTTTCTTTTTGATTATTACTTATCATTGAATGAGGTCTACTACTGGCTGAATAATAGTATGGCAAGTAGAGAAGTTGGTGGAGGAATTAAAGTCCTTCAACTTTAACAGGTCTTATTGTCTCACACACCCTTTCAGTTATTTCCTTTTCCTTGGGGACCATCTCCTCTTAGCTCTTAGTGTTCTGGAAAGCCGTGTGACTTAGTCTCATAAGCTTCCTGTGGTGCAATCCAGTGGTCCCTGCCTCACTTGCGCCATCCCCTTGCATCACCCCACGCACTGTTGTCACACGTCTCTCTCTCTGGAGGCGAGGTCAGCAAGGTGATTCCTGCAGCCTACCTCCCCTGCCACTCTGCAGGATGAATCCCACTCTCTACAGGACATTCCCCAGTCTCTGGAGGCAGCCTGTGCTACCACATCTCAAAGATGGAATAAAGATGTCATCAGCCAACCTTCCACCGTGGACCTTTGGAAAGATATGGGTCCTGCCGTGGGTCCAAGGAGGCACCTGGCATCTCTCTTCCCTATTCCAGTTCTGATCCCACAGTAATCAGCAGGTTTACTCATGGTTTTTCATTGACAGTTTTGGTCCTTCCTTGTCTCATTGAAAACAGAGGCCTCCTCCCTTTATTTTTCATTTCTTTTGCTTTGTTCATTTGGTTTCATAAGAGGAGAGTGGAATAAATATTTTACAGGAAGCTTCTGGTCTTGAAATGCTAATTGATAATAGAATCTATAGCTTGGGAAGATTTATCTGTATTATATCTATATGTGAATATATTATAAATAGGAACATGATCTATTTTTCCATTTGTTTATATTCTTCTGCTATCTTAGTTTTAAAAGTGTCCTTGTTTATATCATGAATAGCACTCCTTAGATTCTCTTTGTTTGTTTTCAAAATGAAGATATCTTTATGACTTTTTATTTAAAAAATAGCACATGCTCATTGTAAAAATATTAAACAATACTAAAAAGAAAAATCATCGCTTCTCGGCCTTTTGGCTAAGATCAAGTGTAAAGAGAAAAATCACAGTGAAAATCACCTAAAATCCCACCATCTATACATAACTACTGTAAAACTTGTGTAATCATCTTTTGGGACATTTTCTAAGTGTATATAAATGTTTCTGTAATTTGACAAAATGAGGTCATAAATGCTGTTTTGTAAAGTTTTAAGATTTTAAAAGTTCTGTGTTAATACATTATCAATGGAAGAAATTCAAAGGAAGCAGAAAGCCCCTCCTTACTCTCTCCATCCTCTTCGCCTCTCTTGGGAAAAGCACTTGTCTTAGACTTCAGGCCTCTCTCTGTTATTCACTTACATACATTTATAAACACATGAAACATACATGATTTTTGAAAACATGAATTAGATTATACTGAATATGACTGAAATTCTAAATTCGGTATTTTCTTCTTTGTTATTATTGTGAATAGGATCTCATTTTTAATTAATATTTCTAATCAGTTCAAAGGAATTAAGCTGTGTTTTGAATATACACTGAATCTTATATTCATCCACTTTACTCAACTGTTTTATTCATATAAAGCCTCCGCATGGCTACAGTGGCCAGACGATCATTTTAGGTGGCTGGGGTGAAGGTGGGACTCATAGGGCTTCCGGTTTTGCTACTATTTTAAATAACAATGTCTGCTTTGCATTAAAGATAAAACAAGCTCTGTTTTAAATAGCTCTGTATTATGTTATTGTAATATATTTCTATTCCTCTTTTTTAAAATGAAAAGTGACTATTGAATTTTATCAAGTGCTGTTTCAGCATCTGTTGAAATCATCACATTTTCATTATTTAATCCAGTGAATTGGATGATATTTTATTGTTATTATTAATAATAGTTGCCTTTGTGTCAAACCCTTCAGTCATTCTTGGGAGCCTCTTTGGCCATAAATAAATATTAATGAAATTTGTGTATATTTTAATGTGAGATTTGTGGGTGGCTTTGATCTATAGGTGAAGATTCCCTAGACCGTGCTTCTTCCTCTTTTTATCACTATTATCCCCCTAATAAGAATTTCTTTCCTTAATTGTCCCCCATGTAATTTCAATTCCACAGATACACTGTCTATCTGTATTTGTACTGTTTGTATATCTGCACTTCCTACATAAAAGAGAGTAAGATTCTTTAGCCCCTTCAAGAACCAAATTGCTCCATTGGAATGCATGGAGCTGTCACCCCATTGTGAATGCATGGCCTAGAGTATTCTTTGTTTGTACATTACCTTTATTAGATTTCAGGATCAAGCCCCGTGTATCTTCCCATCTCGGAATGAACTATGCAATAGGTCACACTTTTCAAGGTTCAGAAACAATGTATGGAATAGTAAGAGCTGCTTTAAGTAAAGACCAAGTCTGTTCATCAGCTCCTCTCTGACATCCTAATAAAAACAGACCAAGAAATACATTTGACCTTTGTCATCACTAACAAAGTCAGCCCCAGGGCCTTCCAATTCCAGTTCAGTCCGTTCCTAGAGAGACTTTGCCAGGCAAGACTTTGTAAATTGTAGCCCACAAGCTCTTTTCTTCACAGCATCAATCTCAGGCCCTTCAGCATGTGGATCAGAGTATTTGCAATACTTAGTGGATAAGACCTAGGTTATAGGACAGGAGAGGAAACCAAGGGGTGAGGGCCTAGAATGTCATTAGACCCCTAAAGTTGTATGCATTGCTTAGCAGGAGAACATGGCAGCCATGGAGAACAAGACTCCATTGGGGCAGCTGCTTGTAAAGCCAAGAAGTGAAGCCAAGGATTGACAGTACAGTAGCTGGGTTTGAACCCAGAGAGAAGAAGTGGAGGGCAGAGGTTGGAGTCACCAGCTGAGCTGTAGATTGGGATGTTGCAATAGGTATTAAAGTACACAAGGGTGAGAGCCCCAGGCTCTGTTCTCAAAGGCTTATATTGCCTGTAGCACATGCCTCTTTTGGAGCTTCTGTCCTGTCTTAAAGGGCTAGAACTCCTTGATTTCCATTTTTCAAGGGAGGTAATTAGTCTGGGAAAGTTTGGGAGGATTTAGTATTCACCCATATTGTGGTGGACACACCCTAAGGTGACCTCCAATAAATAACACTCCTGTATAATAATCCCCTCCCGTTAGATGTAAGTGGAACCTTGTGACTTGCTTCTAACTAGTGTATCATGGTAAAGGTGATGGGGTGTCACTCCTTAATTACATATGATAGATACAGATATAGCTAGCTAGCTAGCTAGACAGACAGACAGACTGGAGAGGTTCTCCTGTTGACCTTGAAGAAGCAAAATGCCATGTTGTGAACTGCCTATGGGGAGGGTCACATGGCAAGGAGCTGCAGGTGGCCTTAGGACCTGAGGATAGCCAACAGTTAGTAAGAAGCTGGGGCCTTAGGCAAACAGCCATAAGGAAATGGATTCTGCCAACAGCCAATAAGCTTGGAAGCAGATTTTTCCCATCAAGGCACCAGATAAGAACACTGTATAGTTAACACCTTGATTACCACCTGTGAAACTCTGAGCCAGGAATCCAGCTAAGCTGTACCTGGGACTTCTGAGCCAGCAAAACTGTAAGATAATAAATACGTATTATTTTAAGCCGCTGGATTTGTGGTAATTTGTTATGCAGCAACAGAACACTGTTGCCATATATGTGTGTGTGTGTGTATATATATGTATATATATATATATATATGATCGATCTATATCTATATACCTGGACACTTCTGGTTGAGTAGATTTCTAAATTTCTTTCTCCCTCCAAGTTATTGTTCTTTTCACTCATATGTTCAAATCTTATTAGCAAATGCTTTTGTGTTCTATTCTTATTTTTAAATTTTATATATTGGTTGGTATCTCCTTTCTCAATTCAGATTTTATTGAAATGCCTTTACTTTTCAAATACTTAGCTTTTGGTTTTATTTACTGCGTCCAGAGAAATTATTTTTTACTTTCAAAATGATTTCCTTCTGCTTTTATGGTTGTATTTTCTTCTTCCTCTTTAGTCTGGCTTGTCTTTTCCTTCCTTTTCTCATATTGTCAATTGAATTCTTTCTAAAATATTCCCTTTTATCAACCACCAAAAAAGAGAAAATTTTAAATCATAAAATTTCCTAAAAGTACTGCTTTGACTACATTCCACAGAGATTACTGTGGCATGTTTTAACGAGCATTGTTTTCTGAATAAACTCCTTTTGTGTTCTTTATTTCCTTTCCAATTCAACTGTTGACTCAGTAAGTATTTTTACATTTCCAAGTAGTTGGTTTATTTTTATTTGTTTTGGTTGTTACTTTATATTTCATTCTATTTTGGCCAGAGAACGTAGCACATTTCATTTCTGTTCTTTTGGAACTAGTAGAGATTATGTCTGTGGTCTAGCATGTGGTGTATGACACCATATGGGCAATTGCCATGGACAGTTGGAAATTATACATAGTACAAGATATCCATTAATTCTGTCTCTAAGTGATTTTTTTCTCAAGGGCTGGGACAGTCTCAGGAACTAAAGTGAGAGTTGAGGAATATCTAAAACTGTATTAGCAGGGGGACTCTGGTTCCAGGCTGAGCTGGGAAGGGCACCACTCAAGGAGCCTAGGAGTGTGTTGCTGAAATAGAGGGGGAATAGTTAAGAGAATAGCTGGTGCGACAGGCCAGAGAGGTGGAGAAATAAGGTGTCACATGCACAGTGAGGCAGGTCCAACAGTAGACAAGCAAAGACGTCAAAGAGGAGATAAGGAGTGAGCGGTGGATCTCTCTGGCATATTTTGGGGTGGCATTTTCTGCTACCCTTCAAGGTCAAGAACAGCACACTGTAGGAGAGCCTGAAGTTAGGAGGAGCCGGAACACTTGTTAACTTCCACAACCTCTGCACTGGCCCTGGAGGCCTGCCAGACTTTACCTTACTTAGGAAAAATACTCCATTTGATTAATCTGCCATATTTGCATTTCTATTATTATGCAGTTGAATTCAAGCCTCACTGAGGATAGGACAGTAAAATCTCTTACTATAATTGTTTTTCTAAAATGAAATTTTCTTGTATTTATGCCCATTTTTGCTTTCTGCATTTTAGAACTATATTTTAGGGTCATATATATTCAATGGTCTTAATATTTTATTACTAAATATGTCTTTTCTATTATATGATGATCTTTTCATTCTTTTGAATACTTTTTCCTTTTATTTGGTAGGCAGTGAAAAGCAAAAAAAATTTTTCTCATAGAAGAGAGTTAAAAGTTCTGATTGTCGTTAGTTAGGACCAAATGTAGAAAAGGAAATGTTTATTGTTTGTTTTAAGTTAATTGCCCATTACTGCTAAAAAAAAAAAAAGAAATATGACTTACCACACATACTTACTTGCAAGATACAAATAAGCAAAAGACATAATGGAAAAGAGATAAGGAAATATAAAAATTAAAATAAAATATGAACCCAGGAAATGACTAAACATGATAGTAAGTGAATACAGTCAAAATTCTTCTACTGTATACAAAGCACCCCAGTTCAGATCGAAAAACAAAATCCGTTAGTAAATTATGAGGTACACTCAAAGGTTTCTTAAAAGAAAAAACCTGGAAAGTTAGATGACTATTTCTATCAAAATCAAACAGAAAGAAGGGAAAGGAGGATTTCTAGAATCATGAGTGGCCTCTGAGGGCCCCTCATCTCCTCAATCCGGTTCTCCCACGGAGAGGGGGCCACTGCCCCCAAATGCCTCGGCTCTAAGGTGTGCTGTCAGGGGTCCCTGGAGGCTCCCCTTGTAGTGCGTACAAACCTCAGTCCACCAACTCAGGTGAAGGAGAAACAGAAGCTTCTCTGTTTTCCTTGATGCAGCTGAACTTCTAGTATAGTCTCCCAGGCCATCAAGGTGTCCCGATTCATCCCAGCCATATACGGTCCACCTCCTTTTCCTCTGGGTGTCTAGTTCTGGTGGACTTCCTGTGGCATGAGGATGGCACAGCAGGTGCTCCTTGGTTGCTATGGGGACGCAGGGTCCCTGGGGACTGGGCGCCCCTCCACTGCTGTGCTGCTCTTGAGTGCATGCCAGGCTCTGTCTGCCTTGACACACTGCACACCCCCTCCCTTCTATGGGGTCTTGGCACCTCTCTGAATGGGATTCTATGTGGAAAATGAGGCACAGGCCCCCTGGTCTCAGATCCTACATGTTCATTCAGGATTTTGCTCTCTCCCTGGGGCTCTGCTCAGGACACAGGTCCCCGAACCCTCTTGTCCATGATCCACTAACATCTAAGATGGGGGTAGCAAACAGTCTAGATCCAGTTCAGGAGGTTTTTATCTGGCTCAGACAGTATTTAAAGATTCTTTTGAAAAGATTATGAACATCTTTTAAAATGAGAGTTTTGGCTTTTAGATCCAGCTACCAATTACAGGAAATGCAGAAGACAGAGGAAGTATGTTAAATGACACCAACAAAATCCAGACCGTGGAACACTCTACATGATAAAGGACCTGGCTTCATTAACAGATACATCGCAAGAGTCCAAAGGGTGGGGAGCAAACCTAGAGATGAAAGGAAACTTAAAAACATCAGTCACTTGCACTGTGTGGACTTTGGGTCCTATTTCAAACAAACTATAAAAATAAAATAATATAAAGTAAACACTTATGACCACCACGAGAAAACTGTAAATTTTAACACTGACAGGCTATTTGATTGGAAGTTATTGGAGTTTATTTAGTGATGATGTTGTGTTATGGTTTAAAAAAACATGAGTTCTTATCTTTACAGAGAAAACGATGAGTCTGGGATTTACTTCAAAATCATTCAGGACTGGGAAAGGGTGGGGTTATAGAAGAGACGAAATTAGCCATGAGTTGACAATTGTTGAAACTCAGTCATGGGTACAAGGAAGTTCATTATACTAGTTTGCCTAATTTTACATATGTTTTGAAATTTGCCATAGTGACTTTCTTTTTTCTTTTTTTTGAAGGAGACCTTCCACATAAAAATTCTGATTTTGGATTCTTTTGGAAAAATGGAAATACCTGGTAACACTAGCCCAGACCTCCACCGTGTAACAACCAGCCAAATTGAGAAGTGTTACAGGAACATGCCGTCCAGGGAACCACAGACCCCACCACTCCCTGGTGCCCTTAAAGCCCACTTCCTGTATCTGTGCTTCAGCCTCAACATCAGCCTCTGGTTTGCAATCCATAAGAACTTTCCTTTCCTTCCTTCTGGGCCTTCACTCTCCTTCACTGGGCCCAGCCATCACGGGTCAGGTCGGGCTGGGCCAAAGTGGGTGCTTGACTTTCCCTTCCTTTTCATGATGTTTTTCTACCAAATCATTTTTCTGTGCTCTGAAACCTTTTTGGTCCCCCAAGAGTGGAGGATTTTGAAACTCAAAAGCCAGAAGGAGACACTTCTCCCTCCTCCATCCCCTCCGGGGCAGTGCTTCATATCACATCCCTTCCCTGAGGGAGTGTGAAAGAACAGCCTGAGGCTTTAAAAGGGGAAACAGCAGACCAGGATGGGAAGGAAACCAGGGGGGACATTTGGTTAAGAAGGAGATATGGCTCTTAGACATATCAGATTTGCAAATATTAAAAAGTTGGATGATATCAAGTGCCACCAAAGGTGAAGGAAAGCAGAATATCTCATAGGAATGTTAACTAATCTTTCTGGGAAGCAGATTGAAAGTGTTAAGTGATGTGGAATATGGGCCACTCCTACAACCCAGTACTTGGGGATGCTGAGCCCAGAGACATTCTTGCCCGAGCCCCCAAAGAAACATGTGTGGATTTGTTCTTGTAGAATTGTTTGTAATAATGAAGATTTGGAAACACCTAGAAGTTTATTCATAGGAAAGTAGTTACATAAAAGGTTATATGAAAATGCTGAGTACCATTCAGCAGATGAAAGGAATGCTCTGGTCCATATTTACTTATATTAACTGGGAGCCATCTCAAAATCTCATAGTCTTGACTGGAAAAAAGTGAGAAAAGAATGACATGTTTATCAAAGACTACTTAAGCATATTTTTAAAAATATGCACAAAATAATACCAATATTGGGCCTAGATACACATAGAAATATAGATTGGCCAGACACAAAGAATCACAAGGACGTAAGAGGAGAAAAATGAGATTGGGGATGGGGTGAAGGGGTCAAGAAAATAAAGTAAAATAAAAGTGAGCCCTGCATATGCTAATAAAGATGGTATGCATGTGGCTAATTGATCCTGAGCAAAGGAGGTCTCGGCAAACAGAAAACTACAGCAAAACAAAACATCAGTTAATGTTTAAAATATTAACCTGATGCCTGTGGAAAGAGAACTCTGTGAATAACCGGAGGTCTGATGAGTGCCCAGAGGTGACCGAGCAGTCCTGCAGTCCCTGTGATTCCCTCCGACTGATCTCCTGCTGGGGTCACTCCATAGCTTGGCCTTGAGTTGCTTTTATCCACAGACTTTCAGCCTCCCAGCACCGCTGACTACTCTCAGGAAAACTGTTGGATCACGAGATTTTCCCACAGAGATCGTCACCATGGGGTATTTTCAACCTGTTATTAACCTCAAGTTCCTCCAGCAAAGTCAGGATATCCCGGGAACAAGTACTCCTCCAGCCCCTGAAGCCTCCTTTTTAATGCGCCTTCAGTACCCAAAACTTTCTCAGAGTGTTATATGAGGTCCAGCTTTTTTTGCTTGGGGTGTGGAGGACAGAGGTGAGCGGCTCTGGCCAGCAGCTCTGTTTCCCCTTGAAGCCCCACTCTTGGGGAGCGAAAGGGAGAAAGAGAGACAAGGAGCTATTTGCTGTCTCCCTAATCCATCCTTCTCTCTCTTCCTCTTCCCCTCCCTCCTTTCCTTAGAAACATATATTCAGTGCTGAGTGTGCACAAGGCACGTGGCAGCCCCCATTGAATCTGGCATTGTCCCCTGCCCTCAAGGAGAGTCAAGTCCGGGGGGGAGCAAGCGGTGAGTGTGGTCAAGCATGGTAGGGATTTGTGAGGGGCGAGGGAGCTATGAGACCACAGAGGCGGGCAGCTATATCACATGGGAGGCTTCTTGGAGGTGGTCCTCCTTGAGCTGAGTCTGAAAGGGTAAATAGAGGTAACAAGAAGGAGAATAATGGGGGAAAGGTATTCTATTGCAATGGCTGGGAGGCATGAAACAGCAGGACACAGAGGGAGCTGTCAGCAGTTCCTCATGTCTGGATTTGGGGCTCCGGAAGAGCCTTGGGTGCTAGGACTTCGCTCATGTTCTATCTCCTCCCTGAAGCCTGCAGAACTGCCCCAGTCCTGCCAGATCCCCCTCCTCTGAAATCTTGGACCAACCTTTTATAATTGCATGTTCCCCTACTGTTATGGGGTGTGTGTGTGTGTGTGTGTGTGTGTGTGTGTGTGTGAGAGAGTGAGTGTGACGGTTTTGTTTCCCAGTCTCAGCTTGGAGAGGGGCCCACAAGCCCAGGGTTTCTCCCACCCAGTGCCTTGCATCCAGCCTTCACCCCACCGAGAGGGTGGCTCACCCAGTTCCGAGTGGATGTACTGTTCAGTGGGGAAGCAGACTGAGGCAGTGGTAGCAGCACCAAATCCCACATCGTGCGTTGGGTTTTCAGCCTGAGCGGCTTCTGTAGGGATATGTCTGACCGGGCTGTCATCTGGGCCAATGCCCAGGTGAATGTTCTTCTCAGAGGGAGACCTGAAAGCCCTGGTGTTCAGCCTCTCAGATGGTGCCCAGTGAGCCCCACCTCCCGGTTTTCATGGTCTTGTGCAGTCTCCTCCCACATTGTGTCAGGATTGATCGGTATGACCAACAAAATACAGCAGATTGATGGCATATGCCTTTGAGGCTAGCTCAATAAAAGACACTATGACTTCTGCATTAGTTTCTGTCTTGGACTGCTCACTCTGGAAGAAGCCAGCTGCCATGTTGTCAGGACACACAAGCAGCCCTATCAAAGGTCCATGTGGTACAGAACCAAGGCCTCCTGCCAACAGCCATGAGAGGAGCCATCTTGCATGTGGACCCCCAGCTCCAATCAAGCCTTCAGATGACAGCAGCCCCGTTCAACATCTTGAGACCTTGAGCCAGAACAACCCAGCTCAGGTGCTTCCAAATTCCTGACTCTTAGACTGTTAGAGATGATAAGTGTTTATCATTTAAGTCATGAAGTTTGGGGTAATTTGTTACATAGTGATAGATAACTAACACAAAGCACTCGGCAATACTGTGTGGCTTTTCCTGCTATGGGTTTGGGGGTTTCCTGGCTGGGGTTTTGCCTCCTCTGACAGCAGAAATATGAGGGCTCCCAAAGGTCACAGCCACTCACCCCATTCCTTCCTTCCACAGGTGCTTCCCTTGATGGGACCAATAGCCCAGCAGCAGATGCAGAAGAACTCTCCTCTGAACTTTCCTTATCTGCCTGGCACAGAACATGGAGAATCAGCAGCCACCACCCCACCTCCACCCTCCAGCTGGTCTCCAGTCAGGGAGGCACCGACCTTGGGCACCAGGACATTCCCAAAGAAATTGTGTAAACAAGCCTCATCAGAGCCTTCCATCCTTTGAAGCCCTCCCCCTCCCCCACCCGCTTTTGTTAAGTTGGTATATGAACCTTTGCCTCTGGTTCCTCAGTGAGTTACTCATTACACAGTGCTCCTGCACTCAGTGTGTGCATAAACTTTGTCTTTTCTCCTGTTAATCTAGCCCCTACCCCCTACCCCCAACCCTCGAACCTAAATTGGTAGAGAAAAAAGTTTTTCCTCCCGATACTCTGTAATCAAAGGAATCCCCAGGGGAAGCTCTGGAGCCCTTTGCACTGAGTTTGCTCTCTGGTCACGTGAACTTTCCTTAAGAACAGCCACCTCTGCAGGGCAGCTGCCCCAGGGAGTCTCAACCCCACACCCCAGCACAGGTGGCCAGGGGCCCCCAGAAACACAACTGCTGGACCTGAGGTCACAGCAAGGGCAAACTCTGACTTACAGAAGCTGCATCTCCTGGTCTGTAGCAGCTTCTTTTCAGATTTTGGCTTATTTAGCAAACACTTAGTGCTTGCTCTGTGCTAGGCTCTGTTTTAAGTACATTAAGTCATTTAATCCTCATAACAACCCTATGAGGTCAATGCTATTGTCTTCATTTTACAGATAAGAATCCTAAGGCACAGAGAGGTTAAGCAATTTGCTCAAGGTCACACAGCGAGTAGTAGCAGCATAGGAATTCACACATGGGCAGCCTGGCTGTGCACTCTGTCCTGAGGTAAGAATTGTCCATTCGGTGATCATTCTGTGCCACTGGGGCACTGTTTCTCGGCCAGGGCTCCTGGGGCTGGACAGGGTTATGTGTTTGAGTTCTGGCTATAGGGAATCCAGAGGTCCACCTCCCAGCTGGGCATGGCCTCCTGAGGAAGCCAGGCTACATCCTTACTAGGGAAAACCACAGGGGTTTACCTTCTGAGGTCAACCTCTGTACTCAGTCCTGAGGGTCTGCCTGAGGCCTGCCTGGGGCAGGAGGATATCCTCTCTGACCACGCTCATTCTTGCCTTCTCCCCTTAGCTCAGCCAGGCACCTGCGGAGAGACCCTCACACTTCCCCGTCTGCCTACACCAGTGGTTCTCAACCAAGAGCAATTTTGCCCCCCGAAGGACATGTGGTGATGTCTAGAGACATTTTTGATTGTTGTGACCGGAAGGCTGCTACTGGTACCTAGTAAGTAGAGGCCAAAAATGGTGCTAAACGTTCTGAAATGCACAGGATGAGGCCTCACAACAAAGGGCTTACCTGGTCCAAAAGGTCAGCAATGCCGAGGTTGAGAAACTGACCGGGGCCCATCTCACAGCCTCCTTGAGGCTGAGGACCCTCCACCACACACACATACACACACACGATCTGATTTCTGTTACAGTGGTGGTCCAGGGTCCTGGGGGTGGGGGCAACATGCATCCTCACCTCAGCATCTCTTAGAGGCCACCTCAGAACATGAAAGACTCAGTTTGCACTGCAGCTACAAGTTTTTGGAAATAAGAATTTTGAGGCACTGACAAATGTAGCTGATGTTCTTTTGTATCAGGCTCTGTGCTAAGTAAGCATTTCACATATTTTATCTTAGGAAATCTTCATAAACCAGTCTTAGATGCTATTATTATCCCTATTTCAAAGATTGGGAAACTGAGGCTGAAAAAGGTTAAGGAACTCACCCAAGGTCACACAGCTAATAGGTGACAGGGCCAGGTTTCCAGCTGACCCATGCAGACCGATGGCACAGATGTACATACCCAGGCAAAGTAAAGATAGCAAGTTTCCAGGGAGAGCCCACCTGATGCCCACCCTGGGCCTGCCGGAGGCCAGGGGTTTGGTGCCCTCCCCTGGGACGGAGGGATCCAGCACCACTCCACTGCACAGCTGCAACCAAGACTCTCCGAGCTGGGCAGAGAGCAGCTTGACCTGCCATGGTTCTTAAAGAGGGAGGAGTGGAGAGAAGGCAGAGGTGGGTTTGTTTTGTACAGGGACAGTAAAGACAGAAAACCCACCGGGAAGAGATGGGCGAAGAAGCCAGGCTTGGGAGCTCTTTATTATTTACTGTAGCAGGGGAAAGAATGGGAAGCTTCTTTCTAAGCCATAAATGCCGTCCTTTGATCCCTGTGCCTATCAGAGATAAATGAGTCACTTAGGCCTCAGAAATTAATGATTGTTCTAATTATTACCTTAAGTGACCTTCCAGCAGTAGTAATTCTCACCACTCCCTGCAAAGTAGCTGTGTCGGGGTTTGACCAGGGTTGGGGAAGAGGCTGGACCGAAGTGGGGAGAGTTCCTTTGGTGACTGGGCTCAGTTTGCAAAGAGGAAATCAGCCTCAGCTCTTCAGGCCAGAGAACAGTTCGACCCAGACCCCAGCTTCTGGGCTCTGCCTTCTTCTTTGCCTTCAGGGCCCTGTTGAACCCTGACCCCACTGAGAGGGTTGGACCAGAAGCGTGTGCAGAGCTCCAGGGCCATCTGAAAGCAAGAGGTCGTTTGGTGCAAAGTTAACACGACCTTCCGCAGGCCCCTTCCCATTCAGATTCAAGGAAGAGCTTTGAAGTTTCCTTTGTGTGCATGTTTTCATAGCCCGATCCTGCTGTACTGGAATTAGCCTGCAGCCCTGCCCATCCCTGGAGATTTATTCCCCAGCTACAAAAATCTTAGAAAAATACTGCAAGCTCCACCCAGCATCCCCAAGCCACTGGCTGCTTTTTCCTCAGGCTAAAATACAAAGGAGACCTCAGAACCACCACCAGGAGACATTTTGTACGTGTTTATAGTTTCTCTAGAGTCATTCCGATGACCCCTTAGAACCGGATCTCGGGGCAAAAGCTTCCAAGATGTGCGTGCTGGGAGGTGGGGCGAACGTGGTAAGAGGAAGGGTGAGAGAACAGATTGTCCCTGAAGCTGCCAAGGGCCAGGGCAGTACCAGCAGGGTCCAAAGAGAAGAAAAAGCAGGTGGACTGAGCCTTTCCAGTCGTACCCCATGAGCCAACCACCGCACTTTGTGTAGACAAACATCAGTCTCAGGAATCTGTGTTGCTCTGAGCGTCACAAAAGGGCCTCTGCTATCATATTGCCCAACCCCACCAGAAGGTCTGTAAGTTGGTATTGAAGAAGGGGGGTGGGGCAGAGGGAGGGGGAGTGGAGGAAGAAGAAAGACTGAAACAGATAGACGGACAGACAGGGAGGGAGGGAAGCCCGGAATCCCAAAGCAGCCTTAGATTTTGCTTACCTGATTTGCTTTTCAGAGTAAAGACTCTGAGCAATGGTGCCATCTTGTGGTCATGAGGAGGAATTACAACCAGTCTCTTCTCTCCCTCCCCCCACATCCCTCCCTCCCTCCTTCCCTCCATCCCTTTATCCCCCCCCACCTCTGTCTCTCTCTACTGGGTACATAAATAGATCACATAATGGGAAGTACTAATAAGTGTAAGGAAGAGAAATCTGGCAGGCGAATTGTAAGGCCATTTCAGGTAGTAATTGACCAGGCACAACTATTATTAAGCGGCTGACATTTGCTCAGAGGCCTGAAGGGGGCGACGGAGCAGGCCGAGTGCATATCCGAGGGAAGAAGGAATCGCCAAGTGTAAAGGATGCAAAGGCCTGAAGCCTCTGTGTGGATCTCCTCAGGGCTGTGGTTCTAGCAGAAGCAGCTTTAGGAGATGACACACGAAATGATCTAGGGGTCTAGAGTCTAGGGGCTAAGAATAGATCTGACATGTATCCCTTCTCTGGCCAGCCCTGTTGTCAGCATCCAAAGATACCTTTAGAGAAATCCACCTGCCCAGGGCCCACAGAGCACGTGGGGTGGCCATGCTCTAGGTCCACAGTCAGGATCTTTTCTGGCTCCCATCCTTCCAAATCCAGAAGCTGACTTTCTCCCGCCAGATGGAGAAGCTTAATTAACATACAACAAGAAAATTACAATTTCTAGAGCCTCAAATAAAAGATGCCCCTAAAACTCCATAAAAATGGAACTGACCCCATTTCTTAGGGCTTCAGTTCTGCTTCCTTTTTTTTTTTAGAAACATTTAATTTTTTAAAAACAAAGTAATATATATTCATAGTTTAAAAGTCAATAGTATTACGATGTTCATAATAAAAAAGAGCATCCTTTCTACCTCCCAGTCCCCTACTCCAGAGGCAAGCACGTCTAGTCTTCCCCTATTTGAGAAGCTGACTTTTGATGTGAGAAATCCAACACGCTTCACT
Organism: Monodon monoceros; assembly: GCF_005190385.1. NCBI lineage: Eukaryota > Metazoa > Chordata > Mammalia > Artiodactyla > Monodontidae > Monodon > Monodon monoceros. The sequence continues at coordinate 36,320,661 of NW_021703775.1, read as the reverse complement.
GTCTGGGCCGGTGTTTTCTTTCCCCAAATTGTTGGACTCCCTTATGTGGCCAATGGTGATCCCACGACTCTGCCTTTGCTTATATCAAACAGTCCAGATCTCCAGCTGAATGACATGTCCACTAAGAACGCAAAGGTGAAATAAAAAAAGAGCAGCTCTTTCTGAGAGAGAGAACGCCCAAGTGTTCGAGACCTGCCTACTGGCCAGTTCATGTTCCGGGCTGGCCTGCTCTGCCCCTTGCTCATTTCACAAATGGTGCACAGTGTCCAGGTGTGTTTTGCTCCATTTCCAGGTTAATAGAGCACAGTTTGCAGCTGTGCTTACAAAATATCACCTGGAACATTATTTGGGGGTAGGGCGTGGGTTGCTAAGCTTTTTTCTTTATTTCTGTAGGTTTATATTCTCTGTAGGCAGGGAGCCAGCTGCTTACAAGTAAAACTGCTCCAAACTAGATTGCTATCAGAGCCCATTTGGTTTTGCTTTTCCAGCATATGAGTCAACAAGAATGAGTCAGATGCTTCCTGAGTGGCCTCTGGGTAGATGAGGTGACTGTTTCATCAGGTTACTTGACTCAGAAGGTCAGAAATGCCCGCAACAAGAAACCCTAGGACTTGATAGCTTTTTTTCAGTGTTTGCATTCACAGTCCTGTGCAGGGGCCCCAGTCTTTTCCCTGAGAGCCTTCGGTAGCCTGGGTGGTCAGGTCAAATGACTGCTACCAAAATAAAAAAACAAAACAAAACAAGACCCACGGGAATGTTACAAAACAGTGAATTTAGTCTTTTCATTTTTGTGGTTTTGGCGACTGCTTTATTTGGGTATGTTCTTGATGGTTGATGGTTTCAGAGGATTCTATCCAAGTGGAAGTCCTCTGATGAGAAAGTGTAAGTTGTTCCTTGTAACATTCCCCATGTTAGGGAACTTGGGCTGACTGTAGCTCCAAGCTCTTGCTCTGGGCTCTTCAGGGTCAGTGTCTTCTGCTCAGGTAAGTTTGGCAGATTTGCTTTGCTTTTAATAAGTTTGTTTAATAAGTTTGTTCAGGTAATACTGTCTTGTTACAGAGCTACCCAGGGGGCATCTGACTGGGTCTGGGGAAAGGCCCTGGGAGACGCTTCCTCTCTGAGCCTGTACCTCGGCCTGTGTGTAGGGAAGGCAGGTTGGTCACTGCTGCCTCGAAGCTAACCCAGCCTTACCTGGATCAGAAGCTATAATAGACTCACTTAGAGTAAAATCACTGGCTACCAGGGCAAAGCAGGACTTAGCTGTCTTCTCCCTGCCACAAGAAACAGGCCTGCCGCTGCCACCTCTCCAGTGAGAGTGAGGGTGACGTTTGCCTCTGTGTGGTTTTCAGTTTTAGGAAGATGGAGGTTGGGAGCTGGGGGCACGGGGAGGCCTGGCAATTTTCACAAGGGCTTAGAGCAGGATTCTTGGGTGCTGCCCACAGGACTAAACCACGGCAACATTTCATGAGGCCACTTTGCCGAACGTATTATGCCCAGGTCCGTCCTGGCTTATTGTTAGTTATCAGTTACTGTTAAATTTTAAGATTACCCTTTTTCATTCTTAAAAATGTCCTGCTTTGAAGGATAAATGACATGGCTACCCAATATTTGGGGTACCTTTGGGGAATGTATCCTAAGAATGTGTACAAAGATGTAGCTTCCAGAGATGTTTATCACAGGGCTACTAGGCACGAAGAAAAGTTAGAGATACATTATGTATCTACAATAAAGAGATACATTATGTATCCACAATAATCCTACAATAAAGGATTAACTAAATTAGTTAAATAAATTATAGTACATCCACATAATGGAATGCTAGGTAGCCATTAAAAAATGAAATGTAACAAAATAGTAAATAGCACAGAAATACATGCATACTATTAAGGAAAATTACTAAACACTATATATGTCTATATAAACATATATGGTATTATTCAAACCTAGTTTACAAAGAAAAGGAAACATATGCACTTAAAAGGACTAGATACACAACACTGTAAAGCAATTATACTCCAATAATGAAGTTAAAAAATAAAAATAAAATAAAATAAGGACTGGATGAATACACAATAAATTGGTGGTGGTTATCTCTGGGAAGTGGGGTTAGAAGTGGCTTCTATATTCTCCCTTATGCTTTTCCTGTGCTTCTAAATTTTCTACAATGAGCATATATGTTGTCGCAGAATAATGACCAGAGATGTCTACATCCTAATGCTCGGAGTCTGTGACTACGTTAGGTTACATGACAAAAGGGAATTAAGTTTGCATATGGAACTCTCACTGCTAATCAGCTGACCTGGAGAAGGTGAGAGCAGCTGGGATAACCCAGGTGGGCCCAATGTCATCACAGGGATCTTTACATGTGGAAGAGGGAGGCAGAACATTGATGCCCTGGGAGAAAGTCTCCACCAGCTATTGAAGACGGGAGGGAGCCAGAAGCCCAGAAAAGCCGGTGACCCCCAGAAGCTGGAAAAGGCAAGAGAACCGGTTCTCTCCTAGAGCCTCCAGAAAAGGAACTTGGCCCTGCTGACACCTTGCTTTGAGCCCAGTGAGTCTTATTTTGGACTTCTGACACCCAAAACTTTAAGATGATAAACTTGTGTTGTTTTAATCTGCTAGGTTTTTGTGGAAGTTGGTTACAGTAGCAATAGGATTTTAATAAAACAAATTTCTCTTTTAGTCAGAAAAAAAGAGATGATGATAATAAAAGTCATTTTAGAAGAAAGGATTAGAAATCGCTCCTCGTAATTTAACCCAACAGCCATCCGAGGAGGAGCTAGGAGGAGGCCTGGCACAGTCTTCTTCCTACAAAAAATCTGCAGGAGGTGCCCATAGGCACAGCTGGCTGTTGTTTTGTTATTAGTAGAAAATAATAATGCGAGGGTTATAACTAGATAACCCAAAGGGCCAGCAGCCTGGGAATTGTCCTACAGCAGGGCACAGTGAATTGTACAAAATCGGGCAAGAGCAACAAGTACTAGGGGTCCAGAGAGGGAGAACTCTGGGACTAAGCAAGGAAACCAGACTTGAAAGGAACCCCTTTTCAAGTGAGTGGAAACTGCCAGGTGGTTCTGCTGGTGTGTGCTGGCAAATCCCATCCTGGCACCAAGGGACAGAAGAGACGTGATGGGCACGTCTCATGGGGAGGTTTTCCAGCCCCACCCAGGGGCGCGTGTGTGCAGTCTTGCCCATTCTGGACTGTTCACTGAAGCACGCTCACGGTGGGGAGTTGCAGAGGATTCTCTCTTAGATAAAATCCTTCCCTGTTTGCTTTAAAGGAACTTTTAAGGAAACGCCCAGACCCTTAGTAAAGGCTGCAGTGAAGAAGGCATCTGTAAATGGAAACGGCATTTTGTTTTTCTTTGTTAGTGGGTCCAAAACCACCTCCCTTTCTGGAACAGATAGGACTCTGTGGAGGTGGGTGCCAAGCTGGGCTCACACGCTCCACAGGACACTGCCTCAGCCCTGGACATGGGACGTGGTACTTCCTCTCCGAGTCGGGCCCCCAGGCCTTCTTCACCTGCCCTTCGCTGTCCAGGAGGCTCGGTCAGCAAGCACAAGTGCTGAACATTCATGATCCACTTGGTCAGTGGGGCTTCATTTTATTTGCTCAAGCCATACCTGCCACAAATTCCAGAAGGTGACGCCTTTTCCTAGCATTTCAGAATTTGATGAGCAAGTGGTTTATTTTATTCATGCTGTTCACTATTTCATATATATGTTAAAAAAACCTTAATATATCATACATGGAAAATGATACGTGTTACGTATATATAACCACGCTTGAATACCCCCCCCACCCCCACCCCCACCCCCCCGACCTCTTAGGAAACTTACTGGTACCTTTGAAGTCCCCTGTGGTCCCCTCTCTCCCAGAGGTAGCCCCGGGGATCACAGTCTTGAATTTCAGTGCGTCATTCTTTGGTTTTCTTTACAGTGTTACCACCTTAGTATGCGTGCCTATACAACATGCTATTTGCTTTTGCTAGTTTTAAAAAATCATGTAAATGGAATGCACTGTATTCTCCTTCTGTGATGCTTTCTTTTCACTCAGTATTGTGTTTTTGATACGCAGCCCTGCTGTGGTGTGTCGTCTTACCTCTCAGGCAGTCCCTCCTTAGCCTTCATCTTTTCCGTGACCCTGCAGCCTGAAGGGCCGTGGGCTTTGGGTTTGTCTTTGCCCGGTAGTCCCGTTGGAGACCCCCCTTTCTTTCTAATTATGCTCCTCTTGCTTCCTCCTTGCCACCTTCGACCGTAACCTCCTTCAAGTGCAAAGACCATCCCCACCACACACCCAGGCATGTGCACCCACGCACAGGGTTTTTGTGCCTTTGTGACAAATAACACAGCCATAACGCTCACGTGGAGGGGGTTTAATGATTGTGACTCTTTTACTTTGCTGAAGTCTGGACCCTGGCAACAGAAATGTGTTTTTCTTCCTATTTTAGGAAAGTGAAGCTTGCTTGTACTGCTCTTGGACTAGGCAGGCCATGCTTTGCAAATGTTAGTGAGCACAAGAATTACCTGGGGGTAGGGATGGGAGCTTGTTAACAAGGAGTATTTCTGGACCCAGTTCCCTAGAGGTTCAGAGCCCGATTGTCTGGGGTGGGGCCCAGGAATCTGCATGTTAGTAAACATGCCTCTCTCTGCCCAGCAATTCTGATGCAGACTATCTTTGGCCACTCCTTTGGCAAACACTGACCCCTGTGCCAGCCAGAATCAGGGGCGCTTGACTAGCCCTGCGCGGGGCGTTCTGTGGGCCTGGGGCCTGCTGGGAGCAGCCTGAGATGGACCCACGGAGAGGCAGGCAGGTGTTCGTGAGCCAGGCCTTTCACGCCACGCCAAGGGAGGGTTTAGCAGCGTGTGCCCTGGTCCTGCACCTTGGGAAGATCATCTAGTTGCTGTGTGGAGGGGTTAGGGCTGGAATCAGGGCACCAGTTAGGAACCTGTCCGGAAAATGACCTTGAAGTCATGACTGACAAGTCAGACAAAGCTGAGGGAGACACCAGGGTTCAATGGGGCAGCATTTTAGTGTCTATAAGGATGTATGGTCCTGAGAACCTGGAGAAATATGTTAAGAATGACACTCAAAGTTCTAGAGATAGGAGAAGACATTTATCCTATCTAGAGAGCCAGGGAAATGCAAAGTCCGATCCAGTGACAAAGCCCACTGGCTGTACTCTAACTTGAAATCCTAAGCAGCGGTGACACACCTCTAAGGCAGGAAGGCCACCTCTCCTAGCTTACAGTGACCCTGCAGAGGAAGATACATAGGGTTGAGGTGTCCTTTCAGTTACTCACAAGAATCTAGGCAGAGCCTGGCCAAAATCTGGTCTATAGATGTCTGAGAAGCAATTTTTCCCTAAGTAAAGTGTTTCCAAACTTCTAAGATAAACCTGGGGCTTTTATGATCATGCAGATTACCTAGTCTTCTCCATGGAAATGCAGATTCATTGGATCTGGGTTGGAGCCTAGGAATCTGTATATTTAAGAAATGCCCCACATGGTTCTCATTTTCTGGGAAGTCTGGAAAATCCCACCGTCTGGGAAAACTTCTTTCAGCCCAGGAAGATTTATAACCAAGTATAGAAATGATTTAAAGGTAAACCTATAGCATTGATTCTTTTGTTCTAAGAATACCCTATGCATATCTGGCATTTTAAGTACTTGTAATGTCAAAGAGAATTTGCTCTATTAGGGGAAGGGTGAGACTTATAATTCAGATTTTAAAGTGTAATTGAGTAAATGAGTTAGACTTATGATTTTGAGTTGAAAGTTTAATAAATTTATGTGTGGTGTTGAAAGTTAGGAAAACCTAAATTGTTACTATATTTATCCATTTAACTTACTAGATTTATATGTTTTTCAAAAGTTCTTGGTAAGATTTTGTTTGCGCAGACAATTGAGGAACTTAAGAAAAAATTGCATATGTTAAATTTATAAATGTTTGAATGTGTTAAATTAATGACGCTTATAAAGTAGACCAAATATTAACCAAGTAACTACTAGCCAAAGAAATCCTTAAAGATGTTTGTTATAGTTTTGTTTACTAAATTTATAAATAGGGAAAAATATTTTAAGAACTTAAAAGCTAAAGGAAGATTTTTAACAGATGAATGGATAAACAATGTAATAAACATAGGAGTGCACAGATATTTTCAAATCAGTGTTTTCGTTTTCTTCAGATAAAAACCAAGGAGTAGGGCTTCCCTGGTGGCGCAGTGGTTGAGAGTCTGCCTGCTGATGCAGGGGACATGGGTTCATGCCCCGGTCCGGGAAGATCCCACATGCCGCGGAGCGGCTGGGCCCGTGAGTCATGGTCGCTGAGCCTGTGCGACCGGAGCCTGTGCTCCGCAACGGGAGAGGCCACAACGGTGAGAGGCCCATGTACCGCAAAAAAAAAAAACCCAAAGAGTGGCATTGCCAGGTCATATGGTAGTTCTATTTTTAGTTTTTTGAGAAACCTCCATGCTGTCTTCCCACCAACAGTGCACGAGAGTTCTCGTTTTTCCATGACCTCGACAACACTTGGTTATATTTTTGATGCTAGCCATTCTGACAGGTGTGAGGTCATGTCTCATTGTGGTTTGGGTTTGCACTTTCCTGATGAGCATCTCTTCATGTGCCTGTTAGCCATCTGTATGTCTTCTTTGGAAAGAATGCCTATTCCCCTCAGGAGTTCTTGATTTCCATTCTCCCAGTATTGATCACATCCCAGCTGTGCTGAGGCATCCTGCCCTTCATTGGATGATGCAGAACAGGTGCCTTATTGGTGAATCAGCCCTCAGGCCAGGGCTGCCCTAAAGGAGGCATCAGTGGAGGCTTTGTCTGGCCTCAGACCTCTGCTACTTGGAAAGGGAAGGCAGCCCCGGTCGGAACGGGCCTCCACACGGCCATTCTTCCTCTTGATTTCCCTCTCTTGCTTGATGGCTGGAATAGAAGCTCCTCAGAGGCCAGGCCCCAGCCCTTGTCCACAATCAGGTCTCAGGTCCAACTCCACGTCTGGCCTGGCTCCCAGGCCCTGGGACAGGGTGGTGAGTGTGGAGGGACTGTCCAGCTCCTCGTGCAGGGAGAACAGGGCCTGCCACCCTCTTGCTGTCAGGGAGCCCCAGCCACCCAGGAGTGGGTGGCACATGGCTGTACCCCTGTGGGGATGGGGCCGGCCTCATCCCCACACATTGCACACCAGCATCTTGTTCAGAGCCCTTTGGGGGCCCCCGGACAAGGAAATGAAGCAGGGGGTTAGGTTCCTGGGGCCAGTTGCTAGATGAATAAGCGGGGAAGGTGAGGAGGAAGTAAGGGGGTGGGAAAGGCCTCTGGAAAACAGGTGCTTCCTGTTCCTACCAGGAAGCACATCTCCTGCTGGATTCAGGCCCCTGGATGGTAGAGAGTGACACTTGTGACATCTACTGCCTGCTGTTGCTGCAGGCTGCCCCTGTGCCTTTAATCATGTTGAATTCTTGAAAGAGCCCTGCAGGGGGGAAGAACACCCTTCCTCTTCCAACATTTCTGCCAAAACATCAATGCCTCAGAGACCCTGCATGGTTACGACCCTGCACGGTAAGGCTTAGCTGCTGACCTCAGGACACCTGTCATCTGTGAGGGAGGCTAGGCCATCACCTCAGGCAGAGAAACAATAGTGACCCAGGTGGAAAAACTCTCATAGAAGAGGTGGGTGACACAAGTCAGGTAGGTTCCCAGAATGGGTATAAAGTCTCCTTCGTCATCAACATTTGGGAACTTTGGTCTTCGAGGAAATGAGCGAGGTGGCCATCAAATCGTGACCCTTAAGACCAGGACGAATCCTTTTTTTCTGGTATCTACCTCTGTCTTTACTCCCAAACTCCAGAAAATCAAGAGGAAATAAGATCAGAGTCAGCCCTGGGGCCAAGTCTGCCCGCAAACAGCTGATGCTGGTTGATCCTTCCCTGAAGGAGCTGCCACCAGCCTCTACACAGTGTTGCCTGTAACCAAACACTGGCTTTAGAGTTAGGGCCGCGGGATGGCTCGTGCGTGACCTTAGGAACTCAAAGCTGACACCATTTGGTATAGCAGTAAAATCCTGAGGTCAGGCCTGGGAGAAGCCCATTGGCCTCTGGTATTTGATCCCTGCTTAAGGGTTCCTTGTCCCTGTATGGAGTCATTTCTCAGAGCTGAGCAACACGGGACTGCCAAGCACCAGGGCCATGAGAGGGCCCAAGTGAATGATCCAAGTAAAACAGAGAACTCGCCATGTCGGCACTGACATTCCTGAGTTAGGAGAGAGTACAGCAGCTTTTCTCAGTTTTGGCTGAAATATGGGAATTACCTGGGCAGCTTAAAAAATATCAAGACCCAGGTCCCACCCCCAGAGATTCTAAGTTGGTTTTGAGTTGGGCCAGGTGACTCTAATATGCCGCCATCAGCACTGAGAGCCACGTTAACACCTGGCTGGCCAACTGGCATCTCTGTCGGGGTTGAAGCCCATCCGCACGGCTTCTGGTGCACGCTCTGTCTTTGACGTCTGTTGTGTTGGTCCGAGGAGAAAGGACAAAGGAGAATGCTGCTCTTGGTATGTTTCTGGGTGGTGTATTTCTGGCAGGCCGGAATTTAGAAGCTTTGGGTGAAGAATGAATTTTCTGCTGCCTTCTTCTGTCTCCAGCTGTTTCGGGGGGTCTTAATGACCCAGGATGAGGTCATGTCCTGGTGGTCACTAGATACCCCTAAAGATCACCCAGTGGGTGGTGAGTTCCCGAGGCTGGGGGTCATCTCCAGGTGGTAGGGGCACATGGCGGGCTCTGTGGACTCTTGTTCCTGCCATAGTTCTGAGTCCTTAAAGTGGATACTCACAACTTGGACTTGCTCTTCTTCTTCTGGTCTGAGATGAGGTGAAACAAGCCTGTGGAGTGACTAGGAAAACTAGTGATTAGAAGGATGATCTAGAGTCTAAACTGTGGGAGCAGTTCCACAGGTATGAAGAAGGGGGAGGGCATCGGGGACCCGTGCAGTCACGGAAGGCTCCGCAGAGGAGGTGAGACTTGAGTCTGGAAGAACTTAGTTATGAGGATCAGGGGAGGGGAACTTTTAGCAAAGGTGAGTGAAGATGTTGAAAGAGGAGATGACAAAATTATAAACAAAGATCAGCTATTAGGATCCATGTGGTATAAGGAGGGGCAAGCAGGTTGGCTTTCTTCAAATAAGTCTCACCCTGGGATTCTTTGGTCAGAAATGAAAAAGATTTTCTTTTTTTTTTTTTATAGTTCTCAAAATGAGATCCCCAGACCAGAATCATTAGCATCACCTGAGAGCTTATTAGATATGCAGACTCTCAGGCCCCAACCTACTGAATCAGTCTCTGGAGGTGGGGTCCAATAACCTCTCCCTTTCCAAACCCTCCTGAAGCTCACTTGTTTGAAGGCCACTGTCCTACTCTGTACCCTTATCTGCTAAGTGGACTCTGGTTATTATTGTCAGAGACAAGGGACCCGTTTATTCTGGGATATGTCACTGCCCTCCCACTGGTCGATGGTCATATTGTTACTGACCTTTTGTCCTGTCCAAGTGACACAGAGTCAAATAGTCGACAGACTCTTATTCACATAACTCAGCCAGCCTTTAGGGAACAGATGCCATTTGCTAGGTGCTATTCTATGCTAAGCCCTGGGAATGCAACAGTGCACAAATCAAAGTGTGTTCTTCCATGCAGCTTATGTTCTAGTCAGGGGATGATCCATCAATTAAACATAAAAATATCTATAAGCTCTAGATTTGGAGAAGAAAAATATAAGTGATGGGGAGGGGTGTTTTCTCGACTGTGGTTAGAGAATATTTATCTGAGGTGATATTCGAGCAGAAACCTGGTTGAAATGAGGGAGAAACCACATGAATTTGAGGGAGAGCGCCCAGGCACGGGGAACAGAAGTGCCGAGTCCCTGAGGTAGGAACAGAATGTTCTAAGATGAGAGAGGAAGTCAGTACAAGGTGGAGAGAGACAGGCCCGGGAGGCAATGGCTAGATCACGAAAGAAACTTAGTGATCCTGTTCAGGTGACTTCCCTGTAAGTGAGGGCAGGCTACTGGAGGGTGTTGAGGGTGTGAATGATGTGGTATCTCTCTGAACAAAACTCACGCTGAAGAATGGACCATTCCATAAGAGTAGAAGCAGGGAGGTGAGTTAGGAAGGCTAGAATAATCCAAGTGAGAGATGTGGTATAGAGATGGGAATGAAAAGTAGTTGGAGTCTAGGTATTTTGAAGGAGGAGCCCAAAGTCCATGCGGATGTATTCCTTTGGAGCAGAGAAGACTGGACAGTGGCTTCTGGGTTTAGGCGACTGGACCTGCCTTTTTCTCTGGTCTAAAGGCCCCTGAGGATTTCCCTGGCGGTCCAGTGGTTAGGACTCTGCGCTTTCACTGCGATGGGCCCAGATTTGTTTCCTGGTCAGGAAACTAAGATCCCACAAGACACGTGGTGTGGCCCAAAAAAGTAAATAAATAAAATAAAATCCTATTAACAAAATAAAGGCCTCTGTCTTCCCACAGTTCTACACCCGCAGGAGGGATGGGGACAACCTGGAGGCATTCAGAGGATCTCTCCCTTCCTCTAAACTCTGCACTGGCCATCGGAGGGTGCCTCGTAAGCTTTTTTTTCCTTATAAATGTCATTCTTTTCCCATAACTGAACTGTGTTCTCAAGGGCTATAGCTAAGCTTCCCTGAATCTCCCCACCCCATCCATTCCCAATAGAATAAAAACAGTTTTGAGAACATAGAAAAGCATGCTATGGATTAAACGTTGGCTAGAACCCTTTGAAGTAGAAATGGCAGTTTAAAGACAAGAAAACTGAGATTCAGGGAGTAAAGCTACTAGCCTGATAACAGCTACCCATTAAGAGAGCTTCCTTCCTGCTAGGGAGGTTTGGATGGTCGTGTGTGTGTGTGTGTGTGTGTTTTTTTTTTTTCCCACCACCACCAAGCAATTATCCAACACCAGCTAGGTGTCCTACAATTCAACTCAGTTCTGAAACTACCTAGAGATAGCATCAGATTCCACTGGTTAAGGGCTCAGTCCCACAGGTCTGCCCTCACTTCAGATGCCGGTCACAAGTCCAGGTTGTTACTTGTGCCTCTGACTCACTGGCTGTAAATCGGAGGTTCCCATGACCCCCTCCTCAGGTTTGATTAATTTGCTGGAGTGACTTTCAGAACTCAGAAGAACAGTTTACTTATTAGATTGCTGGTTATATGTAACTCAGGAACAGCCAGAAGGGAGACATGCACAGGGCAAGGTATGGGGAAGGGGCACAAGCTTGCAGCTCTGAGGGTACCACTCTCCCAGCACCTCCATGTGTTCCCCACCTGGAAGCTCTCTGCATCCCGTCCTTCTGAGTGCTTCTTTACGTAGGCATGAATGATTCAGTCACTGGCCATTGGTGACTGAACTCAATTTCCAGCCCCCTTTTTCCTCCCCAGAGGTCCTGTGGAGGGACTGAAATTTCCAACCTTCTAATCACCTGGTTGTTTCCCCTAGAAACCAGCCCCCATCCTTAGGTGAACTAGGTGCTTTCCAAAAGTCACCTCATTAACATAAAAGACACATGTATCAGCCTGTATCAGTCACCTCACTTAGGAAATGCCAGGGTTTTAGGAGCTCTGAGCCAGGAGCGGCAAAGACCAAATATACAATCATAAATCACAGTATCACAGGTGGCAAATGGCTGAGCTAGGTGTGGGCCTTACAACTTCTCAGGTCGTCTTCATGCTGAGCATCACTGTCCCCTGTCCCCACCCATCTAGTCTCAGCAGGTGCCAGAGCTGCCTTTGCAATGTCTTCTATGAAGATGCTTTTCCTCTGTGAGTGACTTCACCCCTCGTCTCCCCACGTCCCTCCCCTTTGAGGAAATCAGTCTTAAATGCCAGCTGAGGGGAACACTCCATCTCCTACAAGTTGGATGTGATGTGTTTTTGCTCTTATTTCTTAAACAAGCTCTCCCCACACCTTCCCCTCAACAGCTTGAAGGCGCTAGTCTCCTGGGCCAGGCACAGGAAAGGCGTGAAAAAAAAATATGAGCTTTGCTCTTTAGAGCCCTCATCTGAACAGGGTTTCTTCCCAAAGCCTCTACCCGGTTCTTCTTCTCCTGCAGGACTCAGACCTTCTTGGACAGAAATCTACATCCTCGTGAAACGCTGTGTCATCCTGAAAGGCAAGATGGGTGAATTCTCCATCCCGATGATGCAGTCAGTTTCCTCAGAACTTCTGGTGCAGCTGGACCATCCTGGCTGACCCCCAAAGCCATGCTGTTGTCTATGTCAGTGTGTTTAAGGTCATAGGAAATGATGACTGTGGGCCAAACCCTGACAAGACCGTGTTCCAGGGGGTCTCCCCTGTGGCAGAAAGCAGTATGGTCCATGCCTATTGAAAGGAAAGGGTGCACGTTTATGCCACCGAAGCTCTGGCTGTGCAAGTGGTCCTGCTATCTCAGAACTATGCTCGAGGTGGGAGATACAGGCCTTTCAGGGGGAAGTGTTATGTCTTCCGAGATCCCAGAGCAGATTCAGGAGAAAAGATCATGAAGCCCCAGGTTACACAGGCTCCCATCTAATTTCAAAGACCTTTCTCCAAACCCACTGCTAGCACCACTGGGCCAAAGACTCAAGCAGAGAAGAAACTTGGGGTCTCTGGAACTTCTATGCCCCATCTGGTTCAGCCAGCCTTCCTCATGTTCCTCACCAAGCCTGCAGCAGACGGCAGCCTGGCCACTAAATCCGGAAATAAGTGGGAAGGATCTTTGAAAAATAGCCTTTTCTCCAGCCCCAGGGGAACAGCAGTCTCTGATCCCAAGTGGCCAGAGATCCCAGAAAAAAGTATCTTTGCCGGGCCCTCAGCCAGTGGAGAAGCCCCTTCCAGCGCTGTGATTCCTGTAACAAGCTCTGTGGCAGCCACTCACCGGCAGCTTGGTCCCCACCTGTAGAATGGGGAAGGCTGGAGGGCACTTTAGAGGATGTGCCAGCCACGAGGCCCACACCTGTGGACTCGCTGAGATCAGCCAACCGTTCATATTTGGGATTATGGGAAAGGACTGCACCCCAGGAAGGGGAGCTGCTTTCTCCCATTCTTTCTCAGGTGGTGGAGAGCATTCCTGGAGGAGGCCAGCAAACGCCTGTCCAGACAAGAGTCTTGCCTGGTGAAACACCATGCTGCTATGGGATGAAGGGCAGGCTTGGCCACTGAGGCCCAGCTGTCCCTGGAAGGCAGGCTGTATCCTTTCCCTGTCATCACACAGCTTTCTCACATCTCCAAGTCCTTTTTCCTTGTGTCCCAGGCTGAGAGCTCTCTTTGGGGAATTCTTGCTGCTCCTGCGGACACCCTAACTTCTGCATCGAGGGTTTGCTTGGCTAAGCACTGGGCTTATCTCCAGTGAGGCAGGGGTCACCTTGGTGGCTTCACCTCTGGGTGGTGAAGTGTTGTCACCACCTACTCTCTCCGTGGCCTTCAAGTGGCTCCCTCCGAGGCAGAGTCATAGCTTGTCCCTTGGATGGGCTTGTCCTCAGCACTTCCAGAGCCAGGACAGAGAGCCTGCCCCAGAGTGTGACCTCTGAGTGCGTCTCCTCATGGTATCATGGGCATCTTCCAGAAAGAGACCCAATATACACTTCCTGGAGTCCAGAGGGGCTGGCCACAGAGCCACTGGGGAGCCTGGCCAGAGTGACGCTGACAATGGCCTCCCGCTGAGTTCCTCAGCCACCGCTTCCCCTGAGTATGCTCCCCAACCCTCACTGGTATTCCCGCCCTCGCCTACCACAGAGGTCCTGGGATACCAGAGGGGGGCCACAGGGACGTCTACACCACCTTCATGGCTGGTGTCAGGTTTACAGTTGCCTTCGGATGCCCTGTCTGAGACTGGAGGGCAGGTCTCAGACAGTGATACCTCCCCCTCAGCTCCCTAAGGCCAGCCATGCCCCAGGGCTTGTCCAGTCAAGGAAGGAACACAGTGGCTGCTGGCCTCTCTGCTGTGCTCCCTGGGAGCTGCAATTCAAGCTTTCTGTGATTAACACTTTCCTTCTGCAGAGCTCACTGGTTTTTCCAGTTCCCTCTCCAAGTCTGGCCTGAGCAGAGATGGCATCTAGAAGTTTAGTGAGTGCTTCCATGGCCTGAGCCCAAGGAAGCAGTTCCTAGTGGGGCAATGGCTTATCCTCACTATTTGAGGAGTGGGAACTTGCTTCCAACGACATCCTCGAAGAGAGAGCACCGAAGTAGCAGGACTGCTTAAAGGAAGAACACTAGATGGTGCTGTGTGTCCTTTTGCTTCTGAGTTAATTTCCTGGTTTTGTTGCATGGCAAACTGCTCCAAAATTTAGTGGCTTAAAGAAACAGCCATTTTTTTCATCTTTTTTTTGTGGGTCAGAAATTTAGGCAGGTCTCAGCAGAGTGATTCTCCCATTCCACGTGGGATTGACTGGAGTTTCTTGCCGGTATTTAGCTGAAACTTGGGCTGGTCTGGAGGGTCCAGGATGGCTTTGCTCATAGGCGTTCATAATACGAATGTTGTTGGGGACAGCTGGAAGGCTGGGCACTGTGTGTCCCTCTTTATATAGTTTTGAGAACTCTTTAGTCACATTTCTACAAGGTGGCTGGATTTCCCCGGAACAACTTTCCAAGAAACCAAGATAGAAGCTGAATGGTCTTGACGGTGCCTCGGGTGTCATGCAGTGTGACTTCTGCTGTGGCCTATGGATCAAGCCAGTGCAGACTCAAGGGGAGATGAGCAAGACTTTCCCTTTCAGTGGGTGGAGTAGCAGAGTTTTTATGGCCACCTTTAATTACTGCTTTGTGCATCTTGGACTTGTGGATGCATGTTTTTTATCCGTTTGAGAAAACTTGCAGGCATTTCTTCCTCAGGTATTTCTTTAACTCAATTTTCCACTCATTTCTTCTGGGACTCCAATTATAAAGCTAAGACTTTCTTATTCAATCCTCCAAATCTCTTCTCTCATAGTTTCATCTCCTTGTCTCTGTGCTGCATTCATGGGGGATTTATTTGGTTCATGAAGGTTTTCTTTTCTTCTGACATTTATTATAAATATTCAAACATGACCAAGTTAAAAGACCTTTACAATAAATGTCCATATACCTACTACCTATATTCTACTCTTTTTTTTATATTCTACTCTTGACATTTTATTCAGTTTATCATATCTGTTTGTCTATCCATCTGTTCATCTTATTTTTATTTTATTTTTTTTGCAGTACGCGGGCCTCTCACTGTTGTGGCCTCTCTCGTTGCGGAGCACAGGCTCCGGACGCACAGGCTCAGCAGCCATGGCTCACGGGCCCAGCCGCTCCGCGGCATGTGGGATCTTCCCGGACCGGGGCATGAACCCGTGTCCCCTGCATCGGCAGGCGGACTCTCAACCACTGCGCCACCAGGGAAGCCCCATCTTATTTTTTGATATCTGCAATTTACTTGAAATGTATCAGTAGCCATGGAGTTTTATTTCAATTCTTCATTTCTAGAAGTTCGCTTATTTTCTAATCTGCCCATTTATTCCTAATAGTGTCTTTTTGCTTTGATTATGTTATTTCTTTTACCATTTTCCCACACAACTATGCTTATCTGACAATTCCAGTAATTCTTTGGGTGTCAATTGGCTTTTGTTGTCTTTTGCTAAAAGTACTTGATCTTAATCTATGTTGCATTATCTAATATGGTAACTGCTAGCCATGTGTGGCTACCTAAATTAAAGTTAATTAAAATGTGAAGTTAGAAATTTAGTTCCTCAGTCACACGAGCCACATTTCATGTTCTCAATAGCCCCTGCTGTCCAAGCCTTCGGGTTTGAAGGGCAAGAGTGCAGAACACAAGGTTGTCACCTGGCCGCGGCCTGCTCAGTAGGTTCACGGCTAATCGCTCAGCAGGTACTGCTGGAGACCATACCCTTGTCCCACCCAGAGCTCCACAAAGGCCAGGACACAAGGCACAAACCCACAGGCTTCCTCCCCTGCCAGAGTGAAGAACTCGACCATCGATGGCTTGTCCATCTCAACCTTGGGTGTGGACAGAGGCCGGTGGGGAGGACGGGCCACAAGGGGCTGGCATCCTGTGCACATACACGTGGGAGGGTGACCCGGGGACCAACACCTCGAGCTGTGGCGTGGTTTTAAGTGCCGTCCTGCAGCGAGGCAGGCCTAAGAGAACTGGGCCTGAGGTTCGTCCTGTTGGTCAAAACTTACCTGTCCTCTGTCCCTCACCAAGTCCAGCTTCCCAGATCACCTGCCTTCTGTCACTGGCTATAGCTCCTTACTTGTCCAACTCCTTTTCATCCTCTAGGTCTCAGCTCAGATGCCATCAACAGTTACTGTCACGTCACCCCATTCAGTTCTTCCAGAGCACTTATTGCTGTCGGCAGTTTTCTTGTGTACCGTCTGCCTCTCTCACTGGAATGCCAGTGTCACGAAGGTATGTCCCCTGACTTGTTCACTCGTGTATCCCCAGGGCCCAGCAAGCTCTTGGCACATAGCTTATAACTGGTGGATGAATGCTACCTCTCCTTTCAGTATCTGTTTAGGAACCTCAGGAAATACAATGATAAACTCAATGCTTTTAGACTTTATGGAATCCTAATGAGGGAGGGCTTTGAGTGAGGGGAAGGGTCTTAATGAATGCTCTAGAGGCATTTTCTCAGTTCTGGGGGGCCTTGTTTATTTACATCAATGGGGATCCAGTGAGTTGAATGAGTACCAGTTATTCCTTCTCAAATACCTTACAGGAAAATAGATGGTATTTATTCCATCTTTTGAATCCCCTCTACCCAACTCTTCCAAATCGTTAGGTTTTAGAATCCTATCAGATTTAAGTTACACTTCCTTCCCCCGAAGCCCACGGTCTGAAGTTGGTGGGTTCCTGGTGCCGAGCCCGGGAAGCTGATTCTACTCTAAAAGAGCAAGTGCTGGGTACCCTGGGCCCCCCCGAGTACAGGGGCATAGGCGGGTTCCCTCCAGTGAAGTGATTGTGTAGCATATGGAAAGGAAGCCCGGCAACTGCCCGACAGTCCTATGACTTGGACATTCTGGATCTGCTGGGTGCTCTGCAGAGTGTCACTTCCCCATGACTCACAGAGCAAAAAACAAAACTGCAGCAACTTGTTAACCTTTAAGATAAGACAGCACCGTTCATTTCCCGTCGGGACCTGTCGGGAACAGTGACTGCACATCTGTGGCTAGAGGTGCTTGTTCCAGGAGGCTGTTTATGGAATTTCATTCCCCGCGTCTGCTCTGCCTGGAATGAACCAGTTTCACCAAGCAGAGGGCCGTTCCTAGGGAGACATTGAACTGAACTACAGGGCTGCACAAAAATCTCAGTTTGTTCTTGATGATATCTTTCTCCCTCCCTTCAACTGCTCTTCCCCGCTCTGGGCTCACGGGGCGGGTGGCGCCCTGCACCTCTGAAGGTAGAGGGCAGTGGCTCACTGAGGGTAGTCATAGACTGGATTCTTGCTACAGCTGCTGGAATAGCTGTTGTCTAAGACCTCGGGAGGAGGTCTTCCTGCTGGTTTCTCAGTAACTGCTGGGCTTCTATGGCATTTTCATTTCAAATAAAGCCGTTAAGCCCAATCAGAAAAAAAGAGGGAAGAAAAAGGGTTGGGATGGTGTCAGCTCTTAGGCAATGCCAGGTGGTGTGAGAAGGATCTAGGAAATGTTGAGGGGGAAACTCCATTCTTTTCAGGAATTTAACAATGGAGTTGTATCAGTCGGAGTACATGAAGTTACACTGCGGTAACAAACGCCACCACCATCCCAGTGGCTTAGAAACAAAGGAAGACTTTTTTTTCTCTCTCAGGCTACAGTCCATCCCATTTGGCAGGTGGGCTCTGCTCACAGGAGGCCCTGGGGTACCCAGCTGGTGGTGTTTGGATGCCTCGCTAGAGGGGAAGAGCTCCGCAGGGTCTGTCTTTGCACTGGCAGTTGAATGCTGTGGCCCAGCAGTGAACTCATAGGCTGGGAGTAGTCACACAAGCATGCCCCAAAACAAGAGGGTCAGGAAGGATAATCCTACAGTGTCTGGAGGGGGAAGAGCTGGAAACAGGGAGCTGCCCCAAAGTCAGTAACAGGAGTTGACTGAGTTGGCCTTTCAGGCTTCAGAATAGTTCACACTGCGGAGCTCCAAGACTTTGACTCGAGATTGTTTTAACCATTTAGTGGGCTTGAGGGCCACAAAAACTTGGTCTCATGGCCTTGTTCTCCTGCTCTGGCCTTGAGAGCTATCACAGTGTTTATTTTCTCGCCGCTTTGTAGTCAGTATGAAGAGGCCGCTTTGGAGGATGGAAGGTAATTGGGATTAGGAGATGAGATCTGGTATCACAGGTGTAGCTATTTTTTTTGTGGTATGCGGGCCTCTCACTGTTGTGGCCTCTCCCGCTGCGGAGCACAGGCTTCGGACGCGCAGGCTCAGCGGCCATGGCTCACGGGCCCAGCCGCTCCGCGGCATGTGGGATCTTCCCGGACCGGGGCACGAACCCTCATCCCTTGCATTGGCAGGCAGACTCTCAACCACTGTGCCACCAGGGAAGCCCCTAAACAATACATTTTTTTAAAGTATATTTTAGTATTTATAATATATATTTTAAAAATATATTTAGTATATTTAGCATAATGTCTAAGGTTTTGTTTAACAGGCTTAACCTGAATAGCAACATCACCCAGGGCCATTGTCTCAGAATCCATTCCCAAGTCTAGTGTAAACTCAAACATCAATGCAAGCAATGAGAATGTGCTTTATGTCAGTTCGGGGGGTAAAAGTCCCAAAGGGGCTTGTGAGGTTGAAGCATTGTCGGTATGTTTTGTTGATATGTTCTCTCCCTCCCCACTCAGGCAGATGTCTTGGTTAAGGTGATGGTTAAGTCAGAGCACCTGAAAGAGCCTTTGAGTGGGGACTCTTCCAACGTATTAAAATCTGTGGGGAGAGAAATTAAGCCGGAGGTAAGCTGAGGATTGAACTAAGTGGCTGTGTGCCCGTCGACCCTTCTTATTCTGGTGACAAGGTCAACAGTCCCTGGTAGGAATCTCCACCCCCTGCACATTCTCATTTTCTCCCTCTCCCCGCCACTTTACTCCCCCCTTCTCCCCTACTCCTGGCTTTTGGCTCTTACCCAGGTGGGAAACCTTCTCCTACATCCTGACTTGCTGGCCCACCTTCTGGCTGGGATCAGGGAACACAACTGAGGGGCACCAGGCATGACGGGGAGGTGTCAGACCGTTTAGGTGATTAGGCTCTAGTCCCAGATGAGTCCCTCCTAGGTTTTTGGACAAAGTGTCCATTCCAAATCTGCTTTCTTAGCTCTGTGAAATCCACCTGTGAGTTTAACAAAGATTCTAGTTCTAAATGTTACTCACTTGCTGAGACCTAATTGACTAGGAATACTACTACTACCTGCATTATTGCCAAATCTCTGAGCTGGTTTGGGGAAGGACCATAGCTACTTAGACGGTACAAAGGACCCGCCCCCACCCATCCCACACTCCTTATCTCCTCACAGTTCAGGTGGATACAGTCTTTTGCTGTAACAGACATCAGTGATTGTGGCAACTCTGGTGCCCCTCATTGTTCACCTTCAGTTGACAAAACTTATGCTTCCTCAAACGAATTTTCCTCCTGTAAAAAGATCTGGCATAGCTTCTGTGCCTCAGTTTCCTCTTCTATAAAATGGGAACAATAATAGCACCTACCTCATAAGATTGTTATAAAGATTAAATGAGTTTCTATGAAGAGCTTAGAACAGGGCATGGCATGTAATACATGTTACAGAGTGTTAGTGGTTATAAGACATTACTTATAGGGCTATAAATTGCCATGTACCTTCTGGAAAACAGGGTAACAGACATATCAAGAACCCAAAACAAATGGCTCTCAAACCCACATATCCAACTTCTAGAAATCTCAGAAAGATATTACTTGTTAAACTCATATACCAATATATTTCTCACAGGATTATTATAATAAAAGAAATATGAATGTTGAAATCATATGGGTCAAATAAATCATGGTACCCTGTACATGATGGACTCCTTTATAGCTGCTAAAAGACTATAGCAATACAAGTTTAAAAAAATCTACAAACCTGTGTGCACATAAGTATAGTGGTGAACACTCCATGTGAAAAATGGGTGCGCACACAGGAGCGTGTGGGCCGTGGCCTTGTGAGTTTTCCTTTTTTCTTTCATAACTAAAGAGGAGATCTGCAGCACATGCTAAAAATAGTCAAATCAAACCAAAAGTGGGAACAGAATACAATGAGTTTTTTTACTTTTTTTCAGGAAGACTTGACTTTAATGATAATTGTCACTTAGCAGTTCTTCCTGAAACTAGTTGCCTTTCATTTTTATTTTTGAAGAAAGTTTGTTCAGAAAAGGACAATCCTGTTAGAGATAAGCAACAGCTATCTACCTAACGCTGCGGTGCACCGGGTCATTTGTGGGGGCATCATTCCATTATGTTCCGGGGCTGAAGGCAGCCTCCATAATCATAGGAATGTGTTGAGTCTTGACCAGCTGTAATAAAGAGTAAAGGTGGTCTCACACAATCTCTACTTTTGTTTACAGCTCTTAGGAAGAAAAGACTCTATTCAGCCCCAAATGAAGGCAGGCTGACTGGAATGGAACAGTACATGTTCTGTAAGTGTAGTTGTTTTATTCAAGATATGTTAATGTGTGGTTACTCCATTTGCAAGGGAAAAAGCCTAATTCATTTCTATTATGTCCAAGTGCCCAAATTAAAGGGAAAAACCCCATCAAGGGTTAAAACCAGAGTGTCAACCGAGATCTTCACGAAGCTTTCCCTTCCCTTGTAGTAAACGGGAGAACAACCTGGTAAAACACAATGAACTGTGGCCAGAACCACTGATATCACTCATGTCCCAGGAAGAGTGTGGTTAAAAACCACCTCCTTGTGCTAAATTTTCATGAGAGAGAGGAATTTTCATATAGACATGAACCAAGACTTCTTACTTGATGGAAAAGATGTGAGTTTAAATAAGAAACTAAATGAATTCAACAGTCTACAATATAGTTTCATAACTAAATTGTTTAGCCTTAGACTCTTTAAAAGCTAACATTTCTCTACCAAGAGGTATTTAGGTTGTGTTTTTTTTCTCTCTTCTAAAATATTCCTAGAAGAGATGCTGTGAATGTCACATAGGTTTTCTGGCGACACTTACAGTCTCAGACGGTAGGTGTGACTAATTTCCTGTCTTACCAGCTAAGGACCCTCATCCAGGATGCTCTAGGAACCCATGAGGCAGAGAAAAGATGGCCCTTCCTCAAAGGTATGGATGGGTCTTTTGGCTATTGGTGGCAGTCGGTACTTACTGTGCTTGGAGGATTAGGCGTGCTTCAGCCAGAATCAAGTGAATTGCAAGTCCCTAGTGCTAGTCTATGTCATTTACTGTGGAGAGCAGGCCCCCTCTCAGTCTTCATCATGGAAAAGTTATGCTTGTACCCAAGCCCAAGGAAGAGTTGGCTATGAATTCATCCATTTATGTCATATATTTTATCACATTCCCTCTGTGGATCAGGCATTGTCCTGGGTCCCGGGGATTCAGTAGTGAACCTAAAAGACTAATCCCTTTCCTTATGGACTTTACAGTCTAGCCAGGAGACAGACAAAACTATGGACTTTATAAGTTCCATGGAGAAAAATCAGGGAAAGGAGGATAGAAAAGGGGTGGTGTTATTAGGGTCTTTAAAAGGTGGTAAGGGAAAGCCTCATTGAGAGGAGTGAGCCATGAAGCTAGCCATCGGGGTAAGAGGATTCCAGATGGCGTTGAGGTCCTGAGGCAGAGTTGTGCTTGATGCGTTCAGAGAGCAGCATGGAGACCAGCAAGAGAGGGAAGGACAGAGGAAGAGTCATTGGAATAGTCTGGAAGATAGTGTGGCAAAAGGGACTAGACAGTGAGGCTAACCAGAGCAGTCTATTTCTCCTGGTTTTTGATGTGAACGAGTGTAAAACTGGCATGGAGCTCTGTGGTGATGGAGCAGATGTGTCAACAGAGTTGGTTGGCACTTACAGAATAATATTTCATCGTGTATACCACATTTTCATTCACTGTTGAGCTTCTCAGTTATTTCCAGGTTTTGGCTATTATCAGTAATGCAGCTGTGAACATTCATGTCCATGTCTTTGGATATGAATGTTCATTTTTCCTGGGCAGATTTCTGGGAGTGGAATTGCTGGGTCAACTGGTAATTTGATTTCTGGGAGTGGAATTGCTGGGTCAACTGGTAATTTATGTCTAACTTTTTAAGAAACTGGCAAGCTATTTTCCAAAGTGGTTACATCATTTTACAATCCCATCAGTAACACATGAGGATTCCAGTTTTTCCACATCCTTGCCAAAGCTTATTATTATCTGTCTCTCCCATCATAGCTCTCCTACCATCATAGCAGTGGTATCTCACCATGGTTTTAATGATCCCTGCCCTCCCTAATGCTAATGATCTTGAGCATCTTCCATGTGCTTATTGGTTATATATTGCACCACAGAAGATTAATGACTTTTTGGCTGTTGCTTTTCCAAATCCCAAGAGAGGGAGATTATAAACATTTCTAGGGGTGGAAGTGGATTTTCTGTACTGCTCATTAACTGCTTTATCCCAAGCACCCAGCACAAGAGTTTGAGAGGAGAAGGTCATGTATTCGTTTCTGATGGCTGCTGTAACCAATTACCACAAACGTGGTGGCTTAAAAACAACACACATTTATTCTCTTACAGTTCTGGAGACCAGAAATCTGCCATCAGTTTCATGGAACCAAAATCGAAGTGTCAGCAGAGCCTCCGGGGGAGAATCCATTTCCTTGTCTTTTCCAGTTTTTAGAGCTGCCTTTTTTGCATTCTGTGGTCCATGACTCCATCTTCAAAATGAGCTGAGTACCATCTTAAATCTCTCTCTCTGCTTCCTTTGTAATATGGTTTTCTTTCTCTGCTGTAGTAAAATCTCCTTCTCCCTCCTTAAAGGATGCTTGTGATAACATTTAAGACCCACCTGAGGAATCCAGGGTACTCTCCCCATCACAACAACCTTAACTTAATCACACCTGTCAAGTCCCTTTTGCTTTATAAGGTAACATTCACAGGTTCCAGGGATTAGGACCTGATTATCTTTGGCAGCCATTATGCAGCCCACCAGTCAGTAACCATCTGTTAAGGCAGCGCGGCTTCACTAGCTCTGGACTTGGAATTGGCTGGTCCGGGGAAGACCCTAACGCGGGAAGCCTTTTGGAGGCACAGGTAGGCCCTGGAGGGATACTAGCGCCATTTATACTGCATATCTCTTACCTTTTCCTCCTTGCTTATATCCTAAAACACGAGGAGTTGATGGCATCTGAGAGCTGGGAGGGGCTGCCAGCCCTGTTACTGGATGGTGGTGTGGGGGGCAGGACTAGAACTCAGGGCCTCTGCCCGCGTCCCTGCCTTTCCCTCCCCTCCCCTCCAGGCCCCCTGCCCCCAGGCAGGGTCCTCCCCCGCTCAGCACCTCCCGAGGTGACTCATTGTCACAGTCTCGGCGGCAGCCACGCTGCGTCCCCGCGCGCGGCCAGCAGGGGTCAGCATCCTCCGCGCAAAAGGCTGCCTCCGAGGGGTGGGACTCCTCGCCGCCTTTCTTCTAGCCGCCGTCAGTTTTGTTTCTATTGCTGCGTCACCGTCTTAGCCAGAAGGCTTCTTGCGTCTTTATAATTTATTACCCTAACGGGCCTCTCCCGGCCCGCTCGGCGTCTCACGCTAGACCAGGCAGACAACCGCCTGGTTGTCTCATCAGACAGCAGCCAGTGAGTGGGCTGGTGGAGGGCTGGGGGGAGGGGGCTTCCTCCTCCCCTGGGCCTGGAGGAAAAGCGGCCTTGTCCCCAAAGGCAAGAGGAAGGAGTGTGTGCTGGGTGTGGTCGTGCTGTGAGGAATAATGCGCGCAAGGATGGGAGGCAGCAGTTTCTCTGTGCGCTGAAAGAGCAGGGGAGGACTTCTTGTTAGCAATGAACCGCAGACGGTTCTCACTGATGTAGGATGGTGCAACTTAGGATGTTTTGACTTTATGATGGTGCGGAAGTGATATTCATTCAGTAGAAACTGGACCTTGCATTTTGACTTTGGGCCTTTTCCCCGGACTAGGGATGTGCCGGTATTCCTTTGTGATGCTGGGCACGGGCAGTGCAGCCCCAGCTCGCTGTCAGCTGCCCCATCATGGAGGGTGAACAACCCATCAGTTTTACAAATCATTCTGGACCCGGATAACCATTTGCTTTTCACCTTTAATACAATATTCAATAAATTACATGAGATAATTAACATTTTGTTATAAAGTAGGCTTCATAGTAGATGATTTTGGCCAACTGCAGGCTAAGGTAAGTGTAAGGCAAGGTAGTCTAGGCTAAGCTGTGATGTTGGGTAGGTTAGGTGTATTAAATGCATTTTCCACTTAAGATATTTTCAACTTAGGACGGGTTTATCAGGACCTAACCCCATCGTAAGTGGAGGAAGATCTGTATTAGATTTGGAATGAGTTTCTCACTAAGCTCATCAGAGCTTCCCAACCAGATTATTGACCAAAATTAATCTGATTAGGAAGTCCCCATGGTTCCCAGTGGGAGAGTGCCCATCTCCAGAAGATGGGGGTGGAGATGTGCTGCGGGGATGCAGAGGGCTGGGCTAGCCCAGTGGGAATTTCTTAGCCCTGGGGCAGAGTAGGGACCTGCTGCTGGCTTTGCTATAGGCTCAGAACCAGGACTGTGATTAAAGCCTTCCTCCAATTGGCTGCTCCCCCTCTTGTTTGTGGCCTGACCTGAGGGGTTGCTGCCAGCAGCCTCTGGTCCCACCACTGCTTTGCCACTGAACCCGGAAGTGGCTATTCTATTGCAAAGGAGCTAAGACCTTATTTTCTTGCACCAGCATTTCCCCCCGGCTTATTTCTCTAACTTCTGAGAAGACAGAGATTAGAGCTTAGCTCTGGTGTCAGAAAAAGGTCTGGATGTTAGATCTGATTTTGCCCCTTACTAGCTGGAGATGATGGGGAAGTTTCTTTACCCCTTTATGTTTTCCATCTTCTGGCCTGTTACGTGAGGGCTGCTAACAGAACCTACTACGTAGGGCTATTACGAGGAATTACCCAGTACTTGTGAAGGTTAGAGCTCCAGGCTTTTAAAACCCCGTCTCTTGGTGTGGGCATCCCAGGAGGGCACTAAGGCCAGCTGATGGGTGAGGCCGTTCCTGTGTGTGGAGGCCGGGTGACACACACACTGCAGGGCAGGAAATACAGCCTGGCCAAGCTGGCAGAGCAGTACTCTGCAGTGTATACCCTCTTGGGAGGAGGCCTTCATACTCCCCTTCGGTGCAGCTCGGAGATCATCCTCAGTGGTTCATTCCGCCTGTGAGGCGGCAACTGTAGCGACTACGGGAATTGGACCACGTGAGTTCAATCCCAGCCCAAGACTCACCAGCTGTGTGGCCTTGAGCTAGTTACTTCTCCTTTGTGGGGATTGGTTTTCTCATCCGCAAAATCCGTATAACGTAACCCACTGTCTCGTTACATCACGAAGATCAAGAGGTAATGCACATGATGCTGCTGAGCTGGGCACCTGCCCCTCAGCAACCTGGCACTGAGGACCCAGATGGTGAACACATGGATTTTGATACTAAAGACAGAAGAATATTTTGAGTAGAAAACCAAAGAGAAGTTGGGCCTTCTGGAGAGGCTCTTGCAACTGCTCGTCCACTTGCTTGTTTCTACAGGAAACCCAGGCCAGGGCAGTGCTTTAGGGTTCCTGGACATTTGTGAGCATGACAGCTGACCCCAGAAGCACCTTCAGACACTCTGCCAATATGTATTCCCATAGACAGTTCGAAGAAAAACTTAATTCTGGTTTTGAAGTAAATTAGCTTCAGTTTTTAAAGAGGATTTACAATCTGTTATGAATAAAGCTGCTATGAACGTTCATGTACAACTTCACTTCTCTTGGGCGAATATTTAGAAGTACGATTTGGGGGTCATGTGGTTTCTATGCTTGTAGAACTTCTGATTGAAAATTGTGAGATAGTTGGAGAATTGCTGCCCTCGTGGGAGAGATTTCAATCAGATGTGACAGTAGGGAGAATACCACAGATATTATCGGGAGTCAGTGGGTTGTTTTTGTGAATAACAAGCAGCATGTGTGTGCGCACGCGTGTGCGTACGTGTGCGTGTGTGTGCACATGCGCTTGCCAGGGGCAGCCGGGATGTTGCCTTCTACGCTGTCTCGGGGAAGCCAGGGCATACCTGCTTTTAGGGCTTCTACTGAAGCTGCAGAGAGGAAGGGCCTTGGCCTGGTCCCTCAGTGGTCCATTCTTGTATGTCACTGAAATCTGCCTTCATTTGGGCTTAAGGGGCTGTTTCTTTGGAATTTCTTTATTGTCAGCTTGGTTCAAGGCAAAGTCACTCAGAATTAAGAGACTTTCTACTGAAGGCTGGCCCTCGGCCCCAGGCACATGGCGCTTATGCAGCACCATGCTTCTGCTTCCTGGCCAAGTTTCTTGACCAAGTCCCTACGTGGAGCACCCACATTCTCCTCTAGTTCATTTTCCAGCCTGTCACAGCAAGAGACTTCTGTAAAGGAGTCAAAACCGGGCAAAGACTTTTCATTTCCATAAACAGTGCCCAAACTGCCTTACACACTAACTTAACTTACAGAACAAACTGTGCTGCTTAATTGACTTTTCATGTGTTCCTAACCAGAGGGGAAAAGAGGACATTCACAATCAGCCCAAATGTCATTGTAGCATTATAAAAAGTATTGTATTGCTATAAACATTTTTGAGTACTACATTTTTCTCAGGCCGTGATGAAATGGGTTTCCTTAAGTAAGCAAGCAATGAGGACAAATCATAAAACCAAAAAAATGCTAAAAATAGGCGGGGGCATGGAACTCACGTCCCATTCAGTTACAGGAATAGCTGCAGAGCACATGTGTTTTCTATACTAGAATGCAGACCATTACATGTTATTTAGCCAGGCCAAGGTACTATTGGCTCTGGTCTCAGGAAAAGCATCTACTAGTCCTGCTGTGATCTTATTTAATCCTTGTAAACAAACCTGTGTGTAGAAATGGTTGTTGTACACATGTGACAAAATTGAGGCTCCATGAAGTAGACTAGCTGTCCTTCCTCCCTTTGCTGCAATTTAGTGGTTGAGCTGATCATGGGGAACCATCGGGCAGGATACCCCTGGAGTGTGACTCAGTCATTGAGCTTTAGGGTTTCTTTCTGCCACACTGTTCCCACATTTTTGTCATAAATGTCTCTGGGCCATTGGTTACAAACCGCTTACCCCACTTTTTTAAAAAAAAATAAGAGATTTCACCTTCACATCCCCTCTTCTGGAAGTTGGTTATCAGGCCTGGGTATCCCACCTGAGTCCTAGACCACATCAGCATCTTCTTTCATTTTCATCCACTTTCCACAGAAGTAGTTGCTCAGAGCCTATCAGACAGACCCCAAAGCAACTATTGTCCCAAAGGTTGCTTTTTTTTTTTTTTTTTGCGGTACGCGGGCCTCTCACTGTTGTGGCCTCTCCCGTTGCGGAGCACAGGCTCCGGATGTGCAGGCTCAGCGGCCATGGCTCACGGGCCCAGCCGCTCCGCGGCACGTGGGATCTTCCCAGACCAGGGCATGAACCCGTGTCCCCTGCATCGGCAGGCGGACTCTCAACCACTGCGCCACCAGGGAAGCCCTCAAAGGTTGCATTTTTTTTTTTCAGTTATTTCCGTGAATAGTGCTTTCTCTGAGGAGAAATAGTTCTTTTAGTATGGGCTGCAGATGCCTCCTCCACAGCCCTGTCGACTCCAGGCACTACCATTAACCTGGAGAACTTAGTGTCCCAAACCTCCCTTACCGGGGCCACCTCAGACCCAGATGTGAAATAGGTTTTGCCCTTCCACCAGTATTCCTGCACCAAGGATCCTAACTGTCTCCGTGTCTTTTGTGGGATAAATATGAGTCCATAGAGTCAAGAGGAGCTCTCTCATTTTTAGGCCATGCTTCCAACATAATTGCTAGCTGTGCGTGCAGTTCTTGTGGGCTTGTGTGTCTTCCTGGGAAAAATTCCTTCCCCGTTTATCGTCCTTTTTGGTTTTATAAGGTAGAATACCATTCACTCAATGTGAAGCTCAGAAAAAAAAATAGATGCTAAGTATTGTCACTTGCCATTCCTACTTTGTGCAGTTCATCTTTGGGGCTCCTGTAGATACCCCTAATATAAATTATGAATAGTTATTATTGCCAGGAAATGTAGCATATTCTTTGCAAAACGGTTATTTTAATAAACTCTGTCACCTATAATGTTAGATCAATGATTGATCTAATATAATAACAAACCACAGTAATTTCTTCATTTTTTGAACTGGAAGACTAACCCCCTTGTCTCATTCAATTCTATTTTCAATTTGATGAACACCTGCTATGTGCCAGACTCCCAGGAAACAAAAATGGGACAATGCCTACTTTCAGCTGGGGTAGGAGATGAGCATTAAAATGGTTAACAAAGTTGTAGAAGAAAAAGCAGGTGATTTTGGCTGGGGGGCTGGGGACAGCTTTATGGCATAAGGAAGCTTTGAAGATGGAGCTTTTGATGATGCATACAGAGTGGGCAAATTGAGATTCAAAGGTATAAACTGGTGAGTGTGGATTTTCCACTGAGGAACTGGGTCCTGGGGTCTCCGGCCAGCCCCTTGGGCTCCTGTTAGGTCTCATCAACATGTTGATCTCCCGGAATTTGGGAAAACACAAAGTGCTTCCAGGACTGGGCCCTGAACTCTGCTCTCTGGCATACAAATATGTTCAAATGAGCTTTGGCCTGATAAGGATCTGAAGTGGCTAGGCCAGCCCGGGGAATGGGGGATGGAGGTCAGAGTGACCTCAGGGTCCTGAGCAGACAGCATGGAGGTTCCGTGGCTCCACTTCAGCTCCCCCAAGCGTGACTGCTGGCTCCCTGTAGGCAGGCATCTTGCTTGGCCACTTCTGCTGGGCCACCCCACACCAATAGGCAGGGGCATCTGGAAGATAGTGACCTTCCCTCTATGTGGCCCAAAGAAACTTGGCTTTTTCAGGGAAATGCTGTGAAGGACCCCAGAGATGACCAAGTCCACTGTTGGTCAAAGTGTGGTCCAGGATTGAGGATGGCCCAGGGCCACCTGAGAGCACCGGTTAGCCAGGCATGTCCCTGAATCTCCTTCCAGGCCCCCGGCACCCCATCTCTGGGGTGGGTCTGGGATCTACCAGGTCACAAGGTCTCCGGGTGATTCAGACTGTAAACCTCTGAGCCAGCCCTCATTTTGCATCCAGTGAGTGGACTGGGGTCTGATGGGCGAAGGGATTTGTCCTTAGTACTAGGACGAGAGCCCAAGGCCGCGTCTAGTCCAGTGCTTGTCACCGCACTCAGCACGCCTGTTCTTCACTTCCACCTTCCTCTCACTGGGCAAACCTGGAGTTCAGGTCCTGAGCATTCAGCCTTGGCTGCCAGATCAGAGGGCTGACGGTTGCCGTAGGAGCAGAGAAGCCAGGAGCTGGAAACTGAAGCCTGAAACTGGCCCCCGAAGGCTGATTCTCAGTGTTTTCAGCCTGTGGTTTCCTTATGAACAGTCCCCTCCTCTATCCAGCCCCCAGTCCTCCCACACGCCCAGCTACCTGCCCTCAGCCCTGGTCCTACATGCATGCACATCTTCATAAACCCCCGCATCACACTCAAGCCCCTCCACTGTGTGCCCCCTGCATCAGAAAGTGAGCAAATATGAATGTGCCCTGAAATCAGCATTGAAGGACCCAAGTTGCAGCCCCATGCCACCTTGAGCACGTCACCAGCCCTCGCTGGCCCGTGCAGGATGTCACTCAGTTTGTTTGTCACTTTGGCTTTTCCTTCTGGCTTAGATCACCCCACCCACGACCTGAGAAGACAAGTCAGACAAAACCAACCCCTCTCCAATGTGCCAAGGGGACCCCTGGTTTTGCTCACAGTTTTCTTCCCCATAGTCAGCACGCTGCTGCCACATAAAGGTGCTCAATAAGTATTTGTGGAACTACAGGTACATGTGAATGTAGAGGCGCAGAGATGCTAGTAATCAGCGGGAGGACTTCAGTAGAAAAGCCTCCTCCAGGCTGTACTTCCTGCCAATGAGTTCAGTAAACTCCTCCTCTGAATCCTTTCAGTAAGCCCCGCTTTGCTCTTGAGGATCTGATTATAATCAGTAATGCCCTGAAACAATGGCTTTGGCCATGTCATCTGCAAAATGATGGGCTGGGTAAGATGGTCCCTCTTCCTCCCTCTGCCTTTTCTTTCGAACTTTCTCCCACCTCCACCCACTGGTCAGCCTCTGGCTCACACACCCCTGCTGGTGTCTGCTCTTCTGAGTCCCCTGCCCACCATTCTCCCCTGGTTCACAGACTTGGGTGTATCTGTGGCCATAATACCTTGTGGGCTAGCGGAAAGGAAAGAAGCTGGACTTTCTTTTGGTTCCACCCTCTCCCCTTGTCATGCGTGACCTCTTCAATCCTCCAGGACCACTCAGTCCACAAATGCTGGACACCAGGCCCTGCCCTGAGCATCTGGGGCAATTAGATAGGAGATCCAGTTCCTGCCCTCCAGAAACCAACTGTGTGTCTGGGGGAGGAGACCATGTGGAAGATGAGGTGACTACAAGAGGTGCCACCCACCAGCATGTGGTTCACTCCCTGGGGAGGAGAATAAAGAGCTTAGCATCAGAGGCAGTGCTTTGGTGCCCGAGTTCTAACTTACTAGCATTAGGACCTTGGGCTACATCACAGATCTGAGACACAGTGTCCTCGTCTATAAAGTGGGGAAAACAGGGACCCTCGTGAAATACAAAATCACCTTTAGGCCTGTATCACAGTAATAACTACTGCAGGCAAGATCCACGGATGGTTCCAAACTCAGTGGGCCGAAGTTGGAAGGGAAACAGGATATTGTAGAATCTCAAAGTGTCTCCCCCAAGGTACTTACAAATTATGAAGAGAAAAAGTAACTTTACTGTGGGGAAACCTGGCAGACTCTATCTTAAGTGATCAAGGTTAACATGACAAATTTACAAAAATAGGACAAATTAACATCATGTGCTCCTGGTACGATGCACTGAGAAGGGCATCACATCTCTTCGGTGGTCTTCTTGCCAAAAGTACATAATCTCAATCTAATCATGAGAAAAACGTCAGACAAACGCAGATTGAGAGACTTTCTACAAAGCAACTCGTCAGCACTCATCAAAAGAGTCAAAATCATGAAAGACAAAAGAACTGTTCACAGACTGGAGGAGAATAAGGAGACACAACAACTCAAATGTGGGATCCTTGACCAGAAAAAGGACATTTGAGAGAAAAAGATAATTGCACTGTGCTTGTATAAGATGTTAACATTAGGGGAAGCAGGGTGAGAGGTACACAGAGCTCTCTGTACTGTTTTTGCAACTTCTCTGTAACCTAAACCTAAAGTGTTGTCCCTTTTTTTTTTTTTTAAGTGACTTAGGGTTTTGTGGGGAGTAAATGAGATGATGCGTATGAGGCGCTTAGCACGGCTGGCACAGTAAGTGCTCAAGAAGGTTTACCCTCTACTAGTGTTGTTAAAGTGGTCTGACAGATCCTGAGGATGGCAGGTAGAGAGAAGGGCAATCCATTCTTCGAAGCAGGAGAATTAGCCTGAGCAGAGACCTCAAGGTACATTGTGGGGATATAAGCAGACCAGACTGACTAAAGCAGAAGGCTTGTTTTTGTTTTTGTTTTTTGCGGTAAGAGGGCCTCTCACTGTTGTGGCCTCTCCCACTGCGGAGCACAGGCTCCGGACACGCAGGCCCAGCGGCCATGGCCCACGGGCCCAACTGCTCCGCGGCATGTGGGATCCTCCTGGACCGGGGCACGAACCCGTGTCCCCTGCATTAGCAGGTGGATTTTTAACCACTGCGCCACCAGGGAAGTCCCTGTTTTTGTTTTTAATAGGGAAGTAATGGGAAATGAGACAGGAAAGGCCTCCAATGCCAAACTGGAGAACCAACTTCAGCTCCAGAAAGGCAGTAGGAAGTACCTATGTGAGAAAGTGGCAACATCACCTAAGTAGTTCCTTAATTTCCGAAAGGTCCACACTGCCTTGCAGAGCTGGTTAGTTACTGACAAAGGACAAAGGGTTGGATGGGGAGGGAACGTTCTGAGAAGTTTGCCAGGAGTGTGGAATGCAAACGGCTGCACCAGTGTCGGGGAGACAGCAGGGAAATCCGGCATGTATCAATATCGAGGATCACGGAGGGTGACGTTGCAGTTGGGGACGTGCTGCAGCAGTTGGTGTTCTGGGCTGAGGGGGCAGGGAAAGCAGGTGGAAACTCTCAGGGGCCCCAGCAAGCTGAGCATCCTGTGTGGAAATCCAAACTGAGCCTGTTTGCTCCTTCCTGGTCCCAGACGCTGAAATGCAACTGGGAAAAGGATGCTGGGAAGCAGTCCAGGAACGTTCAGTGTCTGCTGGGAGGTCAACCCAAATGCAATAGGAATGTGACTCACTGTGTTCTGAGAGGTGGGAGGCCTGACAGCACCTGGCCACGTGAGGAGACTGAAATTGAGGCTCAAGTTCAGGTTCACTGTGTGGGTGAGAGGGAATGGTCCTGCCCTGAGCTTCCTGATGCACCTGGAGGAGCAGCCTGCACCCTCCCTGAGCTTGTGCTGAGCTCCCTCCCCTGGAGGCCTTGGGGAGCAGCCAATTTGAGGGGCCACCATAACCAGGGGGTGGGGCAGACTGGACTGACTAGAGGACCCGGGTGAAGGCCTAGCAGGGACCCCCTGCTCCAAGTGCAGCTCCCATCATTCCCCTCTGAGAGGAAGGGCTCCTGCAGCAGGAAGTTAGAGCAAATGGGACCAGAGTGTGACTTGCTGTGTCTGGTGGAAGGTGCAGACGGCCCAGCCGCTCAGGTGCGTGTGGGGACCAGGGAGAGTGTCTAGCCCAGGGTTCTCAATCCTGGCTGCACAGCAGGATCACCTGGGGACTCCTTTGTGAAAACCTCAGTGCCAGGGCCCCTGCCCCTAGACGTTCCAGTTTAATAGGTTCCAGGTGACACCCAGGCACAGCTAGTTTTAGAGTATCAGTAGTTTTGGTTTCTTAACTTTTTATTCTAAAAAACAAGAGTGAACAGAACAATACTTCCTCCCCCGGTCCATTTGTCCATCATCCCACTTAAACAATTTTCAACTCTTGGCCAGTCTTGTGGCAGCACTTCCTCCACAGCTCCCCACACCTGCCCCCTGGATTACTTTGAAGATCAGGAGCTCGTGATGCTCACCTGTGGACTGGGGCATCCACAGGCGGTTCCCACGTGCAGACACGGTTGAGGTCTGCAGATCTGGTGCAATCTCTTCTTCACACAGGTATGCAAACTGTGGCCCAGAGAAGAGAAAGGAGTTGTGAAAATCCCACAAAATGTCCCTTCCTACTTTAACATTCTATGAACTTGGAAGCACCATAGAGACTTCCGGAGTATCTTTGTCAAGCACTTCTGGGAAGCCTCACCCTGGTGCCAAGCCAAGGTCTCTGGAGGCAGAGTGGGCCTCAGCCCAGGTGCCAGTGGAGGGCTTCTTTTCTTCTGGTTCCTGGCAGAGCTCTATCCTGCTTTGTTCTGCTTAGGCTCGTTGCAGGACCGCCCACTAGTGGCCCTGTTTGAATCCTCTCAAGCTCTCAGGCCCTTTGGTTGAAATTCAGTGGTTTGTTTTTCTGGCTGCAGGACCAGCTGGGGCTGTGATGACTCAGGGCTGGGACAGCCAGGAGTCTGTGGTCTGCGGAGCTCCTCCAAGCTCCAGAGGCATGGAGGCACATGTTCACAGAGGTTCCCACTCTCTGAGGGCCAGGTGGCAGGTCCCATCGGTGGGTGAGCTTCCCCAGGGGCTTGCCTGCTGGCCTCTCACACACCATGTCTGTCTGCTTTCTTTTCTAGTCAGAGTGCAGGTCCTCACCATGCAACAGGTGCTGTTGAATCCTCGACACCCTCAGTGTGATGGTCGCGTGGGTCTGGATCCTAAGGCTGGGGGTCCCCAGTGGTATGGCAGCCCCGGAGCTGGGGGGAGCCCGGGCTTGGAGCGGCTGTGGTCAATGTGCAGAGGCTGGAGTTGTTTCCTCTCCTACTTTTACAGTTCCCTTCCGTTTCATCCCCGGCTGGGGTGGGCCCTAATCCTGGCGGTCTTCCACACCGCTCTGTGGAAGCAGCCAGCACTACCTCCTTCCTGCTCTACCAAAGAGTCTATTGTGGGACCAGGGCTGTGCATGGGGTGAGGAGGTGAGGGGTATAGTCAGCACACTGCTTCACTGGCCCACACCGCAGAATGAAAGGATCAGGGACTCCACATCTTCATCTGATCTTTAGCCTGAAGTCCTAGGGACAGTCATATTCCTCACCTTAAAAAAGCAGTAGCTGCCAGGAGAGTTACAACTGGGGCCCTGACTCGAGCTGTTGCTGGGTTCGTCACCTGCGCCTGGAATCTCCAGACCGCTGGAGAGAACTAGTGTATGTGGGTGTTGGGGAGGAGTGGGGCTGTCACAGTGGAAACTGGGTCTTCATCACAGACACACCTCTGAAACACGGGCAAGAGGGAGAGTAAGACCCCTCACTGCCAGAACCGTATGGTCCAGCTAATAGAGCAGAGCAGGCACATGGGAGAGCCCCAAAGATGCTTGGATTCTGTGTGGCAGCAGGTCTGAGCTCAAAGATGGGTGTTCACGGAGTATCTCTGCTGCAGAAGTGAGTAAAGGAGCCTTCAGGGGTTGTGGGGAGACTCGCTAGAGGCGGTGAGGAGAGCTTGACAGAGCTGAGTGTTGCCTTTGGAACGGGGAGGGTAACCTATGAGCCCCACACCCCATCACCGAATGAGCACGATGGGGTCAGCTCAGTTCTATGTCATGTCAGGCCCAGCCATGGCAGGCAGCCACCTCTTTTACCTTCTGTCAGGGCGTCCCCAGAGGGCCAAGCTGAACACCACCTTTATTTTTCCAGAAAATGTGCAAATGCACTTTATGTTATTTCAGGCACACATGTAATTTTTATTTTGTATAAAGTTATATGCTATCTATGCAACTCTTAGTATACATGAATGTACTTCCCTAAAATGGCTAGTGGCATATTCCAGCCTCAGGTTAGACCTGGTAGAAGTGGTTGGGCTAAGCTCTTCCCTCAAAACGGGCCCAGGGTGGTGTGATGTGGTGAGCATGGCTGGGAGGTCACCTGGCCCTGTCCCATGTGTCGTCTGGGGGAAGTATGAACTTCACTAAGACCTTTATCTTCATTTTCAAACTGTATGGGCTAATTTAGCTTCTTGCCACTGTCATTTTCAGTTAATTCTTTTTTTTTTTTAATTGAAGTACAGTTGATTTACAATGTTATGTTAATTTCTGCTGTATAGCAAAGTGATTCAGTTGTACACGTATATACATTCTTTTTTTAAAATATTCTTTTCCATTATGGCTTATCATTGGACATTGAATATAGTTCTTTGTGCTGTATGGTAGGACCTTGTTGTTTGTCCATTCTATATACAATAGCTTACATCCGCTAACCCCAACCTCCCACTCCATCCCTCCCCCAACCCCCTCCCCCTTGGCAACCACAAGTCTGTTCTTTATGTCTGTGAGTTTGTTTTTGTTTCATAGATAAGTTCATTTGGGTCATATTTTAGATTCCACGTATAAGTGATATCATATGGTACATCTTTCTGGCTTACTTCACTTAGTATGATAATCTCTAGTTGCATCCATGTTGCTGCAAATGGCATTATTTCATTCTTTTTTTGTGGCTTAGTAGTATTCCATTGTATATATGTATCACATCTTATTTGTCCATTCATCTGTCAATGGACACTTAGGTTGTTTCCATGGCTTGGCTATTGTGAATAGTGCTGCTATGAACATAGGGGTGTATGTATCATTTTGAATTCGAATTTTTTCTGGATATATGCCCAGGAGTGGCATTGCTGGATCATATGGTAATTCTTTTTTTTTTTTTTTTTTAACATCTTTATTGGGGTATAATTGCTTTACAATGGTGTGTTAGTTTCTGCTTTATAACAAAGTGAATCAGTTATACATATACATATGTTCCCATATGT
Source organism: Monodon monoceros (assembly GCF_005190385.1). Taxonomy (NCBI): domain Eukaryota; kingdom Metazoa; phylum Chordata; class Mammalia; order Artiodactyla; family Monodontidae; genus Monodon; species Monodon monoceros. The sequence continues at coordinate 36,284,543 of NW_021703775.1, read as the reverse complement.
CTTCCCTCTTGCGTCTCCCTCCCTCCCACTCTCCCTATCCCACCCCTCCAGGCTGTGGTAATTCTATTTTTAGTTTTCTGAGGAACCTCCATACTGTTTTCCACAGTGGCTGTACCAACTTATATTCCCACCAACAGTGTAGGAGGGTTCCCTTTTCTCCACACCCTCTCCAGCATTTGTTATTTGTAGACTTTTTAATGATGGCCATTCTGACTGGTGTGAGGTGGTACCTCATTGTAGCTTTGATTTGCATTTCTCTAATAATTAACAATACTGAGCATCTTTTCGTGTGCCTGTTGGCCATTTGTATTTCTTATCTGGAGAAATGTCTGTTCTGCCCATTTTTCGATTGAGTTGTTTGTTTTTTATGTTGTTGAATTGTATGAGCTTTTTGGAAATTAAGCCCTTGTTGATCACATCGTTTGCAAATATTTTCTCCCATTCTGTAGATTATCTTTTCATTTTGTTTATAGTTTCCTTAGTTAATTCTTTTTATCCCCCCCCTTTTTTTTGTTTTTTAAATTAAAAATCCAGAGGGGGACTTCCCTGGCGGTCCAGTGGCTAAGACTCCCTGCTTTGACTGCAGGGGGTGCGGGTTCAATCCCTGGTCAGGGAACTAAGATCTTGCATGCCACGCGGCCAAAAATAAAGAAATTAAAAATAAAAGTTTTATTTTTTTAATTAAAAAAATTAAAATTAAAAATCCATTGATTTGCTCTGAAAAATGGAAACATTCAATGGTGTTACCAAGTTAGGATTTCTTCTCCTCGCTTTCAGAGTTCTTTCTAAGGAATTTTATTTCAAGAAAACAGAAATGAAAATAAGGGTGAGAGTTACTCCTTCTGCCTGTTGCCTGCTGCCAGGTGATGGCAGGCAAATAGCATCTGGAGAACATCCGGCTGTTTTGCCGAGTACAGCCTGTGAGGTCAGGGAAGGAGGCAGCACATTCCTGGCTCCTGAGCGGGAAAGTGTGCAAGGAGGCCCAGGTGGGTCTTCTGTTGGCTGGAGCTTTGTGGTGTTCGGGAAGAGGCTGTGTCTGGTGCCCCAGAAGCAGGCCGTCTCCTGGCCGTCACCGCCCGGCCAGCCTGGGTCCTGCGGACTGGCTGCCAGTTTGTCTTAAGTTGTCCTGTCTCTCTCCCTTCCCCTGCCCTTGAGGAAGCCCATCCCCACCCTAATCGTAGGACCTCCACCTTCGTATCCTGACGTCCTCCTGGCCTTGAATACTCCTCCAGAGGGTGTCCTCTCCTTTCCCTGGCCCCTGAAAGCAAGGTCACCTCTGAGGCCAGCGAGCTGCTCCTTCCTTCAGGTCTTCAAGCTCTGGGAAGATAGCCCGACAGTTGGCTTGTTTCCCTTTGGCATGATTAGGCCTCATTAGTCAGCTTCCCCCAGGGCGCTGACCACCTCTGCCTGTCTGTGCGTCTCTGTGTGTGTTGGGGGGCACCTTTTCTCTCTCTATTCTGAGCACTTCCCTCCCTGCTCCTTCACCCCCAGAATTGAATTCCAAGGCCCTGAGGCTTCTCTCCCAACTCACCAGATACTGTAGCCAGCTCTGGAGAGAGGTTTAAATGGACATTTAAATTGCCGCAGAGACAGCAGACAAATCCTCAATAAGGTTCTGACTTGAATCCTGAGATCTAAACGTTCCCATGCAGAGTCCTCACTTCCTGCTTCCTAAATTCCCCTGCCTGGTACATCTGTCCTTACAGAACAAACGCCCACAGGTAGACTTTGGACTGTGGCATTTCAGGTGAGGCTGTGTCTATGGATGAACTCTTTCACGGGCACAGCAGCTTTTGGCTGGCTGACAACCAGGCCTAACCTTCTTGGCCAGAGGCCTAGGCACCCAGGGTCCTTGGTGACTTCCCTGTGGCCAGCTCACCGTTGGGGGCTGGGTCCGCTTGAGCTCCCAGCACAGTTCTACCGGCTCCCTCCTCACACTGCATCCTCCTGACAAGACCACAGTCATTCTTAAGAAGCAGCCTGAGAAGTTTCCTCTGGAGGAAAAGTCGGCTTTCTTTGTTATCTCCTGTTCCCCACAAATGGTTCATGGGCAAAAAAAAGAAATCAGGGTAACTTGATTTTCTTTGAGGAAGAAGACTGCAACCAAGACCCCTATTTAAGTAAGGGTCTCCCACCCTAAGGGCTTCTCACCTGGGCCTGTCCTGAGAATAGGGCCTTTCCTGAGAATAGGGCCTTTCCTGAGAATAGGGCCTGTCCTGAGAATAGGGCCTTTGGAGCAAGCAAAGTCTATTTGCCACAGGGAGGAGCATGTCTCCTTCTGGAGGCTGAAAGCTGCTGATTCTCAAGAGGAGGCCACACCGAGGTGAGTGTGAGACCAGAGCACTGGGGAAGAAACTCAGCCTCTCAAGATGCAGGGATGGCCTGGGGTCCCAAGCGGAGCAACCCCCTGACCTTGGGCCAGCCCAGGAGCAATCAGCAAGTTATCAGCTTTACTGGGGACTTAATGTCTGCAAAGGAGTGGCTGGAAAGCTGTGGGTAGAGGAGCTGAAGTGTCTGGTCCCCTCCCAGGAAGCTTAGAGTTGAGTTGGGGAAATAAGACCAACTTATTGAGCACTTAAGAGCTACCAACTGACCGAGTGACCATGGACAATGCTCTTAACCTCTTAGGGGCTCAGTTACCTCATCTGTAAGTTGGGGATAATATTAACGAAAGCCAAGGCTGGACCAACCAGGTGATGTTCAAAGGAGTTCAAAAAAGGCAGTGGGCTTCAGTGGTCAGAGAAGACTTCCTAGATTGGAAGCTCCCTGCAGGTAGGGCCTGTGAGTTTCATCTTTGTATCCTCATCCCTAGTCCACTCCCTGGAGTTCAGCAGGTTCTCAATAAATGCATTCTGAAAGAATAGATACAAGAGAGGAAGGAGCTAGGGCTGAGTGTTGAAAGGTAGTAGGATTGACAGGTACCTAGGAGAATAGAGGGCCTTTTAGGCAAGGGACAGTCTGAGCCCGGCTGCCCAGGCAGGAATATGGTGTGCATGGCAGGTGGGGGCCCGTCTTGCTGTTTGCTGACAATTTCTGCACAGCAAAGCATTTCACGTCTGGACTCTTCTCCAAGGGCTGCTGACTGCAGTAAGGCTGTGGTGTTTCAGCCCATCTGGCAGAGGGACTCTTGGCCCCATTAACATGCCTTTATCCCTACTGGAGCAGAGCAAGACCTCAGACACAGAGTGGAGGACCCTGGCTGGAAGGGAGGACTGGCCCGCAGCCCCAGGAGCGGCAATGCTAAAATAGAACTTGGTGGGGTTTCATCCTCCGCAGCAGGTAGCTGAGAGTGTGGGTGGGAATACAGATACTTTGTTCAGAGAAGTAGGAGGGATTTAGAGTTCTTTATGGAAAATAGGATAGGTTAGCTCACTTATTACTCAGCCAGTCTTGCAACACAGACTTAATGCTGATCTAAAAGCATTTTCCAGCAAAGGCTCTAAAATGCCAGAAGGACCCTAGAGATGCCACAAACAGCTCCCTTTCCAGTAAAATAAGGGTGGCCATGAAGAACCACAGCAGAGCCAGGGAACTTTCCCTATAGCCTGGAATTATAGCTCCTTCATTGCCTGTGTCTATTTTATTACTGCAGGCTTTAGGCTCAGCATTATTTCGCTACACTGCTGAGGAAATCAAGCCAAGGGAGAGAAGATATCTGTTTATTGCCTCTGGCTGGCGTCTCCCCTGTCTGCCTCGCAATAAAGGTATTCGAGCTTACTCCAAACCTCAAGAAGTGGAGAGAGGCTAGGGCTGTATGTCCTATGGGTTATTTGGTAAACCCAACTTACCAAATCCAAGGCAGGTGTATTTGCCAATCCGCCTGTTCCAGACCCAGATGGCCAAAGTCAAGGGGGTCCCTCCAGTGTTACTTCTGGTATTATGGACGTTAGGCAGTGGGGGGTGGAAGATTGCTTTTGGGTTCTCCCAGGTGCTAATGTGTCCCTCAGCCAGTGCCTAGAACTATGTTAGGCATAGTTGGGAGATAAAGAAAATGCACACGACGGAATTGCTTCCCTCAAGAAAGCACACAGAGGTTTAGGAGATCAAGACTAACACATTCAAAGCAATTACAAATAGACTATATCAGGGTGGCAGTTAAAGACAACCTTTTAGAACTTGGCCCTGGCTGGCCTCTTGGGGAGGCAAAGTATGATACAGAAGGAAACCAAGGAGCGGCTAGGGTAAAAAGTTCCTAGAGAGGTCAGAACTGCCTCTAACAATAAGAGCCAAACCCAGGGCTTCCCTGGTGGCACAGTGGTTGGGAGTCCGCCTGCCGATGCTGGGGACGCGGGTTCATGCCCCAGTCCGGGAAGCTCCCACATGCCGCGGAGCGGCTGGGCCCGTGAGCCATGGCCGCTGAGCCTGCGCGTCCGCAGCCTGTGCTCCGCAACGGGAGAGGCCACAACAGTGAGAGGCCCACATACCGCAAAAAAAAAAAAAAAAAAGAAGAACCAAACCCAGAGATGGGAAAAGTTCAGGGAACAGGACTCATACAAATCAGGTGGCCTCTCTCCCTTCTATTCAAAGAATGTTAAATAATAATAACCAGCATTTCTTATGTCTCAGACACCATTCTGCTTTAACAAAAGTAGGTCACTTGATCCTCCCAATAATGCAGTGAAGTGGGTACTGTTATTATCCCTATTTTATAGATGAGGAAACTTAAGGCACCGGGAGGAGCTAGCCACACGGCCAGAACGTGGGTAGCTGACTCCAGAGTCTGGCTCTTGATCATGTGCTCTGCTGCTCCCTGTGGGGCTGAGCTGAGGATCTGGCCAAGATTTGGGAGTTGAGAACATAGTGGGATGGCAGCAGATGTGGTAGATAGCCTGTGGCCCTGGACATTCTGGGGGGATGCCCAACACAGAGAACTCACACCCAGGGCCTCACAGCAGCAGAGCCAGCACAATGCTCCCCCGCCCTCACCCCCAACTTCTTTCTTTCTGATTATACCTCATGGCAAACAGGTTGGCACACCATTACCACCCAGGTTTTCACATAGTTCCAGGAATACCGGGACTGATGGTCGGGGGTGGGGAGTAGTGGAGGCGGGGCAGAGAATACGTTAGCAAAGAAAATGTTGGCAGAACGATTTACCTGGTTATTTCCAGGAGGGATTACAAAGGGATGCTGGGCAGTGTGATATGGACTCTGCTTCCCTTGGAAACTTCCAGAAGAGAGAGAGGCAGGTAGGACTTCCTGGAGGAGCATAGGCTTGAGTTGACCATTGCAGAAGGAGTAGAAGTAAGGGGGCAGGGTAGGAGCCTCCCAGACAAGTGATGGGCAGGATCCTGGCAGGTGCCCAGGGCTGTGCAGGGACCTGGGGTGGCTACACTGAGGATAGGAGGGGGCAGTGTGGGGGGATGGGGAGGCCTTCATTGTCAGCTTTGGGAGGGCCTGCCTGTCAGGCTTTGAGAGTCCTCCAACAGCCCAAGTAGAGAGCTGCAGTGCTCTCCACAAATCCTCATTCACTCTCTCCATGTAAAACTGAAGCAGAGAGAGAGAGAGAAAATTTTGATTTTCCTTCCATAAGAGACAAAACTTCCAAAATAGCTACTTTTTGCAATCCAGCTCCTTTGATAGGAATTGTGTGCACAGGGATATTTAAATGAGCTCTATATCTGTGGTGAGAATAGCTCCATTCCTCTGTGATGCTTGCAGCCATGGTGTTCTGTATCCACAGGCTTGCAAATGCTCTCCCAAAGCTCAGCCTACAACCTGCTTGCCCACCCACTCTGAAGCTGCTTCCCTCTCTAGAACAAACAACACTGTGTCTCTCTCCAGGCCATGAAAGCATGGTAACATTTCTACATAAAATATTAGGGACCTTAGTTGAATTAAACAGGAGGCAGCAAATTTGGGAACTGGATACTGAGCGCCTACTGCATGGCAGATACTGGGAAATACAGGCATGAATAACTCCACTCCTTTCTTCAAGAGGCTCAGGGGCCCAGGAAGCCACATGGTAAAAGACAGCCCATGGCACCCTCAGAGCTAGTGGTGGGGGGGTACTGACTTTTCCAGTTTTAGCACCCAAAGTCCCATATCCCAGGAAAACCCACACCCCAACCCCACTCGAATAGGGCTGTGGTTCACCCTAGCGGGGGGCTGTGACTGTTGGAATTCACTTCCTCCTCAACTCATTCCTTGCCTCCATCCTCACCTCTACAAACAGCCTTTTGAGATAAGCTAGCATTGCACTTAACATAATTGATAATGAAAACAACAATAATTTATCTTTTACTAGTAGTTCCTGAAGGCGATCAGGATATGCCACCCCCAAAGATGCCATTTGGGAATAAGGATTATTTTAAGTTGAAGGCAATTGAGAAGCAATAGTTGTAAGAAGAGTTCTCTGCCCTCTCCATATCTACCTAAAAGTGGGGCATAAATTTCTCTTTTGAAGAGATACCCGTTCCCATACCAGGAAGAGGAGAGCAACTCTTATCGCCAAGAGTCCTCAGTGAGATGAGTCTGCATAAGCAAACCTTACTAAAATTACCCTTATCTTCCACTGGTTTTCCACATATATTTCCTTGTCACTTCCCCATAATTTATTGTCCCTTGAAGCCCAAACCCTCTTTCCTTTGTTAGGAAGGGCATATAAGCTCCCAAATCTAACCACTTCTTTAAGTGTCACTTCTTTTATGTGAGCTCCCGTGCATGCAAAATATTAAGAAGTTTGTATGCCTTTTCTCCCGTTAATCAGTATTTGTCAGTTAAATTTGCAGCCCCTCAATACAGAACCTAAGAGGGTAGAGGAGACGTTTTTCCTCCCTGACATTCTCAACCTTGGCTGCTCATTAGAATCCCTTGAGGAGCTTTTAAAACAGATCAGCACCCAGGTCTCTCCCCAGAATAATAAATCAGACTCTCCCCAGGTGCTTTCAATGTATAGCTAGGGTGAGGAACGCTGTCCAGGATTTAGGATGCCAGAGGCAAGCAGTGGGCAGGGGCCACCAAACCCTGATATATTTCCTGGAGTGGTTTCAGCTTCAGACCCAGATCAGGGGTTACTCGTGGATGATGGGGACAGACTCCGCAGGTCCTCATGCTGATGCTCACTCCACAGGGACTTTACAGTTTCTGTCGTGGGCCACTTTGGTGGGAAGTTGAACAGCAGGAGAGGCATGCCCTCACGGTGGGGCTCACTGCGTCTTCTTGGAGAGACAGCTAAGCACACCAGGTCCTCTTTGGCAGGCCTGGGAACCCAAGGTGGTCCTCCCCCTGACCCACCGCCTCCTGCTTTGATTCAAGAAGTCGTTCTGAGGCTGTTTTCCAGGCCGCTACTCCCTGGCTTTCTGGTTTTCCCATTTGTCACCTCCGTGAAAGAAATTAACAGTTTTGCCAGACCCCGTGTAAACAGGAAGGCAAGCTGTGAACAAGAGCCTCCTGCCCACTGCCAAGCCCCAGCGCGCGCGTTCCCGTCCTCAGGCCCTGTCGGTTGTGAGGAGGAGAAAGGCGAAGAACGGGCCCCGTCCGGGTGCTCTGTAGGCTCTCTTGTGGCCACTTGAATGCCAGTGTCGGGGTTCGCTGATAGCTGGGTCTGCAGCTGGCTGGTTTTGTCTGCTTTTTGAGGGACAGCCAGGGACCGCCACTGATTAACCTGGGAACAAAGCAAGACTGCAGGCCTGGCTGTGCACGCCAGCACCGCCGAACAGCAGAGAACAATTAATTGCCGTGTCGGGGAACGTGTGGATGGGGGCAGGGAGGCAGCTGGGAAATATAAAAACGTGCAGGAAAATGTCAAGCGGGGCTCGTGTTCATTAGGAGCCGAGAGAGAGCCAGCTGTCCACGTGTTCTCAGGACCTACCACAGCGTGGGAGCCCTAGTCCCTGCCTGCACGTCCCCCCGCCTTCCCAACTGGGGTGGTCTGACACGCCGGGGTGCAGCAAACAGGGACACTCTGCTAAGCAGGATTGGGAGCCCCTTGGCCCTTGGGATGGCAGTTTTAGCTATTTACGTGAGTCTGTGGTACAAATTCTATGTGTGTCGTGACAGGAAAAAGGTCTCCCTTCAGGTTTGCTGTAGCGATTATGCAAGCCAGGCTCTGTGTTTGTGCCCTAGAAGTTTGCAGTCTAACTTTTATCCCAGAACCAAAGGAGGAGGACATTGGGAGGGAGCAAGAGTCCCCCATGCTGCCACCACCAGTGAAAAAGATTGCTGCTGGCTCTTCAGGGAAACTGAGTCAGGACAGCAGAGAGATGGGACTACAGTGTGTGTGTGTGTGTGTGTGTGTGTGTGTGTGTGTGTGTGTGTGTGGAGAGAGAGAGAGAGAGAGAGACAGAGGGAGAGAGGGAGAGAGGGAGAGAGGGAGAGAGGGAGAGAGGGAGAGATTTAAGCCAGAGAAGCTAAATGCATTCATGCAATAAAAGAGATGGAAAAGAAGAGCAAGAGTGGCATGCAAAGGGGTCTGGAGTAGCTGTGAGATGATTTGGGGCCCGGACAGGGGGAATTTAGAAAGTGCTGACTCCTCTTTATAAATACTGAAGGTTCAAATTCCTTTTATTGCATGATGCCATTATTGTTTGCTGGACTTCCTGCCAAGACTGAGCCTCTTGTGGCCCTGGGGTTTGTTGAGATTACACAGAAATGTTATGTTTCCTCTCCTGGGTCCCTCCCTCTAGAAGGCTGAGCCCAAGATAAGAGATTGTGTATGCAGGTAGTTTATATGGGACGTGATCCCAGGGAGCAGAAGCGAGGCACTGGGGAAAGGGAGGGAAGGGGGAAAAAAGCCAATATAGGTGTGTTATCAAGGTCATCGCTCTGTAAGTGGAGCTTAATCCCACTGGGATTGTCTCTCAGGATGGTCCACCTGATGATCAGCCAGAGAGGCTTTCATCATCCACTCCCGTTGCCCGTTGTTTGAGGGTTCTTTTGGAGGCATTAGCTCCCCTGCGTGTCAAGGCTGTGCATATACGGGTTCAGGGGGCTCCCACTAGTGTCCTCAGCGTCACAGAAATCCTCAAATAGAGGAAGCAAGAGACACGGGCCTGCTCTTGAGACAAGATGCTATCAGGGTGAGGCCAGCACAGACTGTGGTTAGAATCAGAGATGAGGTCAAGGACTGGGGTCAGGAAGCCAGAGGCATCTGACCTACCATCACAGGAGACATGGGCCACGCCCCTGACATAACCCATGAAATGACTGAGATGCAAAGCAGGAAGGATATGTGGCTTTAAGCCATGCTGTGGCAGAGGGAAGTTCAGGGCCCTTCTACATTCCTTAATGTGCCCTCTCCCACCTTGATGGGCCCCCTGACTGACAGCCCCACACACCACCGGAGCAATGCAAGGCATTTGTGCTGTGGCAGCTCCTGGAACTCCCTCTCATCGCCCCCTGTCTCAGAGCTCCCGTGCCCTACTGCCTGGACCCTATATCCTCACCCTGCAAAGCCCCATCAGCCCTCCCCACTCTTGGCTGGAAACATCTCTACTTACTGTTACAAGGCAAAAAGATGATTAAGCTCTCTCATATGGTGTGACTTGGGTCCACGCTAAATGACACTAGTGGTAAATTTCAGGTGGGCACGTCTAAACAAGAGAGATTTGAAGACAGAGTTGGGAGGAACGTTGAGAAGCCAATGAGCTTCCCTATCCTGAGAGATGCCTTGATGGAAATCCAAAGTGAAATCACTTTTTCCTAAATCCACCTCAGGGGTTCATGTGACGGGATGGGAATACTTCCTTTCTTAGCCAGTGTTGCCTGTTATGAGTTCCCTGCAGAGCAGAGAAGGGAGCAGCATGTACTGCTTTGTTGCTTCCTGTATAGAGAGAGCAGGGATGAGGAAGTCCAGAGAACACTGTCCTGGCAGCTGCCACTGGGGACCCAGCCAAGTCTCCAAGTGCAGAAAGGTACATGGCAAGAAATTCGCATGGTGCATATACACGGGTGTCATGGATACCCGCATTCATTGGTCTTAAGCTTATATGTAACTGTAGACAGAAGAGAATTCCCGCTTGATTTAAGTAATCGAACTCATCCCCTTGGCCCTACACTCCATTGCCTCTTGCATGGGCTTTGCTACTCACCTCGGGCAAGTACGAGCCAATGCAGGATCAATAACAAAGGGTGCTTGTCCCATTTATTTCATTTACTGTACATCTGGCGGGGTGTGGGGGGGGTGTCAGAATGTGGTTGGTGCTATGGTAGTTTTTTTTTTCTAGCTCTCTCTCTTTTTTTAATTAGTATTTTGAAGTTTACCTTAACGGTTAGCTCTAGTTTTATCCTAATTTGTGCTGCTTTTGAAACAATTTCCAAAGATTCTTCTTTCCTTTAAGCTCCAAATGGACATTATGGGGAGTTTATAAAAAAATAGGTTCTGCTATCATCAATCAGGGTCCAATGAGAGGGGCAGAACCACTTAGAGATGTGTGTGTGTGTGTGTGTGTGTGTGAGAGAGAGAGAGAGGGAGAGAGAGAGAGAATTTGACCTTATACAGTTATGCAGGCTGGTTAAAGAGTTTCTGTAAGGCTATTTTTTTTCATGTCTGATGCTTGAGTTTGGTCTTCAGAGATGATAGTTGGGAAGGGAAGGTGGGTGTGAAGTAGAAAACAAGGACAAGCTGAAACCCACAAACATGAGGTGGAGCCCAAGAAGGATTGAAACCCATGTCAGTCCTCACTGCCTCTGACTTGACGGTATGAGTATCCTGCAGGAGAGGATGGTGCCCTTTGTCTCAGAACCAAACACACACCTGGCCCAAGAGTCAGAGAAGCTGACGAAGGTTCCAGGGGAAGGTGAAACTGTTGTAGGCTTGACAAAGTGAGCCAGCAGATTAAGTGACAATGTGTGTGAGCTACAAAATGGCTGCTACCTCATTTCTACCTTGTGAATCTCTCTTGCAGCTCAGTCTAACCAGAGACACACAGGAAAGGGAATTCTGGAAGATGTAGTTCAGACTGGCCAAGCTGACAGATTTTCTATCCCCTTTTCACAGATGAGGAAACCAAGTGTGAGAAGTTGCAGTGAGCACATTTTTATGGACCATACAGTACACAAGACTCTTCTTTCCTGTGAGGAACTCATCCTGTGCAGTTTGGGTTTGGGTTTACAATCCACCCTTAGGCAAAGGGACGAGCATGTGACCCAGACCTGATCAATCAGAGAGCCCCATCCTCTTGGGCAGTGACTGACCCATAAATGGGCATTGGCCCAGAATGGACCAATCAGAACCTTTCCTTGGAATTTTCTATTAGGGAAGATGTGATCTTTTTCTCTTGGGGGTTTGTTAGATTAAGTGTGGGGCTTGGCTTCTGGTAGTCATCTTACCATATAGAACAAGCTTATCTGAGGATGGAGAGAAAGATATCATTTGGGTCTCTACATTCAACTGTCTAAAGTTTGCTGTACCCTTGAACCATGAGTTGAGCTTTTCTAATTCCCTTTGGAGACAAAGGGAGTCTGTAGGGTGAAACAAAGGTAGCCAGACTTTGAGGTCAAGATCTAAGGCCATGATTTGGGATTGCAGTCCCCATATGTACAAGGGATCAAAACAAAACCAAAGCCTCTTGGATTCATGCAGCCACCCACCTCTATGCCTGTCACTTGAGTGTTCTGTGTCCTGGACTTGAACTGATCAAATTGGTGATTAAGACAAAGTTCATTCTAGTCAATCCAGATGTCATGTTGCTACTCTATTTTTAAATCTTTCCCTGGATACAAATTTGACAGTGTTCCTTCCTATTCACTTCCAGTGTCCAGTCACCTCACAATTAGAGGTTCTCTATGACTAATTTACAAGCTTCCTGTTGGAGCTCTTCAAACAAGTGGAAAACATCTGGGCTTCGCTCAGCAGTTAACATAGCTTTAAAGCCCACAGTCAATCCTCACCTTTTTCCTTTCAAAGTTTAAGAAACTTAATTTAGTCTTAATGCCTCTTTCAAAGGTTCTATTTTTCAATGACCTTGGTAGTACTTGTCCAGACTATTTCTAGGCTCCTCTATCTCTAGGGTAGCAGCATCCAATAGGACTTTCTGCATTAATGGGAATGTTCTAGATCTGTGTTGTCCAGTAAGTAGCCTCTGGTCATGTGTGGCTATTGAGCACTTGAAATGTGTCTAGGCTGACTGGAGAACTGAATTTCAAATTTTATTTAGTTTTAATTGATTTGAATTTAAAAAGCCACATGTAGCTAACTCGCCCCATTGTATATAGCACATACATGTTCTGATCTTGTTTCTGGCCTCCCGAGTATTATCCTTGTCCTTTAAAGACCTGCTGACTTTTGTTCAGTTTGTGGTCCATTAGGACCCTCTACTCTGTGTGACCTTTTAGTTTCCAGCTTCCATTTGAGTGCTTTGATATTTTTTCATGTCACCAAGTCTGTATTTATCTCAACTGAAATCTATTTCTACCTGTTTCTCATATTGTTTGGAATAGTTTGGCTTTGACCCAAAAGGATGGTCATACTGTAAAGTCAGCTGGTGGATAATTATATAAGAATTCCTCAGATGAGTAGAATGAGGGATAGGAGAAGAGCAGTCATGACTTTCCTAACTGTTTCATAATTTCTATTATAGGGGCTTCCTATTGCTGCAGAAGTGGGGAAAAGACAATATTGACTTCCATGCTTCCCTGCTTCTTCCCCTGAAAACCTTGACTGATCTTTTTGCTTTTTACCTGTGTTATTTTACTCTAATGTTTGCAAATATTACGTGAAACTGGTCTTTCTGATTCTCAGAGGGGGGAGGTTACAAAACTTCAAGAAAAATATTCATGAAATGGAAGGGCCTCTCAGCTCCAAGGGTCTTATGGTGAATATGTTTGCCACCACTTTCTTCTCTTCATTGCCCTATTATTGTTCCACTGACCTGCGCTTTTGACCTTGCATTATGCAAGAGAAGAGTGGTACAAGGATTTTACATAGGGTATGTGTTCTAAGATCCAAGAGATCAGGGAGTGTTTCTTTAATTTGATTAATCCAGTGTGTCCTTTTAGCAATTCTAATGCACAATTCTAATTTTACAGTTAGTAAAGTGCTAAAACCTACTGAAAGCTGATTTTAGGAGATGGCAACAGATGACCAGCTATGTACTGTCATTTTCTGGCACTGCTGAATTATATTTGTCTCTGTGTTCAGCATCTGCCCCAATCAAACGATGATCCTCCTGAGCAGGCCCAGGAACCCCAGGCCCTCCACCCCCTGTACAGAGCCAGTGCAGCTCTGTTCCATTTCAAGTAGACTTGCACAGAATTAACCTTACACAGTTAATGTTTAATTTTAAAAGCTGCTTTTTTTTTGTATTTCTATTTTGGTGAGCAGACCAGATGCTTTGCCAGATTTACTCTCAGCTAATTGCGCAGTTCCATGTCCTGAAATGTGCCCTTGTTTGCTTAAAACCTGCTGATTTGCAAAAGAAACGGTTCCAGGAATGTGGGTCAGAGTGGACGCTCCTGTGAAAGCTGAACTGACCAGGAAAGAGCCTCAGAAGCCTGGCTGGGGTGCTGGGTGTGTGTAAATCTGCAGGAATAGAGGACTCTTCGGGGCAGGATTGTCGTTTTAATGGTGGGGTGGGGTGCGGCTGGAGACATGAACAGAAATCAGTTTGGCTCTGATCCACCTTTGGAACCCCCTCAAGCTTTTCATCTTGAGCAGATTTTGGGGCAATATTGGAATAAAGTATTAATGCAAAGCTGGAGGAAAATAATTTTCAAATCTGGCATTTGCTCTGCCTCTGTCCCTGGAGGCCCTCTGATGAGATGTATGTGAAGCAGGTGCGATCTTCCAACAAGAATAGAGTAAGCTAGTATTTTGTTGAGGATTTTTGCATCACTGTGTTCATCAGTGATACTGGCCTGTAGTTTTCTTTTTTTATGACATCTTTGTCTGGTTTTGGTATCAGGGTGATGGTGGCCTCGTAGAATGAGTTTGGGCATGTTCCTCCCTCTGCTATATTTTGGAAGAGTTTGAGAAGGATAGGTGTTAGCTCTTCTCTGAATGTTTGGTAGAATTCGCCTGTGAAGCCATCTGGTCCTGGGCTTTTGTTTGTTGCAAGATTTTTTTTTTTTTTTTTGCGGTATGCAGGCCTCTCACTGTTGTGGCCTCTCCCGTTGCGGAGCACAGCCTCCGGACACGCAGGCTCAGCGGCCATGGCTCACGGGCCTAGCCGCTCCGCGGCATGTGGGATCTTCCCAGACCGGGGCACGAACCCGTGTCCTCTGTTGCAAGATTTTTAATCACAGTTTCAATTTCAGTGCTTGAGATTGGTCTGTTCATATTTTCTATTTCTTCCTAGTTCAGTCTTGGAAGGCTGTACTTTTCTAAGAATTTGTCCATTTCTTCCAGGTTGTCCATTTTATTGGCATATAGTTGCTTCTAGTAGTCTCTCATGATCCTTTGTATTTCTGCAGTGTCAGTTGTTACTTCTCCTTTTTCATTTCTAATTCTATTGATTTGAGTCTTCTCCCTTTTTTTCTTGATGAGTCTGGCTAATGGTTTATCAATTTTGTTTATCTTCTCAAAGAACCAGCTTTTCGTTTTATTGATCTTTGCTATTGTTTCCTTCATTTCTTGTTCATTTATTTCTGCTCTGATCTTTATGATTTCTTTCCTTCTGCTAACTTAGGGGTTTATTTTGTTCTTCTTTCTCTGATTGCTTTAGATGTAAGGTTAGGTTGTATTTGAGATTTTTCTTGTTTCTTGAGGTAGAGGTGGATGGGCCTAGAGTCTGTCATACAGAGTGAAGTAAGTCAGAAAGAGAAAAACAAATACCGTATGCTAACACATATGTATGGAATCTAAAAAAAAAAATGGTTCTGATGAACCTGGGGCAAGCCAGGAATAAAGATGCAGACGTAGAGAATGGACTTGAGGACACGGTGGAGAGGGGGGACGGGGAAGCTGGGATGACGTGAGAGAGCAGCATTGACATATATATACTACCAAATGTAAAATAGATAGCTAGTGGGAAGCAGCCGCATAGCACAGGGAAATCAGCTTGGTGCTTTGTGACCACCTAGAGGGGTGGGATAGGGAGGGTGGGAGGGAGATGCAAGAGGGAGGAGATATGGGGATATATGTATACATATGGCTGATTCACTTTGTTATACAGCAGAAACTAACATAACATTGTAAAGCAATTATACTCCAATAAAGATGTAAGAAAAAAAAAAAGAATAGAGTAAGGATGAAGTTGCTTAGTTACTCTGCCCCCTTCCTGAATCTGGAACCTGATGGCAGAGGTGTCCCTGGGGATTTGGCCCCAGGGAGGATCACAGAGCTCCGACTCCTGCTGCCTGGGAAATGAGCTGAGAGCAGTCTGGAAGGGACTGAAAAGCATAGTGGGGGAACCGAAAGAGAGAGACAAAGTGGATGCAGCTCCAGTGGAGGGACAACAAGCAAGAGGGGGATCACCTGCCCACACCTTGGTGACAGCAGGGTTGGTAGGCGGGAGGTGCAGATGGAAAAGGGTATTCCCACCTAACAGTGGGGAAGGATATCAAACTCTTGTCATTTTTAGCACATGCCCCTACTCAGGGTATCCTGGGGACAGCTCCAGTCAGGGCTTTACCACTCCTGGTTGGCTGTGTGCTCCTGCCAGCCCTGAGATCTTACTAGTGTTTGGTGACCTACCAGGTAGACACTGGGGAATAACTCACTGTATTTCACTCAGCTCTTATAATCCATTGATAATTTATTTCAGTCCTTGGAAGTTCAAATATTTTAATAATTGCATTAATTTCCTATGGCTACGTAACAAATTACTATAAATTTAGTGCCTTAAAACCACACAAATGCATCTCACTCTTCTACTTTCCTCTTCCACATTTAAGAACCCTTGTGATCACATTGGACCCACCTGAATAAACCAGGATCATTTCTCTCCTTCAAAACGAGTTGCCTAGCAACCCAAATTCCATCTGCAAACTTAATTCCCTTTTGCCATGTAACCTAACATGTTCACAGGTTCTAGAGATTAGGATGTGGACATCTTTGGGGGACTGTTGTTCTGCTCACCTTAATCATAAACCCTTACCTTTCTCCAAGCCTTTTATACACCTCATTTGACTCTAAAATGCCTCTGAGATAGGTGAGTGGGTGGGATTAATGTTTTTTAATAATAAGAAAACTGAAGTTAAAAAAAAAAGAAAGTAAGCAAACAAAACTTGCACAGATCTCACCCTGAGTTCACTTTGAAATACGGAATAGTTGAGATACAGGTCATGGTATTCAGTGCATGTCCAGGCTATAACTCTAGGTAACAATGCATATAAAAGAGAAGGAGCATAGGGAAAGTATGACCTTGTAGGACTGATCTCTGTTGGCCTTGGCCTGCAGCAGCTTGAAGCAGGATTTTGGTTCCCCAGCCAGAGATTGAAGTCAGGCTGTGGCAGTGAGAGTGCTGAATCCTACCCACTAGACCACCGGGGACCAGTGGCCAGTGACAAGGCCCTGACCCGTCAGCTGTGTAGAAATGAATTTCCACAGAGAGATGGAAAGTAGTGAAACAAGTAAAGTGTTTATTAGGAGGAAAAGGGTACATGTGGAGAGAAACACGGGAGGGCTCAGAGAGAGAGAGTCACGCCCTCATGGTAGTTTGAATCACTTTAATGGGGCGTTTCTTCCAGGTTTCCTTTGGCCAATCATCTTGCTTTGCCTGGTTCTGAGTCTGTATTTGGTTTATCTCAGGGTCCTCCCATGTGTGTGCGCGGATCTCTCAGCTAAGATGGATTCTAGTGAAGAGGCCTATGGGTAGGTTGACATCGCTTACTGTGAGGTGATACTCCCTCCCTTTTTGACCTTCAAGGAACCTTTCTGTGCGTGTGTAGCTGGGAAGGTCTCCTTGACTTTGAGAATGAGGAATATGTGGTCTCTATCTTTTATCTGGGCAGGGCTTAGCTTCTCCTCCCTCCTGCTATTTTGGAGTATCTGTCCACAGGGGATGAACTCCAGCTGCTCAGCCTGGGTCCCATCTATCTCCTGCCTCAGGACCAGTGGTCAGACCTGGATCCAAGTTGTGTGCTCACATGAACTTGATCTGAGTATGTCATTTCCTCTTCCAGAGTCTGTGATCCCCTGTTTTTGCCTTCCCAAGTGGCTTTGAAAGTAACCAAAATGATAGCTTAGGGACTTCCCTAGTGGCCCAGTGGTTAAGACTCTGCACTCCCAGTGTAGGGGGCCCGGGTTCGATCCCTGTTCAGGGAACTGGAGCCCGCATGCCACAACTAAGAGCCCACATGCTGTAACTAAAAGATCCTGCATGCCGCAACTAAAGATCCGGCATGTGGCAACAAAGATCCCGTGTGCCGCAACTAAGACCCAGCGCAGTCAAATAGGTAAGTAAATAAATAAATATATTTTTTAAAAGATGATAGTTTAAACACAGATACTTACTGTGGAAAGGTATGACCCAAATGCAAAGCTATTTGTATTTATTAAGGTGAATGCCATAGAAAGATGCCACGTGGACAATAAAAGCCACGGCCTTGGTACTGACCTTGCTGAATTTTACATGAAGGAATAGAATATTTTTATCAATCAATCAAGATATGGACAAACTTTTTGTTTTTTAAATAACGAATGAGCTTTTTGAAAAAGAATTAGAAAACCTGTGATATTTAGGGCAATCCTAAAAGCAACTAGCAAGGAGCAACTCTGACTGCCATTCCAAGATTGCCATTCAAACACATAGGACTCATTTATGCAGTTCTCCTAAAAGCTAAATTTCGTTTGTAGTTTGACTGGGAAAGTCAGGAATTGAATCCAGAATCTAGGGAAATCAAAGAAAGAAACAGCAAGTCCCTAACCTACTAAGAGGCTGGATTTAAAAGGCTTATACTGAGCTCCTGCTTGCTGACACTCCTCTGTTTTATTCTGTTCTTTTTTGGGTGGAATTAAAGACTTCCCCATCCTTAGCACAATTTCTCTGCTCAGGGGCCAGATTTAAAAACAACAAAACCACACAAACACACACCATTGTGTGTGGGTATTTGGCTATGTTTTTGTCAATAATACAGGGGCTTATACTGTTAAGCCAGGAATTAAACTTGAAAGCAACATGCCTTCTACAAATGGACACCTTTACCAGGTGACTTGAGGTTGGCAGCGCACACCACATGGACACCCTGAGGCTTTGGAAAGGGTAACCATATTCTGGAGTGGCCCAGCATCTCAGAAAGCATTATAGTAAAACACTCCTAGGGTGGGTTTACCCCAGGGGTAAGTGGTGACTGATTCTTCTTCTTCTAGCTCCGGAGCTTGGCTGTCTCAGATAGCTAAAAAGAAAAGGGAAGGAATGTTTTCATTGGAGAGTCGCAACAGTTTCCAGCATATTTTCCATTTGCCTGTCTTTACTCTTGGCCCTGAATGAAGTAGAAGGTGGAGTTTTCTCTACTGAAATCATGAAAATCTGGCATGTGTGCACTCCTATCTGCTCTTGATATCATTCATGTTATTAACTGCCGCTGTGTTTGCTACAAGTGAATTGCTTTTGTCTTTGGTGAGGACCATGTTGCCTTGTGATTGCCCTGTGATTGATCGGCGTGGGCATTTTTGTGAGGGGCTTGGTTATTCTTGTATTTTTGTTGTGTCTTTTTCACTCTTCAGTCTATGTGCTGATTTGGGCTTGTTTGCAAAGGAAAGAAGTGTTTGGCTCATTCCATTTCACACAGTAAAGGCAGCAGCTTACTGGGAGTTGTTTTTATAACCTAGAAGACTGAAGTTTTCAAAAGAAATTTGGCGAGCCATAGGTGTGTTATTAAGATTTTGTGTGATAGGGAGCCACACAATAACACCCCTAGTGCACATGGGCATCACCCTTAACTCTATTTTTTTCTTTAAGTTTAAAAAGCAAAGCAAAACAAGATAAAAACCTTCCATTAAAATGTTATTAGGTGGGCTTTCCTGGTGGCGCAGTGGTTGAGAGTCCGCCTGCCGATGCAGGGGACACGGGTTCGTGCCCCGGTCCGGGAGGATCCCACATGCCGCGGAGCGGCTGGGCCCGTGAGCCATGGCCGCTGAGCCTGCGCGTCTGGAGCCTGTGCTCCGCAACGGGAGAGGCCACAACAGTGAGAGGCCCGCGTACCGGAAAAAAAGAAAAATGTTATTAGGTAAGTTTGGACATTTAAGCTCCACGGTCTTACATCTACAAAATCCAGAATCAATTCCTTTTTGTTTCTGTAGGACCAAAAATGGATTTCAGAAAATATTTAACTCGATATTAAAAAGAAAAACTTACTATAAATGCTGAGGTATAAATATTGAGAAAGATCTGGCAACTCATATTTTAAAGAATACAGTTTAGAAACGTCTGAGTTATAGATTCACAGGACTCAAGAAGTTATGCATTTGTGGAAAGGTTTTCTTATTTTTAAATTTTAATACCAGGCCCTTTACTAAAAGAAACAGAAAAGCATGGTATCTTAACTGGCACAGAAGCCCCCATAATTTAAATTGCCTCTCAGAATCCTTTTCTGACCACCCCATATGACTGATTGTTTTTCTCCTTTGTCAGCTTCTGTGTGAGCTCTCAGTTTATACTTCATTAATTTGCATTTGCAGGAATTTTGCTTAATAAAATGTGGCTTTGGGTTTTGTTTCAAGAGAAGAAAGTGAGTGTGCATGCCAAACTGCTTTATTTATTTATTTTCTTGTTTTAATATTTTTATTATTAAATATTCTCTATCTATAAAATTGAATGTTAGAAATTACTTGAGTTAGCATTTACAAAATATTTTGAAAATAATATATTCCCATGCAGAGGCAAAATATTATCCCCAAAAATGCCATTTAGCTTTGGTAAACACCCTGAATTTCCCATTCAATCACCTTTTCTGCCCTGATTCTTTTAATTGGTAACTAGTGGATGTTCCTGTCCTAATAAATATATTTTATTTTATCTTTAACATCTTTATGGGAGTGTACTTGCTTTACAGTGGTGTGTTCGTTTCTGCTGTATCACAAAGCGAATCAGCTCTACGTGCCAAACTGCTTTAAAAGCACTGCTGCTTCCTACCTCTAACAGTGGGTTCGTGCTCTGCACACCTTGGCTATTTGAAATGGGATGGAACCCCATCCAGTGGGGCCCAGAGTCCCCCCACAAGCACCCCTTTATTACTCTCTCTGACACCCCAAGTTTGGAAAGGTGCTACTAGACTATAAGTCTCTTGAACAGTATCTTAACTCATCTGAGAACCCCATGTGCCCACCAAACAATAGGACTTCTGTTAATCTGTAGAACTGAACTGTGTGGTAAAGCTTTGGATGGACCTCAATTTGAATCCCAGTTTTGCCAGTTACAGGCTATGTGATCTTGATAAACTTACTAGAGCTCTCTGTTGCTCAGTTTTTCTCACTGGCAAAATGGAAAATGGTACTATTATAATGATTACAGATGTCCCTGGCTTATGATGGTTTTACTTACAACTTTTAGACTTTATGATGGTGCAAAACTCATACGCATTCAGTAGAAACCATACTTCAGATTTTGAATTTGGACCTTTTCCTGGGCTAACAATATGCCGCATTATGCTCTCTTGTGATGCTGGGCAGGGGCAGCAGTGACTCAGTCAGCCACGTGATCACAAGGGAAAACAATGAATACACATACAACCACCCTGCTTTTCACTTTCAGTATAGTATCCAATAAGTTACATGAGATGGTCAGCACTTTATTTTAAAGAGGCTTTGTGTTAGATGATTTTTCCCAACTGCAGGCTAATAGAAGTGTTCTGAGCACGTTTAACATAGGCTAGGCTGAGCTATGGTGTTCAGTAGGTTAGGTGCATTAAATGCATACTCAATTTATGATATTTTCAACTTATCATGTGTTTATCGAGACATAACCCCATTGTAAACAGAGGAAGAGCTGTATTACACTAATGTAAAATAATAATAATACAATTATTAGAATTCCTTGGAGGAGTAAATAATACAGGAAAAACATTTAGCTTTTCGCAAGGAACTACATCAGAAAATAGCAGTCCTTTTAATTAGTTTATCAAAAGGGTTCCCATTTAAAAAATTAATCAAATACATGTCTCTTTAACTGCCAGCCAGCTTGGATGAACCTGAAATGACCAAGGCCAATGCTCTGAGTATAATTCCAACCAAAAGCAACCCCCCCCCAGATTTCTAGTTTGCTAAAAATCGCTCGGCCTTTCCATAGGTAAACATACTATTCTATTAAAAAAATGATAATAGCTTGTGTACCCCTTTTTTACTATTTGTCTTGACCCCTGAAGCTCTGGGGTCCAAAGAGGAGAAATAGCATCATTTTTCCTGCTTTGGCTTCCAGATTGGACAGGTCTAAATCAACTCAAAAAAATATTTTTGGAACATATGTTTGAGGACAAGTAACACTGCTTAGTGAAAAAGCATGGTCTTTAGAGCCCAGCAGGCTTAGGTTTATTTATTTATTTATTTTAATTAATTAATTTATTTATTTTGGACTGCGTTGGGTCTTCGTTGCTGTGCACAGGCTTTCTCTAGTTGTGGCGAGCAGGGGCTACTCTTTGTTGCGGTGCATGGGCTTCTCGTTGCGGTATTTTCTCTCGTTGCAGAGCACGAGCTCTAGGCGTGTGGGCTTCAGTAGTTGTGGCACATGGGCTCAGTAGTTGTGGCTCATGGTCTCTAGAGTGCAGGCTCAGTAATTGTGGCACACGGGCTTTGCTGCTTCATGGCATGTGGTATCTTCCCGGACCAGGGCTCGAACCTGTGTCCCCTGCATTGGCAGGTGGATTCTTTTTTCTTTTTTCTTTTAACATCTTTATTGGCGTATAATTGCTTTACAATGGTGTGTTAGTTTCTGCTTTATAGCAAAGTGAATCAGCTATATATATACATGTATCCCCATATCTCCTCCCTCTTGTGTCTCCCTCCCACCCTCCTTATCCCACCCCTCTAGGTGGTCACAGAGCACCTAGCTGATCTCCCTATGCTATGCAGCTGCTTCCCACTAGCTATCTATTTTACATTTGGTAGTGTATATATGTCCATGCCACTCTCTCACTTTGTCACAGCTTACCCTTCCCCCTCCCCATATCCTCAAGTTCATTCTCTGGTAGGTCTGTGTCTTTATTCCCATCTTGTCCCTAGGTTCTTCATGACCTTTTTTTTTTCTTTCTTAGATTCCATATATATGTGTTAGCGTACGGTATTTATTTTTCTCTTTCTGACTTTCTTTACTTTGTATGACAGTCTCTAGGTCCATCCACCTCACTACAAAATAACTCAGTTTCGTTTCTTTTTTATGGCTAATATTCCTTTGTATGTATGTGCCACATCTTCTTTACCCATTCATCTGTCAATGGACACTTAGGTGGCTTCCATGTCCTGGCTATTGTAAATAGAGCTGGCAGGCAGATTCTTAACCATTGCACCACCAGGGAAGTCCCAGGCTTAGGTTTAAATCTTGTCTTCTGTTTACTTGTATGACTCTGAATAAGTTCTTTAACCTCTCCTGAGTCCCAATTTTAGCTTCTGTAAAATGGGAATAATTCCTGCCTTACAGAGTTGTCATGCAAATCAAATGAGATAAAGTCCTAGCACAGCATCTGGTACATGGCAGACCTTCAATTAAATGGTGGTGTCTATTACTTGTATTAGTTTTGGGAGTCTCGTCAAAATTTGAAAGCTTATACTTAGTTAAGAGTGGTTATTGGTTTTAAGATTATTTTTTTATGCCAAAAAGATTTAAGTATGAGTAAATGTGGCATTTCTACCCTCTAGGGTAGAAATTATCTATTATCTATTACCTATTAGAGAAATTACTGTATATTAAGAACAGGAGGCAGGAGCTCTGAGTTCTAACATGGCTTGTTTGTTTATTCATCTGTACATTCAGTTAACGTTCTTAAATACCTATCATGTGCTGAGCATGGTCTTAGGTACTGGGGATACAGTGAATAAGACCTAGTCCCTGTCCTCAAGATGCTCGTTAACTGTAGTGGAGACATATTCAAACTTGCTTTCTACCTCATCAGGACCTCTGCCCCATCCTTTTCTGCTGATTATCCTTCATAGTTTCACTTAGTAGAAATCTCAGGGTTCATTCCTCTTGCCACTATAAGCAATACCTGAAAATCTTCTTACTGTTGTTTTTCCACTGCATTTGCTCCATATACTCCTAACTCTGGATCAACTTAACCATCTACCTTTTGCCCAAGAGTACCCAGAAAGCTCTAGAAAATGACGCAATTGCATAGGTTGGAATAGCTGCACACATCCATCGTTTCCACCCCCAGGTGAGCTCTCAATACCACTTAATAATTCTTTGCCCTGCCCTGGTCAATCCTTCTACCATTTTCTACATCCCATGATCTGGTCTCTTCAGCCTCATCTTTCTGCTTTCTTCCTCTCAGCTCACGCTTGAACATTACATACACTGAATGGGATTCCCTACACACAACATGAAATGAAATTTTTGCCTTCCTTGACTTTGCTCATGGCATCCCCCAGGCCTGGGGAGAGGGAGCCCTGATCAGCCTCGATTCAAGTAGTCAGTTCCTTGGCAGACACATCTGTAGAGCAGAGATGAGTGCCTCAAGTTATCATAGCTAGATGACACAAACATCAGTTTGATCTCATGATTACCAAGCAAGTTTAATGATTATAATTTGGCTTTTTAAATAGATTTCCTATAGGAAGAAAGTATACTGGCAGTTGTATTTTGCATTATAAATGAATAAATTCGTACCCTGGTTTGTACATCAATCTTTTTTTTTTTTTTTTTTTTTTGCGGTATGTGGGCCTCTCATTGTTGTGGCCTCTCTTGTTGCAGAGCACAGGCTCCAGATGCGCAGGCTCAGCGGCCATGGCTCACGGGCGCAGCTGCTCCGTGGCATGTGGGATCTTCCCGGACCAGGGCACGAACCCGTGTCCCCTGCATTGGCAGGCGGACTCTCAACCACTGCGCCACCAGGGAAGCCCCGTACATCAATCTTTTATAAGTTTAGTTACTGTGGTCGCTCCTTTTGAGTCTGTTTAATTTGGGATATACTAACAAAATCGAGTTTCTGGTTGGAAAAGCCAAGGATCAAACTTCTAAACCCACATGGACAACACCAAAGTAGTTAGCTGGCCGCCTGAGACAGTGTATCTATATCACCTCCCTACATCAGCAATGACTTCTAAAGACCTTTACAACTCTAAGATCATACTGCCTCAAGAGAAAGGTGTAACAAAAAAAAATCTTAGATGTGCCCTACTGTAGTGGAAACGTCCCCAATGGATATACACTAGCTTGTTAAAAACATCCTTGTAATAATATCTGATTTCCTTCTTTTAAAACTGTGCTTTCCAAGCAGTCTCTGCAGTTATAACTTGATCCCCCGACATGGACGTGGACCCTCAGGGAGGGCAAGCCTTATGCCTGTGTTCAGTGTGCAGGGAACTCAGAGCCGATATAGCTCCTATTATACATTATCAGTAAGTGTCTTATCAGTTTAGATTGAGGTAATCAAAACCCCTGCCTGATCAAGCCTGAGGGTCAAGTTGCTGGGCCCATAAAGCAAAAAAGTGAGTTTAAAGACCTAGAAGGAATTAAAGTGCCCAGGAAATTCAGAATATAAAATTATAAGAATATTTTCCATATGTGAATGCTTATTCTACTATGTTTATCTCATTTAATTCTTGCAAAAGTCCTATAAGCACTCATTTTAAAGATGAATAAACTAAGGATTAGGTTAAGTTAAATAACTCGACCAAACTGATAAACGGAGCAAGGATTTGAGCATAAGTCTGCTTCCAAAACCTGTGGTTTTAACCACTGTACAACACAGATTCCCCTTAACTAAGTCCGTTCATTCATTTGTTCACTGTCATGGAGGAGGAAATTTTCTTTCTGGCTGGTCTAAGAATTAAATTGACATGAGACAGATTAACAGGAGAAATCCAAACAAAAGTTAACGTGTACATAACGTGTACATGGGAGAGACCCAGGAAAACTGAGTAATCACCAAAATGGCTGAAACCCTCACCTTAAATACCATTTTCAGTTAAAGACAAAAGAGGATGTTGGGGGTTAAGGGTCTGGGACTTCATAGGGGAGGAAGGCAATTAACATGAAGATGGAAGGCAAATGTTTGTTAAGTAAATGTTTGCTAGGCCATGCAGAGACAAGGGGACACAGAGTGGACTCTGATCTCTAAGAGTTTCCCTCATCACACCTGGCCTGTATCCGCTACAGGTATCTGTGGTGATAGCTCCATTCTGGAAACAGGCCCTCCATCTAAATTCTTTTTAGGCAGTTGGGGGAAGGTCAAAGTTTCTTCCTGAGGCTTTTGGGCCTTGTTTGTTTTCAGCTTGAAATCATCTACAAGCCAGAGACATTTGGGGGCAGCAAATTTTGCTCCCCAACATCACCAAATATTTATTGAACACTTACAACGTGGTAAGCACTGGAAATACAAGGATGAATAAGACATTTACCATGAAGACCTTACAATTAAGTAGTAGGAATCTAATATATAAAAATACATATAATTAATCATTTTAGATACAGTTATAAAAGATGAGCAGTGGAGATACAAAGAAAAGTGTGCAAGTGTTACCTGGAAGTAGGTAGGAGACAATGGAACATTTCCATGGAGGACATGACAGTTGAGCCAAGCATTATAAGACAAGCAGAATTTCACCACGTGGATAAAGTTACTTCAGGCTGAGAGCTGAATGGAGGGGAAAGGTCCGGAGGCAAAATCCAGAATGGTGCACTGGAGGAGCTGCACGTGTAGGATTGGAGGGATGGCAAGATGAGCCAGACAGGTGGGAAGAGGCCTGGTGCGCCACGCAAAGGACTGTGGGTGTTCTGCTGCAGGAAGTGGAGAGCCTGGTGGAATTTTAAGGAGAGTAGTGGCATGATTAGATTTATTTTTAGATTTCTCTATAAATGTAGGGAAGGTACAATAAAGACGAGACATTTACTAGTGCAACATGGAAGAGAACAGTGAGATTGTTCCTTTCCATGATCTGGTCATTATACTTCTATTAAGATATGCTTGTCCTTGCATAAGACCACCCAGATATTTTCCTTTGAAAAATAGCACATAATGAGCTCCTTAATTATTAGTGAACTGATTTTTTGAGAGGTGTAGATTGGAAGATGTGTGTGTGTATGTGTGTGTAAAATGTATTTGTGCCAGCATTTCAGCCTGTTATGAGATTCTTTTGAAATGTGATCATTATCTATCAAATTAGCTCTCCCTCTCAGCTTTGTATCATTTTCAAATATGGCAGCATTGTCTTCTGTTTCAATATAGATACACCATTCCTTGCCTACAGTATAAAGTTCGAACTCTTTATTATATGAAACACTGATAACATCCTGATGCCAGTCTTTCCAGCTCATCTCAGGCCCTTCTCAACATAGCTTATATTTTAATCATATCAAACTACTTTTGGTTCTGGTCAGACCTTATATTTTCAAATGTCTGTGCCTTTGTCTATGCTGTTCCATCTGTCTGAAAGACTATCTTGCCTCCTAGTCAGGATTCCTCACTTTTCTTCATATTTTACATAGCTCTATTACAATATTTTCATAAGCCATGATGATCACCTTAAATTTGTCTCCTCTGCGAGCCCTTGGCTGGAAGGGCAGGGACTCAGTCCTATTTATCTTTTTGTCCTGGAGTACCAAAGCATAGTGTGGATGGCATACTGTTGGAGCTAAGTAAATTAAGTTTACTTTGCAAAACAAAATTATAGCATACTAAAAATAAAAGGCATGAATATATCCTTTGCTGGTCTGCTTAGTAAATTACCAAATAATCAACAGTGAACTGCTCTCCTGCCTTCCTTAGCAAGGGCTTATTGGGCATCAGGAGCTCTAGTTTTTAGGATAGCAAAAACTTTAACTCTTACCAGCTTTTATTCTTTTTAGGAAAGCTATTGAAGCAAAGTCCTAAACTTCCACTCTCTTTAGTGATCATTTTAGTTCTTCTAGGTACTAATGAATCAAGCATTTATAAAATAATTATTAAATGTACATATCAAACATTTTTTGAATTTGCATTTTGAATTTGAATATCAAACATTTTTCTCTTTTGAGCTATAATATTGAGCAGTGTCTCCAATGTATTTTCGATTAGAATATAAGTAACTCAAGATCAGGAACTAAAACCCTTTAGAGATGAATCGATAATACCACTTTCCTGTCAGCCAAATATAGTGCTATTAGAGTTCTGAAAAATTAAAAGAGAAGGCCATTCTTGGTTGATTATTGTTTTTAAAAGTCTACATTTTTAATGTAGCCAAGTGCTAAACACTTAGGCTTGTGGAACAATGAAGGACGAATAAGTAGCTGTGATATATACACTGTGATTGTGCAGACCTCACTGGCTTAGAAAGCCCTTTCCAGACAAGGGTGTGGCTATGAAACTTGTTTAGATTGAGCATGTTGATAAGCTAAATTTCCAAGTGTCTTAACTTTTCATAGAATATATGTTTTATTTATCTTCTGTTCTGTGCCTTTTTAAGAGTTTTATTCTTTCTTGAGTTTGGTTGAAATGATTACACACCAATTCTTACCCTCATTTTCAGAAAGATGTACATCTATGTAAGTACCAGGATAAATTTAAACGTTGTGGTTAAACCTGATTTTAAACACATTTTTCTAGGGCCTGAATGTTTTTAAATGCTTAATGCTTAAACACTGTGGCGGGAGTGGGGTATGCAGTGGACAGGAGATTTTTAGGATGATTCTTAGAATGATTTTTAGAATGATTAGCTGTTTAGTTTTGTTTTTTTGTTGACTGAAAACCCTCAAATTAACAGTCTTTTAAAACTAGAATAAGATGTATACCCATAACAAATTACTGTTAATTGCACTTAAAAAATACAGCATTAAAGTTTGCTGACAAACCTTTTCTAGGACCAAAAATCTAACGTTTTACATTGGAACGAATTTACAGGATAAACCATTCCACTTGCCTCATTGTTTTCTGCCTCTATGCCTATTTTGCTATGCAAAAGCTTTATGTCAATTTACTTTTTGAGCCGTTTAAGACCAAACCAAATTATTCCTTCAGAACATTTTAAACAATCCCTTAAAGACCTCTTTTTCTTGGCTATGTTTCCAATCTTGGCTTATCACTGTAATATTTCATGCTCCATGCTTCTGAAAAAATTCAATATTCAAGAACAAAGTAATCCAGAGCTTTACTTCATTTCAGTCTTTTTATGTCCTAGGGCTGTCCCAACTCAATGACCCAGTTTTTATTGTGTCACATCTGTCTGTGCTGACTGCGACCAGCTTGCCTAAGCCTTTTCCTGTCACTTATCAGTTTTCCCTTAATTCAAAAAAAAATTTTATTTTTTAAAATTCTTTGCACTTCTCCTTTCACAGCTTTTAGATTTTTTCCTCCTTTGGAGACTCTGTTACTGTGATAGCTACTCAGAAACACAAAGATGAGTGGGTGACTAAGGTCTCTAAGTCTTTCCTTGTCAAAATTTTCATTGCAATATCTTTAGAATTACAGAAAGTGGATATTATAATTTGGCAATATGCATCAACAGTCCTCAAAAATGTTCATACCCTATGATCCAGCAGTTTCACTTCTGAGACTCTAGCTTACTAATTAAAAAGAATCATCTAAGATATGGAAAAAAGCTGTATACATGAGATGTTCATTACAATGTTATGTATTGTTGGGGAGTTCTTTTGCTCGGTCTAATAATTAAATTGATGCAAACAGATTAATAGGAAGAAAAAAACCCCAATTTAATTCATATGCACAGAGGTCTCATAAAAATGGAATCCTCGAGGTGAACAAAGCAGGCTGTTTATTTATTATTTTTAGACAAGGAAACAATTATTTGTGAAGATTTAACAAAGGGGCTTGTGCTTGGGGTAGCAGACTAATGAAGAGGTAACAAAGTTTGTCTACAGAGTTTTCTTAGCCTTGAATTTCCTAACTCTGGTGATAAGGATGCTTTCTATCCTCCTGGTATAAGGAGGATACTTTCACATGGGAGGTTATTTCCTGCTTTCATGGGGAAAGAGGGGGTTAGAGTGTTTTTCTATATCATTTTTTCTCCACTGGCTTAAATTCAAACTAATCAATATGTCATTGTAGCATATCTTGGGGCAGCCTGCTCTGAGGTCCAACAGTATACATGCAAAAGAAGAAAACAACCCAAATATCCAACAATAGGAGAGAAGTTTAATAAATTACTGTCTATCTACTTGATGGAATATTGTGCAATCATTTAAGATAATGGTCATGTTGACTATGTAGAAAGATAGGTAAAAATTTATAATGTTTTCAGAAAAGCATGGTGCAAAGTCGTAAGTGCTGGTGGTCACAGCTATGTTTTAAAAAGCATTTACAACAGGAAAACTGCAAGGAAAGAGGACATTTGCTAATACTTGTTATTTTAGGGTATGGAATTATAGATGATTCTTCTTTCCTTTACTCTCAAAATCTTGATTCAAATTCTTTTAAAATTTAAGTTTTTGAAAACTATAGTCTTCACAGATGCAAATTAAGAACTATTCAGATATGCCACGTCAAATAAAATTTATAAAAGACTATTTCAGATAGAGCTCTATTTAAGTCTAATAATAATCTAACAATGGCCAGGGGATGGGGGTGGATAAGATAGTGAGTACATCATTTTGTTTACCATTGTGTGTAATCCCCAAAAAGATACATTAGAAAAAAATTTTTAATACCTATTTTAAAATATAAAATAAAATTATTAAAAAAAAATCTTAATAGGTTCTACTCAAGTTTATTTTACTGCCACTGACTTTATCCAGGCCAGTTTGTTCTCTCCAAAGTTGCTTCATCAAGTTCTACCTCTAGCCCAACCCTTATAGTACATTTCCCACACTGTTTTCAGAGAAATCTTTCTGAAACCTAAATGTATGTGATATTTCACTGTTTAAACTATTCAGGGATTCAGAATATTAGAGTCTTTAGCTTACTAGCTCCTCCCAAGCTTCTCTATCTGATTCTGTGTCCTTTCTTCTCATGCACCCTTCCCACCAGTTTTATCAAACTACATGTAATACCTGAAACAGTACTCAGAGTCACTATTGCTTCTGTCTTTTAATACTGAAACTAACACTTAATACCAGCTCAGTCTTCAAATCCCAAAGTGTTACTTTCTTTGGGAAGCCTTCCCAGATTCCTCATCTTTTATGTATTCTCTGTAATCCTACAGTGCTATCCCTGATTTGCCCATCTGCTTTTTCCACCAGACAGTAAACGTCTTGTTATTGTGTGCACGGGCAAGCGCAAGTGAGTGTGTATGAGCAAGTGTGTTTAACAGCACTCCCTGCCCCTCCCGCCCCATGTCCCTTCCCTGTGCTCTGACAATGAGAGGAATAGTGATTGCTAAATGGTGTTGACGAAGGGCTAGTATGCTAATCCTGGACACCAAATGCTAGGAAAAAAGAGAGGAGATGCACTGGAAGCCAAGGACTGTTAGCTGTCAGGTACTTATTAGGTAGAAACTCATTCACTGCACCTCCCTGATGAAGTTAGACTTTACTTCCAACATTGTACCCCTGAGAACAGGGAGCACATTTATGTGTCTATGAACTCTCCACTCTTCCTTGTACATACTAGGCATTCAAACATATGTTGATTAAAATCCAATTTTTAAAAATCATTCCGATTTACAGAAATTCACATCCACCTTGTCTATAATTAGGAAAAAACCCTGGAAAAAAAAAATATGTGAAAGACAAAGTGTTTGTGAAGCTCAATGTCCTAACTAGAAAACTTCAGAACAGTGCTGTGAACCCTGAAGAGGAAGAGGTAACTGGAATTAAGGATGGGCAAACTTATTCAAATAAAATAAAAATAAGGACTGCCTAAACTCCAAATGTGCTGACATGGAAATATCTATCTTGATTTTCGTATGCTTACATAGGGAACCAGCTATACTCCAAAAGAAAATATTGGTTCAGCCTAACACAAAATCATGGTTTTATTGTTTAGACAAAAAACAAATAACTTGGTCATGTTCTCAATGGATTTTCTTAGTTTCTTTTTTCCCATCCTTATTATATCTGTATTTTAAGCAATATGGCTATTAGAGCAAAATTTTTTTAAAATTTTAATAAATTGAATACATTTTCCCCCAATTTTTATAGTTGTTAAAATTTTTGATTATCACTCTTAACATTTTAGTGATTACTCGTTTAACCTTAAAGTTTAAATGTTAAATGTTTCAGAGGCTCTGATATTTAAAATAAAACTCTGGAAACAGCTATTAAATAGAAAATTCTTTCTTCATCATCCCCTTAATTTATCTGCTATGTAGATTTAGTGTTATTTTATATTTTCTTATAAACTCACCTATCTATTCCTATCTGGAAACAAACGCAACAAATATGTTTTAGTAAACTATCCAAACAGAATTCTATTTTGAATTTCAAATTATTGGAATATACCTAGTGACAGCTTTGGTATAGGGGAAAGGCTAATCAGCCAGTGCATGGGGGTAGAAAAATTTGACTGAACTTTATATATAATAATAGAAAGAGCATAAATAGACTGGTCAGGTATGATTAAGAGTGGGAAATAAAAAAATTTTCAAAAATTAAGCAATATAAGAATGTATAAGGCACAGCATGGAAGTCCTAAAATAAGCATGAATTACAGAACAGGAAGATTAGAAAGAATGATTTTTAAGGTAGCTACAACTATCTCAGTAAAATACATTACTTATAAAGGCACATTTCCCTATAGGACAGAAAACATTATATCCCTTAAGACAATCCAATAGTCACTTAAAAATAATGTTCAGATACACCCAAGCAAACTCTGTAATAAAAATAACAAACCCACAGCCCAAAA
The DNA here is from genome assembly GCF_005190385.1 of Monodon monoceros. Taxonomy (NCBI): domain Eukaryota; kingdom Metazoa; phylum Chordata; class Mammalia; order Artiodactyla; family Monodontidae; genus Monodon; species Monodon monoceros. The sequence goes on along the minus strand of NW_021703775.1, from coordinate 36,252,797 downwards.
GAACTGTACAAGACAGGAATGATTCCTACAGATACTTTAACATAAGTATTTTATACCTTATTGTAAAGACATTTTACACACCACCGCCATAAATACCAAACACGGTTTTATTTATCTACTTATTTATTTTTTTGAAAGATTTTTTTGATGTGGACCATTTTTAAAGTCTTTATTGAATTTGTTACAATATTGCTTCTGCTTCATGTTTTGGTTTTTTGGCCGTGAGGCATGTGGGATCTTAGCTCCCCGACCAGGGATCAAACCTGCATCCCCTGCACTGGAAGGCGAAGTCTTAACCACCAAACTGCCAGGGAAGTCCCTGAACATGGTTTTATGAAAGTAACAATTTTAGAATAAAAACATTTCTTAAATAGCATGATAATCCACCTGTTTTCTTCTTAACCTCAGTATAACAGCTAAGACCCTAGCAGACATGAAAATTTGGTGTCTTAGTTTACAAATGTAGTCTAATACATCGGAATACTGACAAGCATTTCCACGTGCTTCAGACATACTGCCAACACATAGATAGCCAACAAGATTAAAAGAAATATACACATTTCTAGTTATAGGTACTAATTAGAAATATTACAGTAAAGATGTAATGCCACCAATACAGGTTTTTACACACCTGAAAAAGTCAACAACAACAAAAAATTTCAGATATTTGACATCAGGTAGACAACACATAGGCTTTAGGGTTGATTTACTGCTTTCATGTGATGTGCAAATAGTCTTATCATTGCCCCCAACCTTGGAATTTCAGAGCCAGAGAGCATACAGTTCAAAACACTTGCTTTATCCTTTTTCTCGTGCTAGCCCTCTGGTGTTTTCCTAATTCCTGCAGTTTTCTAGAATGATCTTTCAGATTTTCACTCAACAGCACTGGGTCAAATCTCTTCTATACAGGATCTCACTCTTCTCATGTCTCCTCTGCTCACAGAGAGCCGGTCAAAGTCTTGGAGGTGGAAACGAGTTGCCAACTGATTTACCATTTTCCTTAGGGTTAGAAATGCTGAAACAACTTGGAAAGTAAGGAATATAGTGAAGATGATATGTACTGCTTTTTCCAAGGGCAGATTCGTTAGGCCTTCATTGAACAGCAAGAATAGAATTAAAGGCAACTGCAATAGAAGGCTCAAAAGCCAAAAGCCAGCCAGCTCAGGAACCTGCAATGACACACATGATGAGTATCAGATCAGTGAAGTACAGTCTTCTGTTTGTATCAATAAGCAAGTGATACTACTTGATGGCACTACTGTGAACGTACATTTTGAGCTCTGTAAATCAAAAGGAGTACAACATGGTCCTTGTCCTCAGAAAACTTACAGTCTAGACTGGAAGAGAAAACTTACTTATGGGACAGTCCTAGAATACTACAGTGAATAATGAAATGCACCACTTAGCATTATAGACTAAATGCTACAAAAAATAAGACAAGAGGGTAAGTAGGGTAGGTAAAAGACAGAATTCAAGGAGGTAGGCTTTTAAAGTTGGGTAGAAGGAGGAAGAGGCAAGAACTTAAGTAAGCTAAGATGTGGAATGAGTATGACTGGGAAACAACACATCACCTGGAATGGATGCTTGGATTAGGAAAAAGCAAGAAATACTTGGGACAGTATACAGTGGGACAGGCTGGGACAGGCCCTTATGAAGGGCCTGAAAGAACACAGAAATCTTTAGGGATTATCCCTAAATTCTGGTAACTGTAAATGCTTAGGCAGCATGATGATTCAGAAAACATGAGCCTTGCAGAGGAAATGAGTTTATCATTTCCCCCCATTCTCTTATTCAGGATCTAAATAATCACGTTTAATTGACCAAGTATTTTCAAGACTGGTGAGAAGAGGGAAAACTACCACTTCTTAAGTGTTTACTATGTTCAGGTACTTTATATAAATTACTTAATCCTAACAAACCTGTGAAGTAAATATTTCCCCAACTTTATATGTGAAGAAACCAAGGCTCAAGAGATTAAACAAACAGACCACAGTGACAGATGTGGTGAAGTTGGAGCTAGGCCTTAACTACAGGCCTTTGCTCCTTCCATCACATCTCACTGCCTTTTCCTTGTTAGGAAAATCTTACTGCATTTATGTGTAGCACTGAGAGAAAGGAAAGAAGAGCCTACCTTCTCCTGCAGGTTCCCCATGTAGCCCAGATACAACCTGATAGCTTCAATTAAGGTTATTAGGATGATAACGGTGACCACAATGAATTTGTAGTAATCAGGCAAGATTGAATACTAAAAAAACAAAAATAAACGTGTTCATAAAATCTCACATATAGTAAGACTGACCTGAGATTAAAAAAAAATATGAAGAACTTTAATTTTATTGACAATGTAACAATGCTAGGGATGGCAGAAGAGACCTCAGCAGAAGTAGTAAAGTGTAGATTTACCTTCATCTGAAGCATCATAATGCTGCTCACCCACCAAAGTGGGAAAAAATAAGTGTTAAAATAAAGTGACATCTGCAATGCCAAACTGGAAACCATTTCATTATCTACGGAAGAAAGAGAGAGAAAAGGAACAAACTCTTAACCCTGGTCTCTGCCCTATACGTCCTTTAGTTCCTTAGAATTAATAACCATAGCAGCAGCTTAACGAAACTCCAAATTTTAAGCCTATTTATAATCATTGACAGTGAAAGGAAATAGTCATCATAATACTATTTAGTTCCTATGTTGGCTACTTGGGGGTATGTTTCATATTTTTCAATTACTTTATCATTTTCCCATTACAGTCTGCTGACTTTTTTGCATACTACTGGTATAAATTAAATGTGGAATATCAATATGAATCCTATTGAACAGATAATAATAATCATTACCTCCTTTGTAGAGTTCTGTGTAAAGAGCCTATGAAATGAACACATAAAATACATAACAACTAATCTCTCACATATAAACTAATCTCATGCAAAATCTAATCTCCCCAAATTATAATTAAACAGACACCCCTTTTCAGCATATCCTAATCCTACCTGTTCATTCATATCCAATTCAATGCCACTTTTTCCATAAATCCTTTCTTGATCCCATTCCCCCACTCCAGCAGAAATCTCTTTCCCCTCTAGGTACTTATCACTCTAGTCTGTGTGTAAGAAGTGCTAGCAAAGAGCCACACTCCCCTCACTTGAGACACAATCTGGTTACTTAAGAGACAATGAGCTCTGGAGTCCAAGTAAACCCGGAGCTCCCCAAACTCCCTCAGAACTCTAGATGCCAGACTTGGAATAAATTATTTAACCTCTTTGAGCCTTAATTTATTCACCTGTAAAACAGTAACATTAAAATTACCTCACAGGTTGCTTGTGAAGATTAAAGATAATATAAATTACTTCACCCTAGCACTATGCCTGGCACTTAGTAGGCACTCAATAAATATGAGTCCTTTTTCCTTCTCTTTTACTTATACACAGGCTCATTGTAAGCACAGACCACATTCTACCCAAATTTGAGGCCCTCATAGAACCTAGCATCTTGCTTTACACATGGAAAATACCAAATATGCATAAGCAGAAAGAATGAATTAATGAATTCATTAATGAATGAATGAAAACATACTATTATAAGGGCATTACCAGTGTAGTCATTCATGATACATGAGTTTCATTTATCTAAGGCTGATTACATAGTACCTTTTGCTTTCATATAAGGGAGAAGGGTCCTAAATTAAGAATTTGATTTTTAAAATTGGGCCCTACAAATGCATCCTAAATTTGACTAAATTCCAACAATTTAAGAGCAGATATATATTTTGAAATCCACTGCTCTAAATGAAAGAATTTACAAAGGCTCTAAAATAAATATTTTTTAAAATTAATTTATGTAGTTTTGGCTGTGTTGGGTCTTCGTTGCTGTGCGCGGGCTTTCTCTAGTTGTGGCTAGCGGGGGCTACTCTTGGTTGTGGTGTGTAGACTTCTGATTGCGGTGGCTTCTCTTGTTGCAGAGCTCTCGCTCTAGGCGCGTGGGCTTCAGTAGCTGTGGCACACAGGCTGCGTAGTTGTGGCTCGTGGGCTCTAGAGCGCAGGCTCAGTAGTTGTGGCACACAGGCTTAGCTGCTCCGTGGCATGTGGGATCTTCCTGGACCAGGGCTCGAACCTGTGTCCCCTGCATTGGCAGGCAGATTCTTAATCGCTGCGCCACCAGGGAAGCCCCTAAAATAAATTTCTTAAAAACAGATTTTTATGTCTTTTTCTCCGCATCTGAGTATTTTATATCTATCATTTAACAGTTTTAAAATATAAGATAGTCATAGTCTCTCACAGCCAGGTTTTTCCTTTAGCTCCAAGAATATCCCTGATTATTATGTCTACTTTTGCTTGCACCCATTTATTAAATTACCACTAATAAAGGAATGCATTCTTACAGTCTGTTAAATCTGAAGGTAACTCACTTGCCTAGAATTTTCTCATAACAATAGTACAACTCTTGGTCAGCTGTGGTCATAATACAGCTTGCAATTACAGTACAAATAATCAAACCTAATTCAGATCCACAAGGAAGAAAATGTGGAAAAATAGTGATAAATTAGTTAAGCTGAAAATTTTAATACCTTTAGAGCAAACACTGTAGTCAAATTTTGCGAAGAAGTTTTTATGTTAAGAATTTTGTACATGAGCATCTTAAGAGTTATGTCTGTATTTCAGCAGATCAAACTTACCATCATGCAGTTGAAAATCAAGTTAATATGTAAATTAACCTTGAAAGCACAAGACATGAATTTACTAAATTCTGCAAAAGTACAAGTTGACTTCTGTAAACGGAATTTAAATTAAAACATTATGTAATATAAGTCAGGGGTGGGCAAACTACCAGCCAGCTGCCTGTTTTTGTACAGCAAGTGAGCTAAAAATGTTTTTTCACATTTTTAAATGGTTGAGGAAAAAATATCAAAGAATAATAATATTTTGTGACACTGAAAATCATGAAATTCAAACTTTAGTGTCCACAAATAAAGTTTTATTGGAACACTGCCATGTCTATTCAATTACCATTACCTATGACTGCCACAGAGACCTACGGCCTGCAAGGTCTAAAATATTTACTATCTGGCCCTTTACAGAAAACCCCTGATACTTTATATCATCAGATTTTAGTGCCTTGGCTTTAGAATCAAAAACATAATAACCTAATTTTTCACATTATGTTTTTCTCTGTACATCCTAAATCAAGACCAGGCCTAAATTGAGAGGACAGGCAAGTAATCAGGGTGAAAAATTGAAACGATGGGAAATGACTTTTCTTTGCCCCGTTTAAAAAATCCCTAAACCAAGCAAGAGGAAAAGATTTCTATTTCCCAGCACAGTTCAGTGATAAAAGCTGCGTGGGTTTGGTTGACAGTATGTTGTCTATCATGATTTAAGAGAGGGCAACTGTTTTGCAGAAAATTGCGTTGTCACTTGTCATGTTGGATGTAGCATCGTGGTATTTTGTTACTTGATTTAGGACAAGAAGTATAAATAGGGGATGGGAAGGAGAAGGCAGGGAGAGTAAGAGTTTTGTTGAAAGCGTTGCTAGAGTGGCAGGTGCCACTCTGTATTGGATAGCGTTTAAAATAAAATTTCTTTCCATGTCTTCTGCCAGAAAATGGACTTGTGGTGGAAAGTACTTGTTCTGCTAGGAAAGGAGAAAAGGAAAAGATATTTTACTGGGGTAGGGGATAGTAAGTGGAAAGAAGGGATTGCCTGGGCTGTTTCCACTCCACCCTGGCCAGAAAAGCCAGGGCGAATGCCGTAGGGGAAAAGCAAAGTCGGCCTTCTCAGCGTTCTCGGAGGGCAAGGGACCGGACGCGGGCTGCGAAGGCGGCTTTTATATTCTTTTTTGAGGAAGGCCGGCGCCACCTCTGCTGCCCAGCTTGCCATTTAGCCGGCTAGGTCGCAGCTCTATCAACCCGGAACCCGCTGGGTTACGGGGCCGGGGTATCTGGTACCCATCTCAGCCCCATCCCTCGGCCTGGCCCCTCCTCCAAGGAGCTTCCCGCACTGCGGAGAACCACCTGAAGGCGAAACCGCCATCTTAGGTCTGGGCAAAATCTGGCCGCTCCAAAACCCGCGCCAGGTCTTCCGAGGGCCACACGTCCTGCGCTGGGCCTCCGCCACTCACCCGGACCCTCGTTATACTCCGGCCCGGTCCGGCTGGAGTCACTGAACACGGTCCGGCTGAAGTTTCCCAGCCTCTGGCGGACCGGATCTGGCAGCTCCATGCTCTGGCCTTGGTACTGGCTCACTGCTGCGCCTTCGGGCGCTGTGGTGCTCTGAGGTTCCCACGGCAACCGGGAGGCGAGGGCGCTGGGGGCCCGGGCGCACGCGCGGCCGCACGGCACGGCCGAGGCGTGGGGCTCTCTGGAAGGGAGAGGAGTGCGGGGGAACCCATTCCTGCTGAGCGCCTAGCCAGGTGCAAAACCGCGGATTCCTTAGTCCTATTTTAAGCTCCACCACTTTAACGACGAATAAAAAAAATAATAAATGACCTGGGGTTGGACTGTGATACAAGGAGCTCTAATAACCTTGCCAGTGAGATGCAGCCTTTCTGGAAGGAAATGCAGAATGAAGGCAGAGCTTAGAGAACGTTCATGACCCAGTAGCTTATACGTGTGTGTGTGTGTGTGTGTGTGTGTGTGTGTATGTATACACACACACATACTCTCTTCTAGGAATATATGTTATTATATACTAAGAATATTTCATATATATACATGCCACACACACAACTCTCTCCCAGGAATTTATGATTATATTAGGAATATTTTATATATATACACCATATATTACATATATATATTTGATGGAATACATTGCAGCAGTTTTAAAACATGCTTGCGACGAATTTTTTTTTTTTTTTGGCTGCGTTGGGTCTTCGTTGCTGCACGCGGGCTTCTTATTGCGGTGGCTTCTCTTGTTGCAGAGCACGGGCTCTAGGCACGCGGGCTTCAGTAGTTGTGGCTCTCGGGCTTTAGAGCACAGGTTCAGTAGTTGTGGCACACAGGCTTAGTTGCTCCGAGGCATGTGGGATCTTCCTGGACCAGGGATAGAACCCATGTTCCCTGCATTGGCAGGCAGATTCTTAACCACTGCGCCACCAGGGAAGCCCTGAATATTTGATAATATGGATTAAATTTAAGTAAAAATTAAAAACCAGAAGTAAAACTAAATAGGAATGAACCTAATTTAGTAAATGTGTGTGTAAATATGTGGGAAGCAGAGAAGGGGAGGAGATGGCACAAGCACTGCGGCTTCAAAAAAAGACTAGAAGGAAATAATCCGAAATGTTAATAGTAATTTCTAGGTAGTAGATTGTGGGTGATTTAAAAGTTTTTAAACATTATGTATTTTCCAGCTTTCTCTCAAATAAGACATATTTTAAAAAAACTATTTAGGTATAATACATATACAGAAAAGGGAACAAACCGAATATACAGGTGTAACCAAAACCCAGATCAAGAAACAGAAACTTACCAGCACCCCCAGAAGCTCTCCATGCCTATTCCCTTACAGTGACTAACCCTCCACTTCTAACCGACCTTTCCTGACTTCTATAGCATAGAATAGTTTTGCCTATTTTTATTCTTTATATAAAAGTAATTATCCAATAAGTGCTTAAAAAAAAACACTAGTTCTTTGCCCTCAAAATTATTCTTATGAAATTCCTTCATATTGTTAAGTGTAGATTCTTTTTCCTTGTGGTGTGGCCGTACCACAATAAGTTTATCCATTCTACTGCTGATGAGCATCTGTGTATTTTCTAGTTTGGAGCTACTATCAGTAGTGCTGCTTTTGGTGAAAATATGCTTTGTGGTGAACATATGCATGTATTTGTGTTGACTTTGTTCCTAGGAATGAAATTGTTGGCTTATGAGGTACAACCCAGATTTCATAGATACTGCCACTTTTCCAAAGTGGCTGTACCAATTTCTACTGCCTCCAGTGACGTATGAGCATTTCTGTTGCTCCAAATCCGTCACCAGCGCTTGTCATTTTCCATGCTTTCCTTTTAGCCATTCTGATGGGTATGTGGTGAACAGTATTATTTTTACAATATAAAGAAAAACCACACATATTTATATAAATGTCAAGAGGAAGGTATGGGAGGAAATCGCTATATGGGTAGAATTTCAAAATAATTCAACAAATGTTAATTGCATTCCTACTCATTTTGGGGCATTGTCTTGGGCTAATAGGGTTATAGTCCCTCCCCATCAAGAAGAACAGCCAAGCGAGAGACGTGGAAACAAATAAGTACACTATATTTTAGTAAAGGAACATAGATGAGGAAGCAATTAATTCTGGTTGGGGATGTCAGGAGAAAGCTGGCTAACTTCTGCTTCTCTTCAAGGCGGAGCTCGGCCCTCAGCACCTCCAAAATGGCTTCTAGGACCTCCCTGAAGCTGGTTTAAGTGCCCTTCTCTGTGTTTCTCAAAGCATATTCTTCTGTGTTACTTTGGTCACAGTGCCAGTCACACTGTACTACAGTCTATTTATGTCTGTTTCTCTTGCTAGTTCACAAGCTCTTTGAGGTCAGGGATGGGCTTTCATCTTTATATCCTGAACACTAGCACAATGCCTGACCTAGAATGGGAACTAGATAACCATTGAATGAATAAAGGGAATAAAAAGTCTAAAGACCATTTCCCTATCTTCCCATTTCTAGTTCAAAGACTTAGCCAGGCTTCACTCTGTAGAATGGAGAATTGATGTATTAAAACACAGTTAACTATAGCAACCAAAACAATTTTAAACTTAGCAACGAAGAGTCAATTTTGATCTATTAAATTAACCAAGATTTTTATAAAGAGCACAGTGGAGCAGGAAGCCTCATGCTCTGCTGAATGGATTATAATTTGAACAATCTCACTGAGGAAAGCAATTAACAATGTGTACAAATTGCCTTAAAAATATTCCTGCCTTTAACACACTAATCCAGATTTTAAGCTCTATTTGGGGGAAATAATCATAAAAACAAAGTTTCATACTCCAAGATATTACTTCTAACATTATTGATTTTAGTTAAAAAAAAAAAAAAGAAAAAAGGTGGGGGGAGCATTTGAAATGCCCAACCACAGGACGTAGTTAAGCTGTAGTGGAAAGGATGCCTTTGGAAGCAGAGAGAGCAGTGTTCAAATCCCCTCAAATTCTCACTTCACCACGTAAGAGCTATGCGGTTGTTTTCAAACCTTTGTTTTGTAAAGTGAGGCTAGTGCTAATTAACTGTTACGGTTGATGTAAAGATTATATCATTAAATAAGGCTTTCTATAAGTGATAGCTATCATTGACACATCTATTAAAATGATATTTGTGAAGAAGAAATACCTACAATGGAGTGAAATCATGCTAGTATTTAAGTTTCTGAATTCAACTGTATCTGTGAGGCAATACCTCTATTGCTTTCCCAGTGGATGCAATTAACCATAAAATGGTCCATGAGTGTGTCCATGAATTCTTTTTTTTTTTTGCGTGCTTGAGTTCCTTTAAAGATTTTTTTCCTAGCATTGAAAAAAAATGTAACATATCTTGTTCAGACTGCAATTATTTCATCAAAATTCTGGAGGAAAAATTGATCGAATTATGGGTATTTTTACTTTTATTATTCAAATTTCCTACAATAACCATGCATTTCATAGTTTGAAATAAATCTTATTAAAAATAGAGAGGAAGGGCTTCCCTGGTAGCGCAGTGGTTGAGAGTCTGCCTGCCGATGCAGGGGACACGGGTTCGTGCCCCGGTCCGGGAAGATCCCACATGCCGTGGAGCGGCTGGGCCCGTGAGCCATGGCCACTGAGCCTGCGCGTCCGGAGCCTGTGCTCCGCAACGGGAGAGGCCACAACAGTGAGAGGCCCGCGTACCGCAAAAAAAAAAAAAAAAAAAAAAATAGGAAGAGGCAATGATGGTACAAAAATAGAGAAGGGTTTTGAGAGGAAAAACTTGTGGTTTGGAAAGAATCCTGCCATTATTGATGTCACAAAGGGCTCGAAAAACTTTCCAAATGTTACTGTTAGTTTATTCTCACAATATTTATAAAAAGCAATCACATTGGTGAAATACTGCAGAACAAAGAAGGGAATCCTACTTTTGTGGAATCAATAGACTAGTATAATTTGGGTTTCCCATATTCTAAACCTATTACTAAGGATCTAAAGAGAAGTATGGAGTCTCCATTCTCAAAATCATGGGAATCATTTCCAGCAAGGTTAATAAGTAATCCTGTAGAAGCAGCCACATAGCACAGGGAGATCAGCTTGGTGCTTTGTGACCGCCTAGAGGGGTGGGATAGGGAGACTGGGAGGGAGACACAAGAGGGAGGAGATATGGGGATATATGTATATGTATAGTTGATTCACTTTGTTATAAAGCAGAAACTAACACCATTGGAAGGCAATTATACTCCAGTAAAGATGTAAAAAAAAAGATTAATAAATAACCCTATAAAGTTAAACTGTTTACTTTTTTTTCTCTTTTAAAGAGACAGCCTTTATTTTAAGGATTTTTATATTGAAGAATTCAAAAAGTGGTAGGTTTTTGGAACTTATTGATCTGTATTTAAAAGGTACAGGTCAATCTGTTTACAAAGATTCACCAAAAATAATTTGAACAAGTGGGAAATTACAGTTAATACTACTAAAAGCTACTAAAATAATTCCAGGACGTGTGGTTTATCCGACATAACGATACTTCTAAGTGCTGTGACTGATATGAAACTGACTGTTTCTTACTTTTCTGAACACACAGTGGTATAATTAACAATATTCAATCACTTCTGTTCTTCCCTGAATATATAAAAAGTAAAATACCAGTTAAAAAACTAATATATTCTTTTCTTTAAATGTTTTTTACATATACAATGTCAATATTTTCGTTCCATAGTGGTGTGGTTTAAGAGGTTTTTCATTCACGAGTAAAACAACAATCCACCCAAAGGGAAATGATAGTCTATAGGCTGACAGTGCAAATAAAGAGTTTGGGAATGCAGCAACTGGCATTTCTAAAATACAACAGATAAAATTCTAAGAAGTTACATGCAATAATCTCAACTAAGCATCTGGCCACAGAACTAGAACATTTGATAATTTTACTGGTGATTTCAGTGGGACTCCAGATGTTTCCAAACTCAACTTGAACTATCATCTTAGGCTTTGTATTTTGCTTTTCCAGCTTCACTAATGACACAAACATGATTCACATCCCCGAAGTATTCATTATAGTCAAGGGCATATCCTACAACAAACTTGGCTAGAATTTCAAATCCAACAAAGTCTGGTCTGTATCCAGCACTTCAAGGGGTCCTTTTCACCAGCAAGCTTGCAACCTTGATCATCTTTGGATTATGCTGCTTGACCAGGGAAAGCAAGGTTTTCATTGTTTTGCCAGTGTCAATTATACCTTCCACAATCAACACATTCTTTCCAGTGAAAATTGAGAGATCATCTTCACCAATTACTTTTATGTCGCCTGTTGACTGGTCATTACAGTAGCTCTTCAGTCTGATAAAATCTACAGTCATAGGAATGGATCTATCACTATTTCTCTTCAGTACTTTGATGTAATCCAGCAGGTCAGCAAAGAATTTGTAGTCCCCGTTGAGCACACAGAGGGCCACGGTGTGATGGCCTCCCATCTCCTTCTTCACATCTTGAGCAAGACGTTCGGTCCTGTCCATAATTAGTCCATGAGGAATAAACAGCTTTTCCAAATCCTCAGCATAATGATTAGGTATACAAAATAAATCTAGGTCATAAGCTGGTTAATTATTGCTAATCACGATGCTGGGGCTGCAGATCGCCATAACAGAGCCGGCTGACCGGCCGGCTGAGGGCAGTTTGGGCTAAACTGTTTACTTCTTATACCAAACTTGATGGTCAGAGTAATAGCTACTTCTCCAATAATTGTTTAATGTATTTCATTGGGATTCAATTACATCTATGGTTTACTTTCCTAAATATTTATTTTCACAAAAATTTTGAACCTTGTGCAATGATTTGTTTCTCTTTGACCAGAGGCAAAGTTGTTTGGTAATAACATGTTACCCTATGTGACAAGAAACTGATTTGGTGAGTTATTAAATAACTTAATTTAAAATTACCTCTTACTATAATAAAGGTATAAATTCTTTCCACTTGATACTAATAAAGAGTTTAGAAACAATATTTTAAAGTGAACATGTTAATCAATTTATTGCCTTAAAATGAACTGTGAGAATTCCCTGGTGGTCCGGTGGTTAGGACTCTGCGCTATTACTGAGGAGGGCCTGGGTTCAATTCCTGATCAGGGAAATAAGATACCACATAGCCAAACAAACAAACAAAAACTGTGAGATATTTATAAGAATTTAGATAAATTTAAAGGTAAGTTATATATGGCACAATATCTTTAGATATGATTCCACATCAGCATCCACATTTAAAAAATCTTATTCTATACAGACAACTTATATGACTCAATATCAAAAAACCAAATAATCCAATCAAAAAATGGGCCAAAGACCTTAATAGACATTTCTCAAAAGAAGACATACAGATGGCTAACAGGCATATGAAAAGGTGTTCAACCTTGCTAATTATTAGAGAAATGCAAATCAAAACCACAATGAGGTATCACCTCACACCAGTCAGAATGGCCATCATCAAAAAGTCTATAAATAATAAATGCTGGAGAAAGTGTGGAGAAAAGGGAACCCTCCTACACCGATGGTGGGAATGTAAATTGGTGCAGCCACTATGGAAAACAGCATGGGGGTTCCTCAAAAAAAACTAAAAATAGATTTGCCATATGATCCAGCAATCCCACATCTGGACATATATCTGGAAAAGATGAAAACTCTAATTCAAAAAGACATGCACCCCAATGTTCATAGCAGCACTGTTTATAATAACAAAGACATGGAAACAAACTAAGTGTCCATCAACGGACGAATGGATAAAGAAGATGTGGGATACACTCAGCTATAAAAAAGGATGAAATATTGCCATTTGCAGCAACATGAATGGACCTAGAGAATATCATACTAAGTGAAGTAAATCAGACAAATATTATATGATATCACTTATATATGGAATCTAAAAAATAATACAAATGAATCTATATATAGAACAGAAACAGATTCACATAGAAAACAAATTTATGGTTACCAAAGAGGAAAGGGAGGGAGGGATAAATTAGGAGTATGGGATTAACAGGTACAGACTATTATACATAAAATAGATAAGCAAAAAAGCTTTACTGTATAATGCAGGGAACTATATTCAATATCTTCTAATAACCTATAATGGAACATAATCTAAAAAAAATAATTGAATCACTTTGTTGTATACCTGAAGCTAACACAATATTGTAAGTCAACTATACTTCAGTTTTAAAAAATCTTATTCTAAATTACCTGAAGTGTAATCTTATAATCCTCAAATTGTTAATGAATAATAAAAAGCTTTTGGAATCCCAAGTATAATATATTCTATTCACAACACTTTTCAAAGGTTTATAAGAAAGAACCAGGCTATGAATTACATAGACAGTCAAACCTCATGAAAGGAATTTTTCTTACTATATTAAGTGATATTTTAAGTCTGACTTTAATATTTTGTCTTCAAAGACATACCCATTGAGCATTCTTACTAGAAAGTTCTTTCCCTTTAAAAATACTGTGTATATTATAGTTTTTTTGTTCTGTGACATTTCTTTGTGTTAGATTACCGCACTCTTCATGTGCTATAGCAAGCAGCTGCTCCATGCGTCAAACTATGTGGGAAATGAGAATGACAAACCCAGGGAAGATCAGTAAAGCAAAACCTTTAAGGGAACCTCAGATCTGTCTAGTGAATTATGCTACTGATTAGGAGCAAGTGGCCATTTTACTGAATAAGTAATAAGTTCCATTTTTAGTGTGATAGTATTATTGTGCTAGTAATACTTTTTATATTGCACTGTAAAATGTGCATTATGTCCCCCTTTCTAAAAGGAAATTAATCCTTACCTTTTAGTGACTGTAATAAAATATTCCTCCCCCTCCACTAAGTTTTTTTTTTTGTGGTACGCGGGCGTCTCACTGTTGTGGCCTCTCCCATTGCGGAGCACAGGCTCCGGACGCGCAGGTTCAGCGGCCATGGCTCACGGGTCTAGCCGCTCCGCGGCATGTGGGATCTTCCCAGACACGAACCCGTGTCCATTGCATCGGCAGGCGGACTCTCAACCACTGCGCCACCAGGGAAGCCCTAAATTTTTTTTTCAAAACAAAAACTCATTATTAAAAAAAAAAACAACAAACAACAAACCAGAAAGGTAAAGATACACGACCATATTTAAATAATTCTACCTAATCACATCTATAACGTTTGATGGTTCCAGAGGACAAAATGACATGCCAGGAATATCATTACATCTTCCTCCAACGTACAGACACTAGAAAAGAAAACAGATGAAGTCTTTCATTTTCTTGATTTTTTTAAACTTATTTTTATAAATAATACCTCACTTAAGTAAGTTAATCTTTTTTTATCACATTTTTTAAATTAAAAGTCACAAAAATTATAATCATCCTCATCAGTTCACTCAGTCCCATGTAATTAATTTTTTTCTCATCTTGATCTTTTGTTAGCACTTTTATGAATTCATCAGTTTTCCATTAGAGTTCTGAAAATGCTTATTCATTCAGTTCAGCATTATAGTCAGTTACCAGAAACCTGTACTTGTCAGAGTCTTTTCCATGAATTCCTTGAAGATGAAACCCTTTTATAGGAACATTTTTGCAAAAACATCAGAGTACACCCAGAACTGTCCGTAAATGACAAAACACTTAAAAATGACCACGGTTAAAGATTTGATGAAAGTTCATAATAATGCAATTGACAAGGAAATTTAGTTATTTCTGAGATATACAGTTTAAAGTAATAACTAGAATTATGACTTATAACATTATACCAGAACATAAAAGATTTTTAGGAATTTCATGTAATGTCTGAAACATTTATATTAACATACTTCAATACAAATAACCCAAAGAAAGTTTAGTATTAGTTTTTTTTTAATTTTTAAATTTAATTTTTTTTTATACAGCAGGTTCTTATTAGTCACCTCCACCCCCCCGTGGCTTTCCCCCCTTGGTGTCCATACATTTGTTCTCTCCATCTGTGTCTCAACTTCTGCCCTGCAAACCGGTTCATCTGTACCATTTTTCTAGGTTCCACATACATGTGTTAATATATGATATTTGTTTTTCTCTTTCTGACTTACTTCACTCTGTATGACAGTCTCTAGATCCATCCATGTCTCAACAAATGACTCAATTTCATTCTTTTTTATGGCTGAGTAATATTCCATTGTATATATGTACCACAACTTCTTTATCCATTCGTCTGTCAATGGGCATTTAGGTTGCTTCCATGACCTGGCTATTGTAAATAGTGTTGCAATGAACATTGGGGTGCATGTGTCTTTTTGAATTATGGTTTTCTCTGGGTATATGCCCAGTAGTGGGATTGCTGGATCATATGGTAATTCTATTTTTAGTTTATTAAGGAACTTGCATACTGTTCTCCATAGTGGCTGTATCAGTTTACATTCCCACCAACAGTGCAAGAGGGTTCCCTTTTCTCCACACCCTCTCCAGCATTTGTTTGTAGATTTTCTGATGAAGCCCATTCTAACTGGTGTGAGGTGATATCTCATTGTAGTTTTGATTTCCATTTCTCTAATAATTAGTGATGTTGAGCAGCTTTTCATGAGCTTCTTGGCCATCTGTATGTCTTCTTTGGAGAAATGTCTATTTAGGTCTTCTGCCAAGTTTTAGATTGTGTTGTTTGTTTCTTTAATATTGAGCTGCATGAGCTGTTTATATATTTTGGAGATTAATCCTTTGTCCGTTGATGTGTCTACAAATATTTTCTCCCATTCTGAGGGTTGCCTTTTCATCTTCTTTATGGTTTCCTTTGCTTTGCAAAAGCTTTTAAGTTTCATTAGGTCCCATTTGTTTATTTTTGTTTTTATTTCCATTACTCTAGGAGGTGGATCAAAAAAGGTCTTGCTGTGATTTATGTCAAAGAGTGTTCTTCCTATGTTTTCCTCTAAGAGTTTTATAGTGTCTGGTCTTACATTTAGGTCTCGAATCCATTTTGAGTTTATTTTTGTGTATGGTGTTAGGGAGTGTTCTAATTTCATTCTTTTACATGTAGCTGTCCAGTTTTCCCAGCACCACTTATTGAAGAGACTGTCTTTTCTCCATTATATATCCTTGCCTCCTTTGTCATAGATTAGTTGACCATAGGTGCGTGGGTTTATCTCTGGGCTTTCTATCTTGTTCCATTGATCTATGTTTCTGTTTTTGTGCCAGTACCATATTGTCTTGATTACTGTAGCTTTGTAGTATAGTCTGAAGTCAGGGAGTCTGATTCCTCCAGCTCCATTTTTTTCCCTCAAGACTGCTTTGGCTATTCAGGGTCTTTGTGTCTCCATACAAATTTTGAGATTTTTTTGTTCTAGTTCTGTAAAAAATGCCATTGGTAATTTGATAGGGTTGCATTGAATCTGTAGATTGCTTTGGGTAGTATAGTCATTTTCACAATGTTGATTCTTCCAATCCAAGAACATGGTATATCTCTTCATCTGTTGGTATCATCTTTAATTTCTTTCATCAGTGTCTTATAGTTTTCTGCATACAGGTCTTTTGTCTCCCTAGGTAGGTTTATCCCTAAGTATTTTATTCTTTTTGTTGCAGTGATAAATGGGAGTGTTTCCTTAATTTCTCTTTCAGATTTTTTATCATGAGTGTATAGGAATGCAAGAGATTTCTGTGCATTAATCTTGTATCCTGCAACTTTACCAAATTCATTGAGTTGCTCTAGTAGTTTTCTGGTGGCATTTTTAGGATTCTCTATATATAGTATCCTGTCATCTGCAAACACTGACAGTTTTACTTCTTCTTTTTCAATTTGTATTCCTTTTATTTCTTTTTCTTCTCTGACTGCTGGGGGTAGGACTTCCAAAACTATGTTGAATAATAGTGGTGAGAGTGGACATCCTTTTCTTGTTCCTAATCTTAGTGGAAATGCTTTCAGTTTTTCACCATTGAGAATGATGTTTGCTGTGGGTTTGTCATATGTGGCCTTTATTATATTGAGGTAGATTCCCTCTATGCCCACTTTCTGGAGAGTTTTTATCATAAATGGGTGTTGAATTTTGTCAAAAACTTTTTCTGCATCTCTTGATGCATATGTTTTTTATTCTTCAGTTTGTTAATATGGTGTATCACATTGCTTGATTTGTGTATATTGAAGAATCCTTGCATCCCTGGGATAAATCCCAGTTGTTCATGGTGTATGATCCTTTTAATGTGTTGTTGGATTCTGTTTGCTAGTATTTTGTTGAGGATTTTTGCATCTATATTCATCAGTGATATTGGTCTGTCATTTTCTTTTTTTGTAGTATCTTTGTCTGGTTTTGGTATCAGGGTGATGGTGGCCTCATAGAATGAGTTTGGGAGTATTCGTTCCTCTGCAATTTTTTTGGAAGTCTGAGAAGTATAGGTGTTAGCTTGTCTCTAAATGTTTGATAGAATTCACCTGTGAAGGCTTCTGGTCCTGGACTTTTGTTTGTTGGAAGATTTTTAATCACAGTTTCAATTTCATTACTTGTGATTGGTCTGTTCATATTTTCTATTTCTTCCTGGTTCAGTCTTGGAAGGTTATACCTTTCTAAGAATTTGTCCATTTCTTCCAGATTGTCCATTTTGTTGGCATGGAGTTACTTGTAGGAGTCTCTTAGGATGCTTTGTATTTCTGTGGTGTCTGTTGTAACTTCTTTTTCATTTCTAATTTTATTGATTTGAGTCCTCTCCCTCTTTTTCTTGATGAGTCTGGCTAATGGTTTATCAATTTTGTTTATCTTCTCAAAGAACCAGCTTTTAGTTTTATTGATCTTTGCTATTGTTTTCTTTGTTTCTATTTCATTTATTTCTGATCTGATCTTTATGTCTTCTTTCCTTCTGCTAATTTTGGGTTTTGTTTGTTCTTCTTTCTCTAGTTCCTTTAGGTGTAAGGTTAGATTGTTTATTTGAGATATTTCTTGTTTCTTGAAGTAGGCTTGTATAGCTATAGACTTCCCTCTTGGAACTGCCTTTGCTGCAGCCCATAGGTTTTGGATCGTCGTGTTTTCATTGTTATTTGTCTCTAGGTATTTTTTGATTTCCTCTTTGATTTCTTCAGTGATCTCTTGGTTATTTAGTAATGTATTGTTTGGCCTCCATGTGTTTGTGTTTTTTACATTTTTCCCCCTGTAGTTCATTTCTACTCTCATAGCATTGTGGTCAGAAAAGATGCTTGATATGATTTCAATTTTCTTAAATTTATGGAGGCTTGATTTGTGACCCATGATGTGATCTATCCTGGAGAATGTTCCGTGTGCACTTGAGAAGAAAGTGTAATCTGCTGTTTTTGGATGGAATGTCCTATAAATATCAATTAAATCTATCTGGTCTGTTGTGTCATTTAAAGCTTCTGTTTCCTTATTTATTTTCAATTTGGATGATCTGTCCATTGGTGTAAGTGAGGTGTTAAAGTCCCCCACTGTTATTGTGTTACTGTCAATTTCCTCTTTTATAGCTGATAGCAGTTGCCTTATGTATTGAGGTGCTCCTATGTTGGGTGCATATATAGTTATAATTGTTATATATTCTTCTTGGATTGATCCCTTGATCATTATGTAGTGTCCTTCCTTGTCTCTTGTAACATTCTTTATTTTAAAGTCTATTTTATCAGATATGAGTATTGCTACTCCCGCTTTCTTTTCATTTCCATTTGCATGGAATATCTTTTTCCATCCCCTCACTTTCAGTCTGTATGTGTCCCTAGGTCTGAAGTGGGTCTCTTGTAGACAGCATATATATGGGTCTTGTTTTTGTATCCATTTAGCAAGCCTGTGTCTTTTGGTTGGAGCATTTAATCCATTCACGTTTAAGGTAATTATTGATATGTATGTTCCTATGACCATTTTCTTAACTGTTTTGGGTTTGTTTTTGTAGGTTCTTTTCTTCTCTTGTGTTTCCCAGTTAGAGAAGTTCCTTTAGCATTTGTTGTAGAGTTGGTTTGGTGGTGCTGAATTCTCTTAGCTTTTGCTTCTCTGTAAAGCTTTTCATTTCTCCATCAAAGCTGAATGAGATCCTTGCTGGGTGGAGTAATCTTGGTTGTACGTTCTTCCCTTTCATCACTTTAAGTATATCATGCCACTCCCTTCTGGCTTGTAGAATTTCTGCTGAGAAATCAGCTGTTAACCTTATGGGGGTTCCCTTGTATGTTATTTGTCGTTTTTCCCTTGCTGCTTTCAGTAATTTTTCTTTGTCTATAATTTTTTCCAATTTGATTACTGTGTGTCTCAGCATGTTTCTCCTTGGGTTTATCCTGTATGGGACTCTCTGCGCTTCCTGGACTTGGGTGGCTATTTCCTTTCCCATGTTAGGGAAGTTTTTGACTATAATCTCTGCAAATATTTTCTTGGGCCCTTTCTCTCTCTCTTCTCCTTCTGGGACCCCTATAATGCAAATGTTGTTGCATTTAATGTTGTCCCAGAGGTCTCTTAGGCTGTCTTCATTTATTTTCATTCTTTTCTCTTTATTCTATTCAGTGGCAGTGAATTCCACCATTCTGTCTTCCAGGTCACTTGTCTGTTCTTCTGCCTTAGTTATTCTGCTATTGATTCCCTCTAGTGTACTTTTCACTTCAGTTACTGTGTTGTTCATCTCTGATTGTTTGTTCTTTAATTCTTCTAGGTCTTTTTAAAACATTTCTTGCCTCTTCTCGATCTTTGCCTCCATTCTTTTCTGAGGTCCTGGATCATCTTCACTGTCATTATTCTGAATTCTTTTTCTGGAAAGTTGCATATCTCCACTTCATTTAGTTGTTTTTCTGGGGTTTTATCTTGTTCCTTCATCTGGTACATAGCCCTCTGCCTTTTCATCTTGTCTATCTTTCTGTGAATGTGGTTTTTGATCCATAGGCTGCAGGAGTGTAGTTATTCTTGCTTCTGCTGTCTGCCCTCTGGTGGATGAGGCCGTCTAAGAGGCTTGTGTAAGTTTCCTGATGGGAGGGACTGGTGGTGGATAGAGCTGACTATTGCTCTGCTGGGCAGAGCTCAGTAAAACTTTAATCGGCTTGACCGCTGATGGGTGGGGCTGTGTTCCCTCCCTGTTGGTTGTTTGGCCTGAGGCAACCCAACACTGGAGCCTACCTGGGCTCTTTGGTGAGGCTAATGACAGACTCTGGGAGGGCTCACACCAAGGAGTACTTCCTAGAACTTCTGCTGCCAGTGTCCTTGTCCCCACATTGAGCCACAGCCACCCCCCGCCTCTGCAGGGGACCCTCCAACACTAGCAGGTAGGTCTGGTTCAGTCTCCCCTGGGGTCACTGCTCCTCCCCCTGGGTCCCAATGCGCCCACTACTTTGTGTGCGCTGTCTAAGAGTGGAGTCTCTGTTTCCCCCAGTCCTGTCGAAGTCCTGCAATCAAATCCCACTAGGCCTCAAAGTCTGATTTTCTAGGAATTCCTCCTCCCGTTGCTGGACTCCCAGGTTGGGAAGCCTGACGTGGGGCTCAGAACCTTTAGTCCAGTGGGTGAACTTCTGTGGTATAAGTGTTCTCCAGTCTGTGAGTCACCCACCCAGCAGTTATGGGACTTGATTTTACTGTGATTGCACCCCTCCTACCGTCTCATTGTGGCTTCTCCTTTGTCTTTGGATATGGGGTATCTTTTCTGGTGAGTTCCAGTGTCTTCCTGTCGATGACTGTCCAGCAGCTAGTTGTGATTCTGGTGTTCTCACAAGAGGGAGTGAGAGCATGTCCTTCTACTCCTCCATCTTGGTTCCTCCCCTCCACTAAATATTGATACATCTTACCCCCCCTTTCTTGTTTTATTTATTTATTTATTTTTGGCTGCTCTGGGTCTTCATTGCTGCACACGGGCTTTCTCTAGTTGCGGCAGGCAGGGACTACTCTTCATTGGTGTGCATGGGCTTCTCGTTGCGGTGGCTTCTCGTTGTGGTGGCTTCTCGTTGTGGAACATGGGCTCTAAGCATGCGGACTTCAGTAGTTGCAGCACGTGGGCCCCAGAGTGCGTGGGCTTCAGTATTTGTGCACAGGCTCAGTAGTTGAGGTTTGCGGGCTCTAGAGCTCAGGCTCAGTAGTTGTGGGGTGCAGGTTCAGTAGTTGCAGCTCGCGGGCTCTAGGGCACAGGCTCAGTAGTCGTGGCGTGCGGGCTTAGTGCCCCACAGCATGTGGGATCTTCCCAGACCAGTGATTGAGCCCACGTCCCCTGCATTGGCAGGTGGATTCTTAACCACTGGACCACAGTGGAAGTCCATCTCTTGCTTGTTTTAAACTGTGGTTTTGTGCTTTTAACAAATAGTATACTTTGTCTTCAATAATGTACTATACGTTGCTTAGTCAAGTTCAGTTTTGATCCCCAATCACATCAAAATTGTAAGGGCAGAAATCTTATAAATGGACAATTTAGTATTAAAATGATGGGTGTACACATAGGTAAAAGAGTTCAAAAAAATTCAAATGATTTATTATATTTATATAGATAAATAACACAACTCTCCAAATTTTCTTGAAGGTAAATTTGCTTTGCAAAATAGAAAATCATTGCAATTTTTTCCTATATCCCTTTCCTTTTCCTATTATATTTTTAGCTAATACAGAATTGTTCTTTTTTTTTTTTTTCCAACACATGCTGTGAAGATTAACAGAACTTCCAGGTGGTTGGAGACAAGTGTAATAGTATGTCAACAGGGATGTTCCCTGGGCCCTGGCTGAGTTCTAATGCTGTGCACGTAAGGAGATGAGCTCACATATTCTAAGTTCAGGGACCACCTGTGGTTAGGCCAGCCCACCTATAGTTAGGCCAAGAAATGTCAATACAGGGAAACAGCCCAAACACCAAACATCCCCTACCCCATCCCATCCCTACTCCCTGAAGTGTAAGGAAAGGGTGAGTAGAGATAAGGTTAGCTTTTTGTGAAGTAGAATATTCATAAGGTTACTCTATTCCCTCTCTTCACCCCATTCTCACTGTAATAAAGGAGATGGAGGCACTTCTTCCTCTTAAAGTCTAGAGAAGAGCATTCAAGAGAATTGCTTATAAAGTTTAGAGATGCCCAACCTTCCCCCTCTCCTAGGTTGGAGACTGGTGATTGTCTCACCTCTGATCTCTCCTGGACTGGCAGAGTGCTCAAGTGTTCTAGGACAAGGAGAAGGGGCAGTAGAGAGATGATCTAGATGAAGGAAGGGACACCACAGTCGCCCACATTGCCCCCTCCAAGAGAGGCTGCTCACTGGACCCTGTGTGGAGGAGGTCAAGTAGATGCAAGATATGCCTCAAGGAATTGAGCAGCAGGGAGGCACCCCAAGGACCTTCAACAATGAAGGAGCCAGAACTTGGATTCTCTCCAGTTTAGAGAGCGTTGAAAATCTGACAGGGTTAACTAGAGAAGCAGCAGCATCCAAAAGAGAGGGAATTACCATCTTCCTACTGGGGAGCCACATAAGATAGCCACTTCTTCATTTCTCCTCTTGCCCTGACATTAGAAGTGAAGCACTGGAAAGAAGGAGAGGGAAGGATGTACAGAACAGAGCGCTCCTGCCCTCAACCCTCTCTGCCCCCCGCTCCCCCCCACTCCCTGCCACATACTCCAAGCCACTAGCAACAGACTTGTCTGCCTTTCTCTGGAGGGAAGGGAGGAAAAATAGTTTTAATTCAGTTTGAAGCTTAGTAGAAAATGAACAGAATTGAACCTTACTTGCCAGAATGAGATGATCCTAATAACTTGAAGAGGTGGATAAATAGAATCGAGCCAAGGTGTGATGAAGAGAGTTGACACCCAGCAAGAAAATGGCAGGGGCAGAGCACAATTTTGGGGGGAGATTATTGGAAAAATAAAGCCATTTCATATTTATAACCCAATGAATTGCGAGTCCTCAAGGAAGTAGTTACAAAGTCAGATAGAGTTCTAATTTTTACAGGGGAGTGGGATGATCGATTCTGAACAACACAGACTGGTGAGAGTGATATAAATCCAGGTAAATTAAAGTGGTTTTATTCTTTTCTCTCCTTTTTTTTTTTTTTCGGTACGCGGGCCTCTCACTGTTGTGGCCTCTCCCATTGCGGAGCACAGGCTCCGGACACACAGGCTCAGCGGCCATGGCTCACGGGCCCAGCCGCTCTGCGGCATGTGGAATCTTCCCGGACGGGGGCACAAACCCGCGTCCCCTTCATCGGCAGGTGGACTCTCAACCACTGCACCACCAGGGAAGCCCTATTCTTTTCTCTTAATTGAAGTATAACATGCGTACAAAAAAGTATACACATCATAAGTGTAGAGCTCCATGAATTTTGACTAAGTGTACCCATCTGTGTAACCGGCACCAGATCAGGAAATAGAATGCTACCAACAGCCAGAAACACCCCCATGTATCCCCTTTCAGTCATTAACCTCCTCCTCCTCCTCCTCCTCAAGTCACTGCTATCTTGATTTCTATATGTGTAAGTTAATTTTGCCTGATTTTATTTTTACATAAATGAAATCCTATATTATGTACCTTTTGTGTTTACTTCTTTCATTCAGCATCACATTTGTGAGATTCATCCACGTTGTTGTGTGTAGAAGTAAATGGAAATCGTCCATTTTCATTGCTGTGTAATATTTTGCTGTTTGAATACACCATGAATTTTATTCATCCAAATGGTAATGTACTTTGGGTTTTTTTCCCCCAGTTTGGGGCTATTACAAAGAGTGCTCCTGGACTTACTTGCTAATATTTTATCTAGGACTTTCACATCTATGTTCCTGAGAGAGATTAACCTGTAATTTTTCTTTCTTGTGATATTCTTGCCAGCTTTTGGTGTTACAGTTATACTGACCTCATACAATAGTTGGAAATATTCCTTCTTTTTCTGTTTTCTGGAAGATTTTCTGTAATATTCATGTTTTTCCTATTGTGTTTTGAAAAATTCACCAAAGAAGCCATCTGTGACTAAAGTTTTCTTTGTGGGAAGGTTTAAAATTATAAATTTAATTTAAAAAATTTTGGGGGGCTTCCCTGGTTGCACAGTGGTTAAGAATCCGCCAGCTAATGCAGGGGACATGGGTTCGATTCCTGGCCCGGGAAGATCCCACATGCCACGGAGCAACTAAGCCCGTGTGCCACAGCTACTGAGCCTGTGCTCTAGAGCCCGTGCTCTGCAACAAGAGAAGCCATGACAATGAGAAGCCTGCGTACCGCAATGAAGAGTAGCCCCGCTTGCCTCAACTAGAGAAAGCCTGCACACAGCAACGAAGACCCAACACAGCCAAAAATAAAAACAAATAAATAAAAAAATTTATTAAAAAAAATTAAAAGATAAAGAAATAAATTTTTAATTGAAATATAGTTGATTTACAAGGTGTTAATTTCTACTGTACCGCAAAGTGATTAAGTTATATATATGGGGCTTCCCTGGTGGCGCAGTGGTTGAGAGTCCGCCTGCCAACGCAAGGGACACGGGTTCGTGCCCCGGTCGGAAGATCCCACACGCTGCGGAGCGGCTGGGCCCGTGAGCCATGGCCGCTGAGCCTGCGCGTCCGGAGCCTGTGCTCCGCAACGGGAGACGCCACAACAGTGAGAGGCCCGCGTACCGCAAAAAAAAAAAAAAAAAGTTATATATATGTATATATGTGTATGTAATGGAAAAGAATACAAAGGATGTATATATATGTATATACCTATATACATACATATACATACACATATATACATTCTTTGTATTCTTTTCCATTATGGTTCATCATAGGATATTGAATATAATTCCCTGTGCTATACAGCAGGTCCTTGTTGTTTATACATTCTATAATATAATAGTTTGTATCTGCTAACCCCAAATTCCCACTCCATCCCTTTCCCACGATGAATTTAATTTTTTAATAGATAGAACTACTTATATTTGCTATTTCCTTTTTGTCCACTCTGTTAAGTTGTATATATCTAGCAATCTGTCCATTTCATTGGCATGCAGTTGTTTATAATTTCCTCTTATTATTATATCCTTTATAAAAATTGAGTTGTAATTGACATGCAACATTATATTAGTTTCAGGTATGTAACATAATGATTTAATATTGGTGTATATTGCAAAATGATCGCCACAATAAGTCCAGTTAACATCCATCACCACACATAGTTACAAAATTTTTTTCTTGTGATGAGAACTTTTAAGATTTACTCTTTTAGCAGCTTTCAAATATCCAATACAGTATCATTAACTATAGTCACCATGCTGTACATTATATCCCCATGACTTATTCATTTTATAACTGAAAATTTGTACCTTTTGATTCCCTTCCCCCTTTTCACCCTTCCCCCCCTACCCCCTTGCCTCAGGTAACCACCAATCTGTTCTTTATATCCATAAGCTTGTTTTTATCTTTTTCTCTCTGACTTATTTCACTTAGCATAATGCTGTCAAGGTCCATCCCTGTTTTCACAAATGGCAAGATTTCATTCTTTTTTTATGTCTGAGTAATATTCCATTGTGTGTATATATCACATCTTCTTATTCATTCATCCATCAGTGGACACTTAGGTTGTTTTCACACCTTGGCTATTGTAAATAATGCTGCAATAAACATGGGGATGCATATATCTTTTTGAATAGTGTTTTTATTTTCTTGGATAAATACATAGAAGTGGAATTGCTGGATCAGATGATAGCTCTATTTTTAATTTTTTGAGGAACCTCCATACTGGTTTCCATAGTGGCTGCACCAATTTACATTCCCACCAGCAGTGCCCAAGTGTTTCCTTTTCTCCACATCCTTACCAACACCTGTTATTTCTTGTCTGTTTGATAATAGCTATTCTGACAGGTGTGAGCTGTATATTCTTAATGCTGACAGGATCTATACTGATATCTCTCCTTTTCTTCTTGGTATTGGTTATTTGTACCTTCTTTGTTTTTTCTTGATCAGTGTTGACAGGGGGTTTGCAACTGTTTAGTCTTTTCAAAGAACCAATATTTGGCATTTGGTTTTCTCCATATTTGTCTTCTGTTTCTTAATTTCTTTTCTAATCTTTATCATTTCCTTCTACTTTCTGTGGCTTTCACTTTCTTTGAATATGATTTTTTAGATAGATATGTAGATCATTGGTTTTCAGGTTCTCTTATTTTTAATAGGTACATTAGAAGTTATAAAATTTCCCTTAAGTTTGGCTTTTACTAAACTACAAATTTTGATATGTAGTATTTTTCTTACCATTTTGTTGAAAATATGTTCTAATTTCCATTGAGATCTCTTCTTTGACCCATTGGATATTTAGAAGTATATTGTTTTTATTTCCAAACACTAGGGAACTTCTAGTTACCTTTTTGTAATTGATTTCTGGCTTTATTCCATCGTAGTCAAAGAGTTTAGTATTATTCTAATCCTTTAATATTTGTTGAGACTTGCTCTATTGCCCAGCATATGGTCAATTTTAATAAATGTCTAGGTACACTTGACAAGACAATGTTTCCTTCAGTTGTTGGATGCAATGTTTGGATGGTTAGTTTATGTGTCAGCCTGACTGCACATCACTTAGGTGATACCCAGATAGCTGGTAACACATTAATTCTAGGTATGTCTGTGAGGGTGTTCCTGGAAGAGATTAGCATTTGATTCAGTAGGCTGAGAGCAGAAACCCCCCTCACCGATCCACTGGGGCCTGAATGGAACAAAAAGGGGAAGGAAGGGTGAATTCACTCTCTCTGTTCTTGGGCTGGAACATCCATCTTTTTGTCCTCAGACATCAGAGCTCCTGGTTTTCAAGCCTTCAGGCTGAGACTGAATTGTACCACTGGCTCTCCTGATTCTGCAGCTTACAGATAGCAGATTGTGGGACTTCTCTACCTCCATAACTCTTAGTGAGCCAATTCCTATTAAAAAAAAATACAAACATACATACATATATAGGTGTATACACGCACACAAGTTGAACAACACGGGGGTTAGGGGTACAGACTCCCCACAAAGTCAAAAATCCACATATAACTTACAGTTCGCCTTTCTTGTATGCGGTTCCTCAGAATCCCTCATTCCGCATCCTCAGATTTAACAAACCTCGGATGGTGTGACACTGTAATATTTACCACTGAAAAAAATCCACATGTAAGTGGACCCATGAACTTCAAGCCTGCATTGTTCAAGGGTAAACTCTATCTATCTATCTATCTATCTATCATCTACCTTTCTTTCTATTAGTTCTGTTTCTCTAGAGAACCCTGACTAATGAAAGTGTTCTATTTAAGTCAGTTAGGTCATGTTTGTTAAATGTTAGTTAAATCTTCTATATTTTGATTTTTTTGTCTGTTTGCTCTATCAGTCACTGAGGAAGGTATGTTAAAAACCTTCATTCTGATTGCGAATTTGTCCATTTCTCCTTTTAGTTCTGTTAATATTCTTTATGATATTTTGAAACTATGTTATTAGGAACTTAGAAATTTAGAATTGTCATGCCTTCCTGGTGAGTTGATCTTTCTATCATTATGAAATGTCTTTTGTAACTCTGGAAATGCTTTTGCTTTACCACATAATTTTCTATTTCTCTCACTTTTTCTGTGTTCCCTTTTATCTCCTTTCTTGCTTTCTTTGGATTTATTTTAAATTGTGTTATAGCTCCCTCTACTAGCTTGTTAGGTATGCATTCTTTATTACTTCTTTTGTGGTTACCCTAGAGAAAAATGCAGCCTTGAATCTAATACAAATGAATACTTTACCACCTCCCAGACAATGTAAGGACTTTAGAACACTCTACTTGCCCCTATCCTGCCTTTTGCCTTAATGTTGTTACATATTTTAATTCTACATACAATTGAAACCCCACAATATGTTATTATTATTGTTTTATGTTAATATTCATTTAGATTTACCCAGGCTTTTACTCTATTGCTCTTTATTCCTTCTTGCACTTCTATGCTTCTCTCTGGGATTATATTCCCTCTTTCTTTCAGTATCAGTTTTCTAGCAATAAATCCTCTCAGATTTTGTTGGTCTGGAATGTCTTTATTTTGCTTTCATTTTTGAAGGATATTTCACTGGGTGTAGAATTGTAGGTTGGCAGAATCTTTAAAGATGACAGACATACCATTGCCACTTTTTCCATTATTTCTGATGATAAGGCAACCATTAGTCTTATTCTTGTTCTTTTGTAGATATTGTACCTTTTTCTCTGGCTACTTTGAAGATTTTACTTTGTCTTTGATTTTCAGTGTTTGACTATGATGTGTTTAGATATGAATTTCTAATTTTTAAAAATTCACATCTCAAGGTTTATAGCTCTTCTTGTGGCTGATATATTTTGGAATTTTAAAAAATTATTGGGTGTTATTTATTCAAATATTGCTTCTTCCCATTTTCTCTTTTTTTTTTTCTCCCCATGCTTTGGTCTATGAATATATATATAAGGAAAATTTGTGATTATTAGACAGAGTATGTTTATTATGAGCATACCATGTCATTCTAACCTCATTTTCTTCTTTGTCAGAATTAGCAAATTAGTAGTATCAGGCACATCAGTCACAGTGCCTACCATAACAGTGTTTAACTTCTAGATGAAAATGACTTACCCATAGCCTCCTGCTCGGGGAAGCAGAGTTGGGCTACTCTTTGCACAGTGGTAGCTAATCAGATTAGCTCTCTCCATGACTTGTAGTGGGACAATGTAGAAGAAACTGGTTAGTCAATTTCAAAAGAAGAGCAAAGCAGATCTTGAAACAGAAGCCAGTACTTGAGGGAGGCACCATGTAGGTCATAAAAGAGAGAATAGAAAGAGCATGTTTACTCCAGAACTGCCTTGATTCTTGGGATTTATTTAGTTTTAGGTACTGGATGTGTAATCTTACAAAAACGCTAATTTCTTTATTTCTCTTTTTTTTGGATTACTCATTTTTTATTTTTATTTTTTTTACACCTTTATTGGAGTATAATTGCTTTACAGTGTTGTGTTAGTTTCTGCTGTACAACAAAGTGAATCAGCTATATGTATACATATATCCCCATATCCCCTCCCTCTTGAGCCTCCCTCCCACCCTCCCTATCCCACCCCTCTAGGTTGTCACAAAGCATTGAGCTGATCTACCTGTGCTATGCAGCAGCTTCCCACTAGCCATCCATTTTACATTTAAAAACCCTAATTTCTTAAGGTGACCTAAATGAGTCTGTCTTCATTGCAATCAAGGGACTAATGTACTAGGGAAATGCGGCTGAATGTGTATCTGAGCTTCAGCAAAGTACTTCATTAAGATATGTAATACCTTGTCTTAAGACAAGATTGAGAAATTTTCACTAAATGTTGAGTGTAAATCAGTGAATTAGAAACTTATTAAGTGGTCATACCCAAAGGACACTAATTAAAAAATTGCTTCAGTCTGGAGGGAGGTTGTTTTTTGATCTAGTTTTTATTTTTGCTTTTGCTTTTGTTTTTACTATAAAGTTCTTCCCTTGACCTTGTTCTAGTCAACATTTTTATCACCCCTTTTGCTGAGGACATGCTTATCAAATTTACTGAGGAAAAACACATTGTTTAGCAGGATCCTTCAAGCTGGAACAATGGCTAAGTCCAAAAAGATAATATTAAATTTTTTTTATTTCAAAAATAATACTTGGGAGCTTGAGGCTTTTTAGGGCATGAGCCACCTCGTCTCCTTGCATCGCCTTGCAATAAACCTTTCTCTGCTCCAAAAAAATAATAATAATAAATGTCAATTGCCAAATACTGAGAAAATTATTCTTTTTTTACAGTCTATTTTTTTGTGAAAAATATAATTAGGATAACAATTTAATACGATTTTCTAAACATTTTAACACTTTGAAATCATAAACATTTCCAAATCATTATTATTTTTCAATATTATTTTAATATAACATAATTTATTTAATCAATCTCCTCTCAAAACATGCTGTAATACTGTTTTCTAAACTTTTTTCTTTTGTTTCAAAATCAAACGGTTTTCAAATCATTAAATAATATTTTCTCAATTGCACGACTGTACTGTTATTTATGCAATTAGAGTATGTTGCCCCCTTTTTGTCTTTAAGATTACCATGAATATTCCTATGGCATTATTTTTAGAAAAATGTTACAGTTATTTCTTTCTGATAAACTCCTAGCAATGTATGAGAATCTTGGCTTGTTTCTCTGTTGCTTCACCATTGAATATTATGATTTTCAAAATTCCTGCCATTTTATAAGCACAAATTAGAGTCTTGCTTTATTTTGCATTTCTTTGAATACTAGTGAAGCTGAACATTGTTTCATGCATATATTGACTATTTGCATTTCTTGTTTTGGAGCATCTATGTTCATGTCTTTCATTCATTTTTTAACTAGAGTGTATATCTTAACGTTTCTTAAGGGCTTTTATATATTATGCACATTAATCCTTTCTTGAAATACATATTGCAAATATTTCTTCCAAGTTTGTCATTTTTCTTTTGCTTATGAAGTTTATTTTTCTGACAAAAAGATTTTCACCTTTAAGAAGTTAAATCTATAATCATTTAATTTTTTTGATTTTTAATTTTTTTATTTTTGGCTGCGTTGAGTCTTTGTTGCTGTGCGCAGGCTTTTCTCTACTTGAGGCGAGTGGGGGCCACTCTTCGTTGCGGTGCGCGGGCTTCTCATTGCGGTGGCTTCTCTTGTTCTGGAGCATGGGCTCTAGGTGCACAGGCTTCAGTAGTTGCAGCACGCAGGCTCAGTCGTTGTGGTACGTGGGCCCTAGAGTACGCAGGCTTCAGTAGTTGTGGCGCATGGGCTCAGTAGTTGCAGTGCGCGGGCTTTAGGGCGCGCGTGCTTCAGTAGTTGTGGCACATGGGCTTAGTTGCTCTGCGACACGTGGGATCTTCCTGGACCAGGGATTGAACCCATATCCCCTGCACTGGCAGGTGGATTCTTAACCACTGCACCACCAGGGAAGTTCCCGTTTAATTGTTTTTAATTGTTCTTGCCTTTCATATCCTACTCAGAAAGAGATCCTTATATTATATAACTGTTTACCTATATCTTCTATCATATAATATTTAATATGAATAGAGTGAAGACCAGCTCTTGGGTTCAGAATACCAATTACATAACCTCTGGTTGGGGGAGCTTTGAGGTTGCCAGCATCAGTGTGCTTTGGCTGCCAAAAATCTCTTGGGATCTTGGACTTCATTAGTAAAAGCTTAAGGTCCAGAATCAGGAAAGCTATAGTTCTGTAACACTGCCAAAACTTCAGAGTATGTTTGATTTAAATGTGGTTGA
The DNA here is from genome assembly GCF_005190385.1 of Monodon monoceros. NCBI lineage: Eukaryota > Metazoa > Chordata > Mammalia > Artiodactyla > Monodontidae > Monodon > Monodon monoceros. The sequence goes on along the minus strand of NW_021703775.1, from coordinate 36,221,510 downwards.
GATTATTTTATTGGCTAATATTTTAACAGTTGTCGGGGAATCTGTGTAATCAAAAACACTTCCTCATCCTCAAGGTAAGGCAAACAGTTTTCACAGAAAACAAGGTAAAAAAGTACAGCTTCAATAGTTTGTTTTTCTTTCAGACTGTCAGATACAGACATCACAGGCATTAACCTCTATTAAAACTCAGAAACCTCCATGCTTCTTTTTTTTGGGGGGTGGGGTACGCGGGCCTCTCACTGTTGTGGCCTCTCCCATTGCGGAGCACAGGCTCCGGACGCACAGGCCCAGCGGCCATGGCTCACCGGCCCAGCCGCTCCGCAGCATGTGGGATCTTCGAACCCGTGTCTCCTGTATCGGCAGGCGGACTCCCAACCACTGCGCCACCAGGGAAGCCCTCTCCATGCTTCTTTTAACCGCACCTCAATTTCCAAAACATTAGTACATGTTCTGACAAAATTTGCTTGACATAGTGAGGCTTCCTTTTAAAATCAAGGAGACAGCGATACCTACTACTGCCTCTTCCACTCCCCACATTTTATTTACACTAAACCAGGCAAGAAAAAGAAAAAAGGAGAAGAAGAAAGAAAGAAACAAAAGGTGTAAGGATTGGAAAAGGAGAAACAAAATTGTCATTATTTAGAATCAGAATTTCATATGCTTTTAACTTCTTAGTCCTCACCTGGACTATTTCATTAGCTGTATGTATCACATTTTAAGACTACTGTGTGGACATAAACCAAAAGAGATTTGTAGGGAAATAATCATGGTGGTGACAAGGAGGGGACTTTGAAAACATGGCATATGAGGAAAATATTTGAAAATATTTTACACGGGGAAAAGACTCACAGGAGGGAAAAAAAAGAGCCAAATTATCTTGTTTTAAGCTACTTAAAGAAAAAAATTGTTATGTGTAACAGTGATTTTTTTTTTTTTCCTGAAAGGCCCAAGGAAGTGTAGTCAGGATCATTAAGGGGCAAGGGGAAGAGAGACTTAAGCTCTGGCAGAACTTTTAAGAGTTAGTGATTCAAAATTCTTAGAAGGATGCCTTAGGAGGTGAAAAGTACTTTGTCACTAGAGGTTTTCAACCAAAGGCTGAGTGACCATGTGGCAGGAATGCTGTAAGAATGAAAAAGCTCACATTTCTTGAGCATCCAATGTGTGCATGTACCGAGCCATGCACTATCTCATTTAATCATGGCAACCCAGTGAGGGATGTTCTATCGTATTCCCATTTAACAAATGCAACAGAAGCAGAGAGAATCTAAAGTCCTGCCTGGTATCACATAGAAGGTAAGTATGAACTGCCCAGGCAGTTTGTTTCCAGAGCCTCACCTCTGAATCAATGTACATTGTTTGCAAAGAGTGGTTGGCTTCCATAACCTTCAAGATTTCATCAAATCCTGAGATTGTATAATTGTGCAGAGGGGAAAGTCATGCCTTAAGGGATTTATATTAAAGATTAATTTTGTTGGCAGTGATGTTAGGTGGCTCCTGTTTTAGTATCTAATCTTTAAGTTATGAATAAAATCAAAGTCACTGAAAATCCACCCATCATTTCTAAATTAGAAAGCTGTTGGATATTCATATATCTACCAAGGTACAAGTAAGTTGGTAGACAATGGCTGGGATCCCAGACAGATGCTCTTGGGCTCTGGCAATAAGACTAAGCCTATAAATATCAAATGTAGTATGTCTTGCAAAACCAAATATCAGCAGTTTTGAAGTGTCATGGTGTTTTGTGTGTTTTGTGTGTGTGTTTTTTTTTTCTTCTAAGTAGATCCAGCAATTGATCTTGGGCTACTTTGATAGCACCTAAAACAAAATTGTTTTATTCAGCATTTTTGAGTGTTATATCGTGGAGTTATAGGTTATATCATACCACTCACAGAATGCTGTTTAAAATTTGCAGCTAGGTACATTCTTCAATATCTATATATAACTTCTTAAAATATAGAAACCAGATCAAATATATATAGAAATAATGTGTGTGCAAGAGATAAATACAGAGATTGGCCATTTGCCATTGTTAATAGGAAGAAAGGCATGCACAATGAGAGTTTTAACAAATTACAAATGCCGAGAAGAAAATAATACGGCTGTGTTTGAAAAGATCATGCTATTTACTTGACAGGCTCTGCCAGGGCAAAGTTACAGCTGTGGCCCTGCTTTGCAGATCATTTAAACAGGCTTTTCTTTATGTCACTGACACTTTAGTCGCATCCACAGAGCTTTGCCATCAGTAAATAATAATTATTATGTGGGAGAAGATAGCCTATGAGCAGCCCCAGTGTTACCACCACAAATAAATCAATAGAAACACATGTTAGTTAAAATGGTTTTTGCTTATTTTTCCAATTTATTAACACCATCAGTCTTGTTAGAAGAAAAATAGATTATCATTTTAAAAAATTGTAAACAGTGATATGTGTGTGTTTGCATGTGTATATACAAAAAAAATCAGGATTGTCTTTTTAATGTGTTGTTTTCTGATCCTCTCAGTTTAAAATTTTTTCTGTATTCTTTATAGTTGCAGATTTCTCATACTATCATTTCCTATGTCTTGTTATCTTTGTATTCATCTACCTAAGGAAACATGGAGCGGTGGAGAGTGTCAGATGGTCTGGTTTTGAGCATCCTAGCTGTAACAGTTGAATTCTCTGAGATTCAGTTTCTCTATCTACAGTAATACCTACCCAACCATTGTTGTGCAGATGAAAAGAAATCATGAACACAGAGGTGTTCTGTAAACTATGAAGAATCATACCAAGGTCAGGTCCAAAGGTCCATTTCTCCCAGCTTAATCTTTGAAGGAGACTTAAAAGATCTATAAACTATCTTTCAAGTAACTAACATTGGAAATAAGCATGGAAATGAATACTGGTAGACTCAAGGGAGACATATTTCATGTAACTCTTTTCTATTTTTCCTTTTTTTAGCTTTCATGGAGAATTACAAGGGCTACTGATCATGTTTATTCTAGCGAAAATTCCTGTGGTTGTTATTCTAGCTGTTGTTCTAGGGATGTAAGAAACACTAGAAGCAAATTGTGGGTAGCTAAGAGAAAGGGACAACATGTGTGGGTGTGGTTGGGACTTAATCAACATTATTGAATTAATACATATGAATGTAACCAACACCCCCATGTTGCGTTAATTTTTAGAAATTTAAGGGGGAAATGGCTGGGCAATTGCTTTGAGGCTTCGTTTCTCAGAGCCAATAGGGTACTTCAGCACTACAGGAGTATGTGGGACAGCAAAACCCAGAGTGAATTTCTCACGCATTCTACTGCCTGAAGCCTTCCCGAAAGTCACACGAGGCATTAATTGGGGGGGGGGGGTTCTGTGGAAAACCGATCTTCTGACATTTTTCTAGAATGTGACTAGAATTTCAAATTGCTTTGTTTATAACAAGTTAGCTGGGTTTTTCTTTCTTCCTTTTGTCCTTAAATAAAAGAAACGCTGATCCTTTAAAAGCTTGGGGAGGGGCAAACTTTTTTAACAGTCTGTCACTGAGGTGGAAAACTGTTTCAGATCTGAATGGTACAGTGGTGTTTTGTGCTTTCATTTGTCTGTAAGAATTTTTCAAGCCTGAAAACTCCAAGGTGAGAGATGTCATTCCCGAGTGGCAGACAGTGGGCTCTGCCAAAGGCCAGGGAGAAAGACCAGGGGTGATGTACAGGGATGGAAGGGACCAGGGAGGAGGCTGGAGAAAGAATGGCTCCTTTCCTAGTCACGGGTGGATTGTTCACTGGGTGTTACTTTTCTATGGTGACCAAAATTCTTCTGAAACTCAGCAAGAAGAAGCCTGTGATTTTTAGGGAAAAGAAATGCTTCAAATTCTAGCTACACAGACCTGTATGAGCAACGCCTTAGTGCTGTTTGGTTTGTGTGGTTTTGTATATATTATACAGGTTTGGATTACAATAATTCCTCCCACTTGTATAAGGTTTTGCAGTTTTTGAAGCACTTTATGCTCTTAATCCTCACAATAAACACTGATAGAAGAGTACAGATGGTTCCTGACTCACAATTGCTTCACTTTAGACCCCTGCTGTTATGACCTTTATTATTGTAAATATGACTCTCCCAGTATTGGTCAAATCTCATGATGTGACTGCCTATGACTCTCCTCATAAGTGACAGGAGAAATGAAGCTGCGTTTATGTGAAGTGGTGCCAGAAGTAAAGAACAACTTTTGATTTGATGGATGCAGGTGTACATGAAGCAAATCCATAACATCTGAATTAGACAATGCTTTTGCAAAGGCGTTGTCCATTTATGTTGAAAAAGAGCTACCCCAAGACATCAAAGGGAGAAGTTTTTATTGCAAGCAAAAGTTGGGTGGATCACTTTTAGAAGATAGTTGGCAAAACACTAACTATTCAGGGAAGAAGCCATAAGAACCAGTAGAATAGCATCAGATAATTTATCCACAGAGCCTGCTAAAGATAACAGCTACTATGTGCTCTGGGTGTTTAATGATGCTGAAATCAGGCATGGAGATGGGAAGACGATGAGGAGGTGCAGGAGAAGGAGAAAAGGAAGAGAACATAGCAATAAGGAAAACTTTAACATTCAAAGAAATTTCACCACTGAATCTGCAATGATAGTTTTTAGACAGATGGCCCTAATTTTCATCACAGTTTGAAGGTCTTTAGAGCACTGAAGCATTTTCTTGCTTCAGGGAGATTTATCAGAAAAATAAAATTTCTTTAGTTAGAACTTCTTTGGACAGGCATTTTTAAGAAGCCTCAACCAGGTGATAAAAAAGAATTCTCTAAGAGCATCTGAAACTTTGACTTTTTCTTGACAAACTTAGAAAATCATTGTAAAATCATGTATTCGTCTTTCCATGATTGATTTTGGTATTTTAGAGTATTAAAATGTATCTTCAGGAACACTATCTTCACAGATATTAAATGTTTAACTTACAGAAGCTCAGTTTACGACCAATATCCAGGAATAAATCAAATCATAAATACCAATTATATGAGTCTCAGTTTATAAACGAGGAACAGACCACAAAGCAGCAAATGACTTGCTGGCTTCCCCTAAAAAAGGCAGATGAGGTCACATAATGCCACATCACTAGACTAAGGTTTAATGATGCTTCCCTTTCTCTCCGCTACTTGAGGAACACATATTTTTCACTCACTGTCAAGCAAATACCCATGTAACATCTGAGGGATTACAATCTTAATATGGTAACATCAAGTAAACTAGTTGATGGACATATATATTTTTTATCAAGTACTATCAATGGTTAAATTCAACTAAAATTTATCAGATAAAGACAATTTAGTGCAAAAGAAATATGCAGCCATGTTTTGGAATTATCCACCTGTATCATCTTTGAAACAGGCAGGGAACCATGTTGTTATTTCAGTGGAAGACAAGTCCCTCCCTCAGAATGAATTGAACTACCTACCTGGAATTCATCCTTTTCTTTCTTTTTAGAAACTCATTATCTTTGTTGTTCCTCACTCTCCCCTACCTTCAACGTTTTTTCTGTGCCAATCTTCTTATGAACTAAACAGGCCCAAGTATCTCCCATCTTAACACACACACACACACACACACACACACACACACACCCCTACTTCATTCAACCAGATATCTTCTCATCTTTCTCCTCCCCTTAAAACCAAACTTCCTAAAAGAGTTTCCTATATTTACTCTGTTCATATTCTCACTTCTCCCCAAAACACTCAATTCTTTGTTTCCTAGCTTCAGCCTCATCATGCTTTTAGAGTTGTTTTCTCACCAAGTCACAAATGAACTCTATTTGCTAAATCTAATGGCTACTTATCTATACTTTTGTTGACTTCTCAATAGCATTTAACACTACCAATCACTCCCTCTTTCTTGAAGTTTCCTTTTCCCTGGGCCTCCATGTCTGCTAACTCTCTTGGTTCTTTTCCTGCCTCTCTGGTCATCTCTTTGTCAGTCTCCTGTCTCTTTCTTCTGCCAGTGCCTAAAATGTTACTGTCCCTCAGGTTTCCCTCATAAGCTCCTTTCTTTTCTCACTGGATGATTTAATCTACTTCTTTGTTTTCAGCCTTTACTGGAAAGAAAGCACAACTTTATGCTTCTACCCCAAATTTCTTCTTCTGAAGGTCTGAAGTAAGTCTTCACTTTGAAGTCCTCCAGAAATTTATCTCAGTTTGGACCTCCCTCCCTCAAACAGAGCCTAGGACAAGGGCTTAGATGCATGAAGTTTATTTGGAAAGACAGTTCCAGGAAGCAGGAGTGAGGGAGCAAGAATAGTAAAACAGAGAAGGAGGAAAAGTCCATAAAGGATACATTGCTGAGCTGTAATCATTATGGGCATAGACTGACCATCACTGTCTATGAGACTCAGAATTCTCTCTCTGAATGAGGGAGCCTGGGATATCGTCCATCAGCTCCCAGCACCCATTAGATGCAGACTGCCCCCAGGAAATGGTAACTTGAGGCACTTCCAGGCTGCATCTTTGCCAGGTTGAATGAATTTCCCCAGCTCTGGAGAAAGCTGTGTGGCAGAAAAGCATAAGTAGGAAACTCAGAGTACAGGGACTTGTTCCCCACAGCTGCATGGAAATCAGAGATGAGCCAATGGGGTAGAAAGCAGGGCACAAAAAGCCTTGCTCCACAACATTCTAAAACTAAACTCACCCCCCGATGGCTGACCCTCTTTCGGTCTCTCTTTCTTAGGGACTGGCTCCATCAGCCTCTCAGCAGCTCAAACCAGTCACCCGAGCAGCATCTTTGACTTTCTTCTTCATAATGTCCTGTATATTTTCCAGATCCATCTGATTGTGCTCACGCACACTGCCCTGCTGTAGCTTAGCTATTTGTAAGCTCTCACTTGGCTTTTTGCAGCAACCTCCTAATTGATATTTTTGCCATATTTACATATGTTACCCTTGCTGCAACCAGAATAATCTTTTAAAACATTCATTAGATTATGTCACTCACATGCTTAAAACTCTTCAGTGGCTCTCCTTTACTCTTAGGATAAAGACCCAAGTTCTGGACTTCCCTGGTAGTGCAGTGGTTGAGAGTCCACCTGCCGATGCAGGGGACACGGGTTCGTGTCCTCCTGGTCTGGGAGGATCCCACATGCCGCGGAGCGGCTGGGCCCGTGGGCCATGGCCGCTGGGCCTGCGCGTCCGGAGCCTGTGCTCCGCAACGGGAGAGGCCACAACAGTGAGAGGCCCGCGTACCGCAAAAAAAAAAAAAAAAAAAAAAGAAATGCAAGTGGGAACCCGAGAAATAAACAAAAACCTAGAGAGTCTTTTGCCTTGAGGGCTTTTGCCAGATGAGTGAATGCATTGGTTAAGGTGTGCACAAAGTTAGAAGTCTAAGTATAGACCCATCCACCACTTCTTAAACCTGGATGCCCAAAAGACTACCCATTTTGTGAAAGGATGAACTACATATAAATCTACCGCATTTTCTCCACCCCCAGAAAATTGCAAGGAAAATTGCTGCCTTGAGGATGACTCTAAATGGAGGGAGAGAAAAAACAAAAAATTCCTTGAGGATTTGTAACACAGACAACACACAGGCTTGCAGCCCAAATCCACACTATACCTGGGAGTCCAAAAAACTCAAGTCAAGAATTAAGTTTAAAGTAAACCTCAATGTTTAGTTCCAAGACACCTAGCAGTAACAAATACAAATCTGTTCTGGGGGTACCCATCTTCAACACAGGCCTTAAAGAATTCCCATCAATAAGTTCTAAAGAAATATGAGCTTATGGTCAAAAATCACAAAATACAAAGGGAAATAATAAACCACGAACAAGGGCCAGCAGAAACAACAAACAACAGAATCGGACTACAAAGCATTAGCCATTGGAATTACCAGGCACAGCCTATAAAATGAGTATTTTACATGTATTTAAAGAAATGAGAGAAGGGATTGAAAATATACATAAAACATGACCCAGCAGATTTGAAAAAGACTCAAAAGAACTACTAGAACTTTAAAATGTAATATCTGAAATTAAAAACACAATGGATGGATTTAATACCAGAATAACCACAGCTAGAGAATGGATTAAGAAATATAGATCTGAAAAATTTTACATAATTTAGCCCAAAGAAATGGAAACATAAAAGAGTGGTTATAAGTCATGGAGATATTGTAAGAAATATAACAATTATCTAATCAGAATTCCAGGCAGACAGTAGAGGAAGGAATGAGTGAAAGCAATAATTGAAAGAATAAGGACTGAGAATTTCCAAGAAATGACAAACCACAGATTCAAAAAGCCCAACAATCCCAATAAGTGTAAATAAAAGGAAATTTACACTTAGGCACATTCCAGTAGAAATGCAGAATACCATAAACAAAGAGAAAAAATGTAAAAGCAGCCAAAGAAAGTAAAGACAGATTACTTTCAACAGGGCAACAATTAAACCTAACAACCACGGAAGCCAGTGTACTAAAAGAAAACTGTCAACCTAAATTTGTATATTATCTTTCAAGGACAATGGAAAAGATCATACGTCTTCAAACAAGCAAACAAAAACTGAGAGCTTGCCACCAATTAGACCCTCAAAAGGTAATTCTAAAGGCTGCTCTCATTTTCTTCCTGAAGAAAGTGAACACAGATGGAAGGTCAGAGATGAATAAAGGAGTGAGGAGCAAGGAAAGTGCTAAATACGTGTTTAATTGTAAATAAATATGGGCTAAAAAGAACAACAATAATAATAATCTCTTAAGAGATTTTCAAAAGCTAGCTAGAAATAAAATACACAGCCATGAATAGCAGGTAAATTGGGAGTGGAATGATCAAAGTTCAAGTATTCTGTCCTTTTTATTGTTTGGGAGAATGGTAACGATATTAAGCATCCAAGTTAAAATTTCCAGAATAACTACCAAAAGGGTGTATAACTTCTTAATTAAAAAGGAAAAAAAGGGGAAAGAGAAAAATATTCAATACAAAAGTGCATGAAAACAGAGAAAAAAGAAATATTGAAGGCTCAAGTCACATTAAAAAGCAGAAAATAAGATGGTAGAAATAAATTTAAATATTTCAGGAGTTAAAATAAGCAAAAATAGACTCAATGCCCAACATATTAGGCAAAGATTTACAGATGGTGTGTGTGCGTGTGTGTGTGTGTGCGTGCGTGTATACATACATATATGTTCTGTTTGAAAGAGTTCCACTATATTCTGTTTATCTGTCATGTTTAAAACATAAGGATTCAGAAAAATTGAGACTAGGAGTGTGATAAAATTATATCATGCAGACACTAACCACAAGAAAGTTGGTCTTGCTATATTAGTATCAGACAAAACAGTCCTTAAGACAGAAAACTCTAAAGACAACCATTTCATAAGGATAAAAGGTTCAGTTCTCCAGGAAAATTTAAGAGTTCTGTAAACTTGTAAGTAATTAGATCAAGCTGACAAAATCAGTAAGGAGATAGAAGATTATAACAACACAATTAATAAGCTGGCTCTGATTGAATAAGCATTGATAACACTGTATCTAACAACTACAGGATTCACATTCTTTTCAACCAACATGGAACATTTTTGAAAATTGATCACATGCTGAGTTATAAAGCAAATATCAACAATTTTCAAAAGTTTGAAATCATACAGATCACAGTTTATGACCATAATGCAATTAAGTTAGAAATCAGTAACAAAAGGATAACTAGAAAAAGCCCATATGTGGAAAATTAAGATATCCTCTTCTAAATAACCTGTGGCCCGAAGAGGAAATTATGATAGAAATTAGAAAATACTAGAATGTGTGGCAACAAAAGTACTATAAATCAGGATGTATTCAATGCAGATAAAGTAAGATCTAGTGAGAAATTACATCCTTAAATGCTTTTATTAGGAAACATGAAAAGTTAACAATGAACTAAGAAGTTAGAAAAACAATAATGAATAAAAATAAATAAAAGTGTGGAAATAATAAAGGTAACAGCAGAAATCAATGAAATAGAAAAAAATATAAAAGAAAATTAACAAGGCCCAAAATTCTTTCTTTGAAAAGCCTCTTACAGATAAATATTAGAACAAAAGAGATAACTACAGTTGAAGCAGATAATTAAATGATTAATAAGAAGGATTATTAACAACTTTAAGGCTATGAATTGGAAAATTTAGAGAAATGGGTAAATTCCTAGAAAAATATAACCTACCAAAACTTCTTCAAGAGGAAATAGAAAATAGTAGTCCAAAAAAATTTAAAGAAAATAAATCAGTTGTTTAAAATTGTCCCACAAAGTGAAAACCCAGACCAGATAAATTTTTTGTTGTTGTGATTGTTTTCCTTAAAAAAATTTTTTTTGGTAGTAATTTTCAATCATACAAAAAAAAGTAGAGAGAATCATAAAACAAACTCCTCCATACCCACCATTCAGCTTCAATGATTGTCTGCATTTGCCTTTCCTTTTCATTCAAACTCTTCCCTCTCCACTTAAAAAAAACCCTTTTTATTTTGAAATAATTTTAGACTTACTGAAGTGTTCCAAAAACAGTACCAAAATTCCCATATATCTTTCACCCAGCTTCCCCTGTTGTTAACATTATCAAACCTAAGTAAACTTTTTTTTTTTTTTGCGGTACACGGGCCTCTCTTTTTTATTTTCTCCTAATTGATCCATGGATTCAAGGAAGAAGCAAGAATATATACAAGTTTGTTCTATTTATGTGAGGTTCAAATAATGAAAAACCAAACTATCTTTTTTTTTTTTAAATAATACAAATATATGTGGTAAAACCGTAAAGAAAAAAAAGGAAAATTTTAGGATATTGTTTATCTCTGAGTATGGAGGGAGAGAGGTGTTATCAGAGAGGGGCTTACACGGAACTTTAAAAAATATAAGAGTTTCTTTTCATAAAGCAGGTACATGCTGTGCCTCCCTTAGGCTAGACATTCTGGGTCTCTGCCCTGGGCCCCAGCTTTGGAATGCCTTCCTTGGAATTTTGTAGGTCCCTCTCCAGTGCTTGAGAGGACTGAGATGTGCAGTGCCATCCTGCACCTGAGCCCAGACCTGATCCCACATGGGTCCCAGTGGAGGGAAGTGCTTTCCTCAAAGGTTTTTTTTTTTTTTTTGCGTTACGCGGGCCTCTCACTGCTGTGGCCTCTCCTGTTATGGAGCACAGGCTCCGGACGCGCAGGCTCAGCGGCCATGGCTCACGGGCCTAGCCGCTCCGCGGCAAGTGGGATCTTCCTGGACCGGAGCACGAACCCGTGTCCCCTGCATCGGCAGGTGGACTCTCAACTACTGCGCCACCAGGGAAGCCCCTCCTCAAAAGTTTTTAAGTCTTCCTCCAGTGACTAGTATCACTACAGCTGGCAATACTGGGCAAAGTAATGTCTGGGCAAAGTACCCCGCTTTAACCAGGACCCACATGGTCCCAGGTACTTATTTCTCTCAGGGGTCCATTTCTCCTTTAGGGCAATCTCTGACTCTTTATCACCTCACCCCATCTCCCCCACCACGTTGGCCATAATGCCCAGTGGAGCTTTTAGACTCATGCCTATGAAGTGGAGCCTGGGGTCTGGTGCCAGGGCCTGGCTTCAGGAGTGACCTGGTGACAGATTGCTCCCATTGCCAGCAAGATATTTCTTTTGCAGGGTGGCAGGGCCACTGGGATGGTGTGGACATGCTGGTTTGGGGAGATTCTCACTCATGTAGGACTAAGGACAAGGTCGGGGCTTTGGGGTACTGGTGACCCTGCATTGACTTGGGCTTGAGCAGCATGTATTGGCCATGCTCCGACTCTCACCCACGTGTGTTCCAACTGTGGAGTCACTCCCAGTGTAAGCACCCAAGGGCGGCAGGGTGGCAGTGGGCGTCTTGTTCTCTATGGCACACCCTCCTTCCCTCATCAGTGTCACCCCACCTCTACCACAGGCTCCCGGCCTTGTGTCAGACAGCCTGCAGGGGTGGCCTTGCTTGTCTCCTCCAGGGATTTTTAAAGGCCATTGCTCTGCAATACTAATGAATCTTTTTGATTGATGACAGTCATGCTGTCCCAGGGGGTCTTAAGCCTTTCCTGATCAGGGACTGACCTTAAGCTAATGGGATCCATCCTCTGGCTCCGCCCCTGGGTCCCTCACTTATCCTCCCTGCTGGTGAAGTGTTTGGAAGGCAGTGGTGCCTTCTCTCTCTCTCTTTTTTTTTAAAACTATTAGACTTTTTAATTGAAGTATAGTTGATTTACAATATTATGTTAGTTTCAGGTGTACAGCACAGTGATTCACTTATTTCCAGACTATTTTCCATTATAGGTTATTACAAGATATTGAATATAGTTCCCTTTATTTTTTTTGAGTTTTTAAATTTTATTTATTTTTTTTATACAGCAGGTTCTTATTATTAGTTATCTATTTTATACATATTGATGTATATATATATGGAATGCAGTGATTAGTCCTAATGGGTTTAAGAGAAGGAAAGATCAGAAGATATTTCTCTATGCCTTCACTATAAAATTTCTCTCAGTAAGTTTAACTTGACTAGAAAACAAATTACTGTTCACATTTTTTTGCATACTCTGGCCTCATGTTTGTGGTCATCATCATGGAAGCACAGGACAAACTTTGAGAGAGTGATTGGCATGATAGATGGTGCAGCCTCATGAGTAATGCTATAACCAGTATTAAAGACAGTAAATGGTATTAGGGAACGGCGGAAGTAAGAAATCTATATTGTTTAAATTCAGGCAGTTTCCAAAGAGCCATGGCATTGTGAGTAGTAATGGTGTTGCTACCTTTTTCCAGCTGTGGGACATATGAAATTAGCCCAGAACATCTCATTTGACACCAAAGAACAGGAAGAGATGGTACCTGGACTCTATGAAGAATATTCATCTGTACTGATTGGACAGTAAACAAATTCTTTATCTCTTTTCTATCAGCTATTTAAAATCTTCACTGATAAACCACTGTTTCTCAGATTGGCCCATAAATTTTGTCATGCAATTTTTAAATCAAATTGTATTTATAGTCAGGGAACTGAGCAAAAATATATTTGATTATGGCCCCTCACACCCTAGGGGTGGTCCTGTGTACTTGATGTCTATGTAACATCATCTCTTTTAGTTTTACAGTTTACTGTTTAATAGTCTGCATATGGATATACTCAGTGAATGACTATAATGTTTTTCCTATACTCTTTTGCCTCTTCAGTAGATTACAAACCCTATTCAGCTCTCTCTTTTTTTAAAATGCAAAATAAAAAGGCTTAAATGGAATCTTTCCATCATTTACTCTTTGTTACTAGTTCAGCATTTGTTTTCAAGCTTTGCCAAGGGTTGTTTCCACTATAAAATTGTGGTCTCTTCTATCAGCTGGACCCTCAATACCACAGTAATCGTTTTGGGTGCTGAGTTATCCCTCGTCTCCTTGTCTTCAGTGGCTAGTCCAAACTTCAAGCTCTCTTCCCCATCATTTGGCTAAAAGTAATTCCCTTTCCCCATGCCCTTACTCTCAGTCAAGGCATTTTTCTCCTACACACACAGACACACACACACACACACACACACACACACACACCTCAACTTCCTGATAAATCCCCAACTTGTACCACAATCAAATTGTTTTCTCTCACTCTTTCCTCCATTTCACTGTAAGTAGTATTCTTCATTCTATCCAAAGTTAAATACCCCAGTGTGTTCTGATTAAACCCCCTCCTGCCTATTCAGAACCACATGTTCTCAACTGTCCCCCCACCGTCTCTCTCTCTCCCTCTCTCTCTGTGTCACACACACATTTGCACACACACACCACAACTTCCTCCTCTCTGATACCTCTTTCCTCCCAATATATAAATTCCTCCCAATATGTATATATAAATATATAAATATATAAAGTTAATTTTTTAATACTAAACAAACAAACAAACAGCTCTTCCTCAATCCAGTGTCCCCCTCAAAACAGGCTACCACATCCTATTGTGAACTGCATGTGCCCAGCAGGGAGCATTCACAGAATCAACATGGTGACCAGGTTTTCTGGGACTGACCATTACACAACCTGAGCAATTATATGTAGTGACTCTCTTCAAATTGTCTCCTTCCCTTTATAGTTACTCTTCCTGGAAAAAAAAAAGCTGTAAGTTACACTTGCTGTTTCTTCTTCCTTATCGTCTCCTCACTCCTTAACTGCTTCTGCCCCCTCTCTACCTCTCTGTAAGATTTGGTGCTAAGGCCAACAGTTTCTTATTACCAAATCTAATGGACATTTTTCTACCTTTATCTTACCCAGTGGTTATTTGAAGTTACAGACCATCCCTTTCTTGAAATTTCTTTAACTTCCATCCTCTTCTGATTTTTCCTTCCTCTTGCCTCGCTAGCCAGCTCTCAGTTTCCTTCAAGATCTTTGGTTGTCTGAGCCCTACTTAGCGGTCAGTGTTCTCTGGGGTTACATCCTAGACTCTATCCTCTTTTTTCAAATTTGCTTCAGTGACATAGTTGAACCATTTGGCTTTACCTATAGTGGGGTCACATTTTGAGACATGGAGTTTTGGGGGTGGAGATGAAGAGGGAATGTTCTAAAGTCAAGGGTAAGGTATAATATAACTTAGCCTTAGAGATCCTTTTAATAGTCTATGAACACAGTAGAAAACAACGTTCCATAAGCCTCCATGGTTTTTCCTTCAGTGTTGGAAGAGATTATTGAATTTCACCTGAGCACCAGGTTATATGTATTTGACTTGGGTTTAGGACCAAAACTATTTAAAAAAAAATAGGCACAGTATCTTTAAATATAAGGCCAACACTCAGCAGGAGGGAATGTTTAGACCGGGGAAATGGAAACTTGCTAAGAGTATTGCCTCTCGTCTTGGGACGAGGCAATTTTGGGACGTAAGCTGTATGAGAAGAATGGTGGGAAAAATCATTGTAACTATTGATTTTCTCTATCCCTTTTGTTCTTCCTTTGCTTTGCCAAAGGTGTATATTTGGATTTGCATAAGTGAAATGTGCACGTGCACTCTGCTACCTGCGTGCAAATAACTCTTCTGTCCATATCTCCAGCTTGGTCTTCTGAGAGCAGGCTCACATGCTGGCGATTCCCTTTATAGGCAGATTATCCCTTCATATCAACACTCTCTAGACAGAACTCAGCCTTTCTCCCCTGCCTTTACACGATACTCCCCAACTACTCCCCCTTCTCCACTCCTACCTGGAAGAATAATACTTTTGTTCAATCACACAAGCCAAAATACCTGAGAATTGTCCATGGATCTTTTCTTTCCCTTAGTATCCACATTCCATTAACAGCCAAGTGATATTCCCACTATTCTCTTAAAAGTTGCTCAAACCCTTTCTCTAGCTGTCCATCCCACTGCTATTGCCTTAGTTTATACTTGTCATCTTCCAACTTTTCCTAAAATTATTACACTGGCTTTTAACTGTGTGTTTTTGTTTTTGTTTTTCAAGCTTCCATCTTATCCCCTCTTCCTTCCACTGTTAAGAAAAAGCATACAGTGCTTGGAAATAAAGGCCAAGGCTGTGCAGTAGATCCTTTCAGTGTGATGTGTTATTTAACAGGTCTATCCAGTAATGATTTCATTATGGAATGTACCACTATTGGAGTTGTTTTTTTAAATCATTATTATTATTGGAATTTGTAAGGTAAGGGCTCACACCCTAGGCAGTTACATGTTAACTTGTAGATTTTTGCTTGGTAGAGATGCAAACAGTTTTGTCCCTAAAAGAGATAATCCCAAGATTTTATTGATCTAACACTAACCAGAACTGTCTCTAACTTAAAAGAATAAGAAACTCATTTTGATTCCTCTCCTGAGAGCCTATGTAAACCCCCATTCTTCAAGTGTCTTGGAACCAGCTTACCTAAATTACTGGTTCCCTCATTATTTAATGAGTTAAATAAAATTCTTGACCAGTGTCCATTCTATATTAACATGAGGCTCATTTTAAAAACTTTTTGAAAATTATACTTTGACACCATGCTGCTACTAATAGATTCTTTCCAAATTGCTTATCTGATCATGTTATTTCTCTGTTTATTTCCCTTAATGGCTCCCTGTAACCTTAAGGACTGATGTTCACCCTCCTTAGCTTGACACCTTCATGTCCTTTATGGCTTTAGTCCTCCCTACTTTTTTAGCTAAATCTCCTGCCATCCCCTCACAAACACTTTATGTTCTAACCATATGACACTACTAAACAAGCAACACTTTCTCCTCTTTGTACATGCTGCTCTCTCATCTAGAACCCCTCCCCCATCTCACCTCCACTACCCTTTCCCCTTTTCCCTCCTTTCTGCATTATTTACCTTCAAGACAGCCCAGCTATCACCTCCTGTCAAAGCCTCCCCTGGTCAGAACGCATGCTGGGTTAAGTATTCCTCTCCTGTGTTCTCCCTGTGCTTCCAGCTATTGCAACACTTGCCATACCCTCTACAATTCTTCATTTGCTTGCCTGTTTCTGAGGCTAAAAGTAGATTGTAAGCTCTTTAGCCAGGAACTGAACTGAACATCTCTTAAGTACTTAGGTTTTGACTGTACTGTTACGAATGTGATCTATTTGCCTCATCTGCCTCAGCAAAGAATAAATTTTTGTAGTACACTTGTGTCAAATTTAGTGACTGTCAACAATGTTTTAAGCATAAGCAAAGTTAGAGGTAGCCTCTTTCCAATGGCCCTTGCTCCTAAATTTATCCATTATTATGTAGAGCATTTTTCTTGACTTCTTCTTAATGTTATAGTCAGTGAAAGAAAATAAATTTTTATCATACTTTTGTCTAATAGAGGTTGTTCCACGCTTCCTGATCGTATAGTCATTAAGTTACTCAGATTTTTATTCATGCTTCAAGTTTTGCCTGCATTCAAAGTAAACCGTATTTATAGGCATGAAAGTGTTCCCATTTTTCCCCCCAAGAAATTTAGAGGAAATTGTCTCTTGCTGGTTTTAAGACCAAGGCTTCCGTTGGTACACTAAGTGTTGATGGCCCTCTGATAAAAGCTGATGCCACAGCCTCCCCCAGTGTATTGTGTGGGCCCTTGACTAGTCTTTCCTCTCAGCCATTTCCAGCTGTGGCTCATCTGCCCAAGCAACATTTCACTGTGTGATTTCCTATTGAAAAATGTTCTTCTTGTGCTTTTCTAAATGCTGTTCTGTCTGGAGCAAGTTGGTTCCCTTTAGCAGAAAACACTGTGAGAAAAAATTTCCTAATGAAAAGAATCCTAGATTTCAATGCTGAGTATCAGCAACATAAGGAACTCACACCTGCATATGAGGATTAGAACTTTACGCATGTGATTGACCTCAGGCTCCAACCAAAGCAGAAACACCATCAGGGAAATCCTCTTATGCTTTCACTCACTCTGAACCACCCCCCACACCCAGATGTCAAGGTTCATGGTAAAGTGTGGTCAATCTATGTCTTGAAGTACTTTGAGCCTCTAAATCTTTCAAAGTGTACTTTACTCTTTCATTCTGGGTTAGAAAAGCATCATCAGAAAAGCTGAACTAGAGTTACTTGATGGTCTCATATTTGAGTCCTCATTTCTTTAGATAAACAAGCACCTTCTTCTATTAGTGGATGCTTCTCAGAAGATTTTAAAAACCAAAGTCTCAAGTGATATGAATGTACCTGCCTAGTTGCAGTAGGATTTGGTTCGATCAGTGGTTTTTAAACTAAGTTCTGAGTGTCCTAATGAGTCCTGCAGAAATCCCTCAGGATCAAAAGGGGTGGGTAGATGATGCTTCCCCAGCCCAGTTTCAATATATGCAGCTCTATTTTTATCCACTTTATATAAATTGGGCTCTAACACACATTTCATTTGGAAAAAAAAAAAAAAACAGGGTTCTACTGCTTAAAGATAAGTTTAAAAAAAGAAAACAGAACTAGAATCCTTTTTTTTGGATTCAATAGTGAGCTTACGCTGCATGCAAATAAAGTAGGCTTAAGATACTGATATTGCTGCTAGTACAAAGCAGTGACACATTTATTTTTTATTCATTTATTCTACAAATATCTATTGAACTTCTCCTATATGCTAGGCAGGGTGCTGGGTGCTGGGATATAACTAAAAATAGGCAGGGTACCTACTCTCATGGACCATGTAGTCTAGCAGAAAGATGGGCAGTTAATGCACTGTGATAACTAGGTATGTGTGTTGGGGGGAGGGAGTCAAGAAAGGCTTCTGAGTGTTAATGAAGCAAAAGTAGGGAAGTAGGAGTGTTCAGGAGATGGGACTTGTAAAAGCCTGTGGGTGAGAGACATTGTGGCTCTCTGGAAGAACTGAAAAAAAAATGTGTTAACTCTGGAGTGTGGAGTTCAAGATAGAGAAGGTTTGTAAGCTATCTTAAGGAGTATGGACTTAAACTTAAGAGCCATGGGAAGCAGAGGGACAAAATGATCAGATTTCTTCTTTTAAAATCTCACTCTGGCTGTAAAGTGGAGAATGGAATGAAGAGGAGCAGAGTGGGGAATCAGAGGAGAAGCTATTAGAGTGTTCCAAGTAAGAGATGGGGGTCCCCTGGGTTAAGGGAGCACAAGTGCAGAAGAGCTGTGGCCAGATTCCAGAGATGATGCAGAGTTAGATTCCACTGAGTCTGATGATCGATGGGATGGGTGTTGGGTATGGAAGGAAGAAGAAGTATCAAGGATGCTATTCAATTTTCTGGCTCAGGCAACTGAGTGGATAGTGGAGTCATTTGTGGAGACAGGGAACTCAGAGGAGAGGGTCAGGTTTAGAGTTAGGTGATGAGATTCATTTTGGACATGAGTTAGAGATCCCCATGGGCCATCCATGTGTAGATGTTGAGTAGGCAGTTGGATGTTTAGGTGTATAGGTCAAGACACAGTCTGGGCTAGAGATATAGCTGTGGGACTTATCAGGGTAGAGGTGGTGATCAGCATCTTGAGAGTGAATGACAGCTCCTAGGTAGACTAGTAGGTTGTGAAAAGAAGGGTGACCTAGAAAGGTGGCCAAGAAAAAGAGGACAAAGAGAAGGAAAATAAGAGAATCTGGTGTCATAGAAATCAAGAGAAGAGAATGGTTCAAGGATGAGTGAGTGAGATACAGTGTTAAATGCTGCACAGGTCACAGTCTGACAAGTGTCTTCAAAATGCAGGCCTGCCTTCTGTCAGTGACAACATTCACAAGCTGTCTGGGATTATCTCAGTCTAGTCAAAAAGTTCTCTGTACTAATCCAGGAATAAATCTCATGTGTAACTGTACAAAAATAACCAGGAGACAGGGCTCCTTTAATTCTCAGTGGATTTCTATATCAATGTATAATTTTTGTAACTATCTGAAGAAGTTTAAAATCCAAACAGCTAATGATTGAAAAATCCCTACCCACATACATGTGGGCAAATAGCTAAGGCCGTCTCTGAAGTGATTTCTCTGAAAATCCAAAAACCAAAATCAAGAATTCCACATGGTCTACTCTTTAATGTAGTATAATGTTAGTATTATGTAAAATATAATAAATAAAACTTGGGGATAAATAACTAGAGCAAGTGGAATCCACACACGTACCCTAAAAAACTGCAAAGTCATGTTAACCCGCAATTACATTTTCCTCAGACTTACCCTCACCTTCCACTCAGCTTTCTTTACATTCTGTTCCTTATCCCCCTTTCTACCTGTACTTTTGGGGATAACCTTAAGGGAGCTATGATTGTGGGTAAATATGTTGAGTTTGAGATCCTTCACAGAATAGGAGGTAGTGTTTCCCACAAGGGAAGTCATTCTTTGCAGAGTTCACCACTCTGTAAACCACATGGCTGGAAGGAAACCTGGGGGTTATCTAGTCTACATTCTTCCTTTTATAGTCAATGAAATTAGGGCAGAAAGAAAAGAAGTAACTTGAGCAATGACACGTCAGGCATTGAGTGGGCAGCTGAAGTAGGTCTACATACAGCCTGCCCTGGATATATAAATATAATGCATCTTGGAGAAGACAGAAAGAACTAAAATATGTTCTGTCCTATTTTATACTGCAAGACTAAATCTGTTCATGTCAAGTTGCTAAATCATTCAAATATAAAATAAAGAAAAAGGTTTACTTTTGTATGTTTGAGAGACATTATGAGAAACAGTCCACAAACATGAATTCTCTTTTATTTCCTGTTTCACTTCATTTTATGCAGACATTTGTTTCCAAAGAGATCAAAGATAGGAAAACACACTGACTTATTCTGTGGTAGTCTGTGTAGCCTACATCTTGGTTCAGGGTCCTTTCCATTACAGCACTCAAGTTCATCCATCATCCCTTTCCCAACAATGTCAATACTTTCACCTTCCTATGAGATGTCAGGGATTCATGTGCCTGCTTGGATAGAACTGGCAATGGGACAAAGAGAGACTGGGCCAGGAGAGGCTGTTAAATCCAACTGTCCCTGGGCCAGGTCAGTGTAAGAGGGGAAATGGCTTTCTGTGGACAGATGCACCCCTGAGCTGCCAGGGATCTTGATGGGATGGTAGAGGAGGCAGTTTTCTAAATATTGGAAATCCAAAACCCATGGTAGGTGATGGAGTATAAGGAAAGACCTTAGACTTTGGAGTAAATGGACTTGGCTTAGCATCCTAGCTGTGCTTCTTAGAAGCAATGAGACTTTACAAATTTATTTTAACATCTCTAAGCCCTTAGTTTCTTCATCTGTAAAATTTAGTTGTGAAGATGCAATGAAATAAAAAATGTTAAGAACCCAGCACAATAGTTAATAAATTTTAATTTCTCTTTTCTTCACTTTAAATTCCTTAGGTTCCTCCCATCTCAAGCCCTGTCTCTTCACATCCCAACTAGATGGCTCTGCTAAAGACAGACTCAAGATTTTACTGAAATACCCTTGAAGAAAACCTCCTCGGAACTTGGACCCACCTTTTCAGAAGGAATTGGCACGGTAAGCCAACACTATTGGTCCCCCCCCCCGACAGTTTTATTGAGATATAATTGACATATATCATTGTATAAGTTTAAGGTATACAACATAATTATTCAATTTATGTACATGTTGCAAAATTATCACCACAATAAGATTAGTTAACATCCATCAACTCAAATAGTAACAACTTTTTTCCTTATGATGAGAACTTTTAATATCCACTCTCTTAGCAACTTTTCAAATATAC
Organism: Monodon monoceros; assembly: GCF_005190385.1. Classification (NCBI taxonomy): domain Eukaryota; kingdom Metazoa; phylum Chordata; class Mammalia; order Artiodactyla; family Monodontidae; genus Monodon; species Monodon monoceros. Next base: position 36,200,434 of record NW_021703775.1, on the reverse strand, counting down.
AATACAGTACTGTTAACTGTTGTCATCATGTTGTACATTATATCCTCAGAACTTATTTATCCTATAACTAGAAGTTTGTATCTTTTGACCACCTTCACCTAATTACATCATCCCCTGCTACTACAACCCCCACCTACTCCCCACCCCCTACCTTTGACAATTACAAATCTTATCTTTGTTTCTATGGGTTTGGTTTTTTGGATTCTACCTATATGTGAGATTATACAGTATTTGTCTTTCTCTGACTTATTTCATTTAGCATAATGCCCTCAAGTTTCCTTCATGTTGTTGCAAATAGCAAGACTTCTTTTTTTCTAATGGCTGAATAGTATTCTATTGGGTGTATATACACCACAATTTCTTTATCCATTCATCTGTTGATGGACACTTAGGTTGTTTCTGTGTTTTGGCTATTGTAAATAATGCTGCAGTGAACATGAGGTGCAGATATTTCTTCGAGATACTGATTTTGTTTCCTTTGGATATAACCCAGGAGTGAAATTGCTGGATCATATGGTAGTTCTATTTTTATTATTTTTTTTGAAGAGTCTCCATACAGTTTTCCATAATGTCTTTACCAATTTACATTTCTACCAAGAGTGCTCAACAGTTCCCTCTTCTCCATGTTTTCGCCAGCATTTGTTATCTCTTGTCTTTTTCATGATAGTCATTCTTATAGATGTGAGGTAATAGAGTGGTTTTGAGTTGCATTTTCCTAATAATTAGTGATGGCCAACACTATTTGTGACACAGAAAAATTGCTTGCAATTTATAATACCCAACTGATTCCAAAAGAAGTTCTTTGCTGGACAGTGTGATTGGTATGAGGATGCAAGATTAAGAAAGTTCAGTAACTTGTTCTGCATTGGAAACTTTTTATTTATTTATTTATTTGCAGGAGGTAGAAGGGGAGGGCAGGGACAAGGAACAAGGCAGTGAGATCCAGAACCAGGGAAAACTGAAGCCTATGTGTGGACAAGATTAAAGGGTGAAGAGGTAGCCGAGGGGAACTTTGTGGGGTGCATGGGGATGTTTAATAGGAGTTTCTGTGAAAGTTTGCCATCTGGTGCTTGATATAACCCTTTCATGCATCTCTCTATGAAATCTGTAATAAAACCTGTGTTTCTAATAATGTCTCAGGGAGTCGAATTTGTTCTTGTTGAGAAGTATAGAAGTGCTGAGTCCTACTTCAAGGTGTCTGTGAGTCCAGGACAGGGCTGACTATGAAGTCTAGACATATCTGGGTCATATTACTTAGATATCAGCATCCTCTCCTCTGGCCAAAGATATGCATTGTTTTTAAAAAGCAGAATAAAGAAATAAACACCTAGAAACCATCATTATTAAGCCCAGAACCACACATCAACTCTCTGAAGGATGAAGATAGTTTCATCTGGCAAAGGAACACAAAATCCAGAAGATTTTGGCTTAACCTACATCTTCCCTTTGTACCTTACAAAATGGTTATAGAGCTTCCACTCCAAATCTTTCTGATTTGGACAATGTCACTCATTCAGAACATTTACCTGATGCTGCAAAATTTGTGTGAAAAGTCAAGGAATAAAACAGTATTCAGTAAATCCTAAGGCAGGGACTCTCAGTTGACTGAGAACTCTTTCTATGCCCAGAAAGCTAACAGCAGCAGCCTTCCCAGCTCATTTGTGAGGTATTGAGGGAATGCGGTAATTTTCAGAGCTTCCAGCAGAGCTTGTGGTCACATTTAGCTCTATAGCTCTACCTGCTCATAACTCTCCTTGCTTTTTCACAGTGGAACTGGGTCTTTTAGGAAGCAAGAAATAGCTTTTAAGAAAAAGGTCTCAGAAAAACACATACCTCATAAAAACTGATAAGAGTGAAAATTGCATGTAATATAGATGACAAAGTCCAGGAGAGAATCCAGGAAGCTTTAAAGATTTGAGAGTGGTGCGTAGTGTACTGCTTTGGAACAAAGGCTACTCAAATGAATAAGCTGCAGGGATTTGTTGTGGGAGCTTAATTGCTTCAAGACTTTGGTGCCACTTCCAGAACAGCTACTCGTTTAATTGGAAAATTGGTTTCTACAGAATGACTAACAGGTACAAATGAGTGGATGATGCTCTGCTGCAAAGATAACATAAAGATAGCTCTGAATGTGCTACCCTGAGCCATCACATAAGCCAGCTCTGAGAACTGAGCATTGTGATGTAGAGGAAAGAGCATAAGATTTAGAGTCAAATGACCAAGATGAAAACCCAAGCTCTAATATTTGCTACCTGTCAAGTAGCAGGTCACTCAGTTCTTCTGAGACTCAGTATGCTCTTCTGTCAAATGAGGTGTTATATGTCACATGATTGTCATGAGGCTCAATGGAAGCACTTATAGGTTATTGCAAGATATTGAATATAGTTCCCTGTGTTATACAGTAAATCTCTGTTGCTTATCTGTTTTATATGTAGTAGCTTCTATCTATTAATCCCATACTGCTAATTTATCCCCTCCACATTACCCCTTTGGTAACTGTAAGTTTGTTTTCTGTGTCTGTGAGTCTGTTTCTGCTTTTGTATATAGATTCATTTGTATTATTTTTTAGATTCCACATATAAGTGATATAATACTATATTTGTCTTTCTCTGATTTACTTCACTTACTATGATATCCTCTAGGTCCATCCATGTTGCTGCAAATGGCAATATTTCATTCTTTTTTTATGGCTGAGTAATATACCATTGTATATGTGCACCTTGTTAAGCCAGTTGTCTGTTGATGGACACCTGGGTTGCTTCCATGTCTTGGCTATTGTAAACAGTGTGGCCATGAAGATTGAGGTACATGTATCTTTTCTTTTTTTTTTTAAATCTAACAACGTGTTTTTATTTTTTTAATTTATTTTTTATTGAAGTATAGTTGAACTACAATATTGTGTTAATTACCACTGTACAGCAAAGTTATGCATACATATACATTCTTTTTCATATTCTTTTCCATTATGGTTTGTCACAGGCTATTGAATATAGTTTCCTGTGCTATACAGTAGGACCTTGTTATTTATCCATTCTATATATTGTATTTCAAATTGGAGTTTGTGTGTTTTCTGGATATATGCCCAGGAGTGGGATTGCTGGATCACATGGTAGCTCTATTTTTAGTTTTTTAAAGAACTTCATACTGTTTTCCATAGTGTCTGCATCAATTTACATTCCCACCAACAGTGTAGGAGGGTTCCCTTTTCTCTACACCCCCTCCAGCTTTTATTTTTTGTAGACTTTTTGATGATAGCCATTCTGACTGGTGTGAGGTATCTCATTGTGGTTTTGATCTGCATTTCTCTAATATTAGCGATGTTGAACATCTTTTCAAGTGCCTGCTGGCCTAGATGGAAGCAACTAAAATTTTATTTTATTTAATTTTAATTTTTAAATTTATTTAATTATTCATTTTTGGCTGCGCTGGGTCTTCACTGCTGTGTGTGGGCTTTCTCTAGTTGCAGTGAGTGGGGGCTACTCTTCGTTGCGGTGTGCAGGCTTCTCACTGCGGTGGCTTCTCTTGTTTCAGAGCACAGGCTCTAGGTGCGCAGGCTTCAATAGTTGTGGCACGCGGGCTCAGTAACTGTGGCTTGCAGGCTCTAGAGCGCGGGCTCAGTAGTTGTGGCACACGGGCTTAGTTGCTCCGCAGTATGTGGGATCTTCCCGGACCAGGGCTTGGGCCCGTGTCCTCTGCATTAGCAGGCAGATTCTTAACTACTGTGCCACCTGGGAAGCCCTAAAAAAATTTTTTTTAATTTAAAAACTAATACATGTTTAGCACAAGAAACTTGGAAAACAGAAAAAGAAAAAGGAAAATACCAAAGAAGTACCCATCATTTTATCAACCAAGGAGAATAGATAGTATTTCACTGTCTTCAATCTTTTTTATATGTATGGGTACACACACACACACACACACACACACACACACTCTTCCTTTTAAAGAAAAATAACATTTTAACTGCATATGTTTTTGTAGCCTGCATTTCTACTTAGCAATATATTGCGAAATATTTCCTGTGTCAATAGTCTTCTGCTACATGTTTAGGAAAGCAATTTTTGTGTGTGTCCGTGTGTGGTCACACTGCATGTCTTGTGGAATCTTATTTCCCCAACCTGGGATTGAACCCAGGCCCACAGCAGTGAAAGCCCTGAGATTTTACCACTGGACCTCCAGGGAATTCCCAGTAAAGCCCTTTTAAAACTGTGAAGGGCCATTCATATATCAGTAGTTATTATTAAAATATGAATGAATGAGTGAATATCTTCATCTCTTCCCCAAACCCATACACAAAACCCTATGCATCCAAAAAGTTTTCCTGCATCATTTTATTGGCAATTCTCTAAATAAAACTTAAGGTGAGTGCAATAATTTTTGCCTAGCTTTTGTTATTTCTTTTCTAATCTTTTCTTTCTAATAACTAGGAAGACAAAAGTTACAAAATGAGATTATGTGCCAATATATTTTATTTTAAATGCCTTTGATTTATTCTCTTCAAATTTGCTTTGGCAATGATGCATGGCTTCTGTTGAGAAATGCTACATGTGTACCATGATGTTTCACATTAACATCATTTAACAGTAATTACCTGGAAGTCCGGACCCACTGTCCATTTGTTTTCCACGTTCAAGGTCTTTTACTCTCATGAAGAATATATATGCTTTTGCTATGCACACAACTAGGAAATAAATTGCAACTTTGATTTGGAAATGGTTAAAGATGATGAGTGGGCAAGTTAATTTGGTATGAGGATGTTTTGCCCACTTTCCCTACCTTATCTAATCTGGATTGAGATTTTGGAGGTATGGACCCTCTTTCTGACTCTGTTACTATTCATGCATTGTAAGCAAGCCACTCACCTTTCCTCAACCTTGGTTTTCTCATCTGTAAAATGTCAGGAGGAAAAGAGATCATCTCTAAACTTCTAAGATTTTAAGGCCACATTTGGAGAACCAGGTGAGCATCCTGTTGGCATACCAGAAATGCCCTGGAACAGCTCTAACTAGTTGAGAACATATTGAAATCTTTTGTATCACTTATTAAAAGGCCCCTGCTAGAGCTTCCAAGTGCCCCCATTCTGCAATCCCACCACTTTCAATGTCCCTGGCCCTTCCTCCTGGACCTTCAGCCTCCTCCAAATTCCACCAACTAAGGGGCCTCCAGCTGGCATCCATTCTGGTTACTCAGTTTCTGACTCCATCCAGTTTTTAAATATTTTGAATATCCCTCCTGATTATAAGAAGCTCCTTTGCATGCCCAGTGCACAATGCATGCCGGCTCATGACACAGGCTAAATCATTATCCCTGTGACTAAATCTTCTGAAGTTCACAAAATTGGAGACTATGTTTAGAATTGACCATTTTTACATGTAGTGGGTGGAAATAAAGTGAAAACCTTAACTGAACTTTGTGAGTTTTATCGATTTATGTGTAATTTAAGGTAAAGTTGATACATTTCTTTTTCTAAGTGTATTCAGCTGTTTCTATAGTTTAAAAAGTAAAGTGATTTTCTTAAAGTTTAGTTTTAGACTTCAAAATAGCAGGATATAGTAATGTATTTTTTAATTTTTTGAATGTCTTTATTGAGGTTTCAGTCACATACCATAAAATCCACCCATTTAAAGTGTACTGTTCAGTGGTTTGAAGCATATTCAAGAGTTATGCAACCATCATTACAATCTAATTTTATCACCCTAAATACCCATCCTCCTTAGCTACCACTCCCCATCCCCCTTCCCTCAGCCACTGGAAACCACTAATCTACTTCTGTTTCTATGGATTTGCCTATTCTTAGACATTTCATATAAATGGAATCATATACAATATGTGGTCTTTTATTGATTGGCTTCTTTCACTTAACATTGTTTTCAAAGGTATGAGTATATTCTTAATGTAGAATCAAGTTGAAACCAGAAGCAATCCTGAGCCAAAGTTTGAAGACACAATACTATTTGGCTTGGTGATCCAGCTCCCCAACCCCCCCCCCCTTCCCTCCCTAAGTCATTTCCCCATTCTGGACTTATCTCCTCTCCTACAAACAAATGTCTTGTCAAAAGCTTCAATCTGTGAAGATCTGTTTTATCTCAGATCTCACAAACTCATTGAAAGTCAGGAATCAGAGGCAGTGGGGACTTAATACCCCACTATCCCCAGTGGTAATTAATTTAAAAGGATAATTCCTTAATAACAATAATAGTTTTCATTTTGGAGCCCTAACTAAGGGCTGGGTTCTGCACTAAGCACATTTCTCTTTCTCGCTGTAGGTAATTCTTGCTAACCACAGAGGAGTATATTAATATTTTAATTTCACAGAGGAGAAGAAAGAGGTTCAAAGAAGTTAAGTAATTTCCCCAAGGCAAGCCATCTATCCAATGGCAGAAACAGGATGTCCATCCAGATGTGTTTGATATTAAGGTCCATCCCCCTAATTACTTCATTTCATAGAGTTTAAGACTCACATTTTTCACATTTTAGTGTCTCTGAAATTGGGATGCCTCTTACAATTGGTGATGTCTTATAATTGGCATTGGTTTTTCTTTCTTACTGGCATATAAAATAGTGGTACATCTTACAATTGATTATATCTTTGTTCTGATAAAACTTGGTATAAAACAATATTGCCTCCCTAAAGGAATTAACCTTTAATAATGAAATTTAAGGATTAGTGGCAAAGTTAGGAGGAGAGGAGGAGATGGGTTTTAAGGGGAAATTCTACCCTCAACATCATAATGTATCTCATAATACAAATGCTTACATGCTTCTTCTGTGGATAAAAGTGATCTGATAAATGCTGTCCTCAGTCACAAACAACTATGTTTTCTGAATATATACTGAAATGGAAAAACTTTGAAATCTAAATTTTTCCATTGCAGTATAGAGCAATGATGGTCTTGCAACATCAGTTAAAGAGCTGTCATTGTTATTCGAATTGATTTTAATTGCATTTAATTCTAAAAACATTATGAAACTTTTAAAGGATGATGTTCCAACTCGGAAAAAGTTGAGGAATCACTGACCTACAGCAAGTTGATATTAGGATATTAGACGTATATTTGCAATGCCTCATGTATTTCTATATTTTCTTCTCATACTTTCTGCCCACGACATTTTTGAGAAGAAAGTGAATATAAATGTTTTTGCACAAAAAATTCCCTCCCAGTATTTCTCTTTCTGTTTTCTAGCAGAGGCATTCTAAGTGGAGTGCCCTCTGATCTTTCCAGAGCAGAATGAGAATGAGGTAGAAGGAAGGAGGCAAGAGAAACTCATGAGTATTCACTTGTTCAGTTAGGTTACTGTTGACCTGTTCTTTTTTCTTTCTGGTGTTTATCTGGACTGAGTCATAGGACTATAGGCTTTCCTGTCCTGTATAGAGATTCACCCAGTTGAGCTGGAGTCAGGATTTTCTTTTTCTGGACCAATCTCAAACTAGAAACTTAAAAGGAGAGAGAGATAGAGATGGAGAAAAGAGGGAGAGGAAGAGAAGAAGGGGAGGGGAAGGGGACAAAAAGGCAGGGGATAACATTATCATCAGATGACGCTTTTTTAAAAAAGAGCTCCCTCTGGTTGCTGTGTGAGAACAGACTGGAGAATTGTTCTTGAAGATAAGGATAAGACGTGGATTCTTGTCCCGACGCTATCAGATGCTGGATGACTGAGGCAGATGCTGGATGACTGAGGCAATGCATTGATCTTGGTTTCCTAATGAGGTTAATTATGTCTGTCATATCTAGCTTACAAGTTGTTATGAGATTCAAATAAAATGTTGCATATAAAGTGTTTTGAAGAAGCTCAAAGGGAGACACAAATACAAAAATTAATTTAGATGGCAAGGTGCTACATAGCAAAGCTTCTGTGATAATAATTACAACAAAATAGCTACACTTATTAAGCACATATTTTGCATTTTGTCTTCACAGTAGCAATTATGAGAAAGATATTATGAATTTCAATTCAGAGCTGAGCAAACAGACTTAAAGAAGTTAAGCAACTTTCCCAAGGTCACAGTTGCAGAACCAGGATTTAAACCCAGGTGTGGCTGACGCTTAAGCCATAGCTTAAGTCACTCCACTTACATCTTCAATCTTTTTCTCCTTATCACATTTATTGTGAGAACCACAGAAAATATAAGTACTTAAAGTATAACTCATTTTGCCCACACATATTATTTATAAGCTTGCCTTCTTTTTCTTTTGTGTGTTGTTTTTGGTTTATAAAACTTTTTTTTCTGCTATAACTGAGTTATATGGACAGCTGGAATGATAGCAGATAAGAGCTGAATGTCAACAAGTAAGCAGGTCAGCCTTTTTCACCAGACTTAGGAGCAACTGGATAATATTTTCTGGGTTTGATCATTCTTTGTTATTTATATGATACCAAATAAGTTTGCTGAATTATAGAAACATTTTTCTTTCTTTTTTAAATTGAGATATGATTGACATATAGCATTGTGTAAGTGTAAGGTGTACAAGATGTTGATTTGATACATTTATGTATAGCAATGTGATTACTATCTTAGCATTAGCTAACACCTCTATCACATCACGTAATTATCATTTCTTTTTTGTGGTGAGAACAATTAAGATCTATTCTCTTGACAACCTTGAAGTTTATAATACACTCTTGTTGGCTATAATCACTATGCTGTGCATTAGATCCCCAGAACTTATTTATCTACTACTTTCAAGCTTGTATCCTTAAACAACATCTCCCCCATTTCCCCAACCCCCCCCGATAAATACGATTCTACTCTCTTTTTTAATGAGTTCAGCTTTTTTAGATTCCACATATGAGTGATATCATACAGTATTTGTCTTTCTCTGTCTGACTTATCTCACTTAGCATAATGCCCTCAAGGTCCATCCATGTTGTCTCAAATGGCAGGGTTTCCTTCTTTCTCATGACTGAATAATATTCCAGTGTGTGTGTGTGTGTGTGTGTGTGTGTGTGTGTGTGTATGATATGTGACAAACAGATCACATCTTCTTTATCCATTCATCTGTTGACCAGCACTTAGGTTGTTTCCATACCTTGGCTATTATGAATAATGCTGCATTGGACATGGGACTGCAGACATCTTTTCAATATCCTGTTTTCATTTCCTTTAGCTACATACCCAGAAGTGGGATTGCTGGATCATACGATAGTTCTATTTTTAATTTCTTGAGGTATCGCCATACTGTTTTCCATAGTGGCTGAACCAATTTACATTCCCACCAACAGTGCACAAGGGTTCCTTTTTCTCAACAACCTCATCAGCAGTTGCTATTTTCTTCTTGGTGATAGCATTTTAACAGGTGTGAGGTGATATTTCGCTGTGGTTTTATTTGCATTTTGCTGAAGATTAGTGATACTGAGCATCGTTTTGTGTACCTTTTGGCCATTTGCATGCTTCTTTGGAAAAATATCTATTCAGTTCCTCTGCCCGTCTTAAAGTCAGATTATTTGTTTTCATTATTGAAATGTATGTGTTCTTTATATATTTTGGTTATTAACCCCTTATCCAATATATGGTTTGCAAATATTTTCTTCCATTCCTTAAGTTGCCTTTCGAGTTGTTGTTTGTTTCTTCTGCTATGCAGAAGCTTTTTAATTTGATGTAGTGCCATTTATTGATTTTTGTTTTTATTGCTTGATATTTTGGTGTCATATCTAAAAAAATCATTGCCAAGACCAATGTCAAGGAGCTTTCTTCCCTATGTTTTCTTCTAGGAGTTTTATAGTACCAAGTCTTATGGTTAACTCTTTAATTCATTTCAGGTTAATTTTTGTTAATTTTAAAATATGGGTCCAATTTCATTGTTTTGAATATGGTTATCCAGTTTTCGCAAGAGCATTTGTTGAAGAGACTATCCTTTCTCCACTGAGTGTTCTTGGCTCCCTTGTCAAGTATTAGTTGGCCATATATGCTGGTATGTATTTCTGGGCTCTCTATTCTATTCCATTGGTCTCTGTGTCTATTTTTATGCCAGTACCATACTGTATTTCTTTTTTTTTTTTTTTTTGTGGTACGCGGGCCTCTCACTGCTGTGGCCTCTCCCGTTGTGGAGCACAGGCTCCGGACGCGCAGGCTCAGCGGCCATGGCTCATGGACCCAGCTGCTCCGCGGCATGTGGGATCCTCCCAGACCAGGGCATGAACCCATGTTCCCTGCATCGGCAGGCGGACTCTCAACCACTGTGCCACCAGGGAAGCCCCCATACTGTATTAATGACTGTAGCTTTGTAGTATAGTTTGAACAAGGACATATTTTGCCTCCAGTTTTATTCTTTCTCAGGATTGCTTTGGCTATTCAGGGTCTTATATGGTTCTATAGAAGTTTTAGGATTATTTTTTCTATTTCTGTAAAGAATGCTCTTGGAATTTTGATATGGATTGTGTTGAATTTATAGAGTGCTTTGAGTAGTATGGACATTTTAACAGTATTCTTCTGATCCATGAACAAGGGATATCTTTCTGTTTGTGTCTTCTTCAATTTCTTTCATTGAAGTCTTGTAGTTTTCATTGTATAGCTCTTTCACTTTTTTGGTTAAATTATTCATAAATATTTTCTTGATTTGATGCTACTGTGAATGGGATAGCTTTATTTTTTTGCAGATATTTTGTTGTTAGTGTATAGAAACACAACTGATTTCTGTATGTTGATTTTATATCCTGCAAATTTAATGAATTCATTGATCAGATCCAACAGTTTTTGGTTGAGCCTTTAGGATTTTCTATTTATAAGATCATATCATCTGCAAATAATGGCAATTTTACTTTTTCCTTTGTGATTTAGATGCCTTTTATTTCTTTGTCTTGCCTAATTGCTCTAGCTAGGACTTCCAGTACCATGTTGATAAAGAGTGGTCAGAGTGGGCAACCTTGTTTTGTTTCTGATCTTAGAGAAAAAGATTTCAGTCTTCCACTGTTGAATAGGATGATAACTATGGGTTTGTTGTATGTAGCTTTACTATGTTGATATATGTTCCTTCTATGTCCAATTTTTTGAGGGCTATTATCACGAAAGGATGTTTTATTTTGTCAAATGCTTTTTCTGCATCTATTGAGATAATCACATGACTTTTATATTTTATTCTATTAATGTGGTATATCACATTTCTTGATTTGTGTGTAGTGAACCATTCTTGCATCCCAGGGATAAATCTCATTTGGTCATGGTGTATGATCCTTTTAATGTGTTGTTAAATTTAGTTTGCTAATATTTTGTTGAGAAATTTTGCATCTATATTCATCAGGGATTTCAGTGTACAGTTTTCTTTTCTTGTGGTGTCCTTATCTGGCTTTGGTATCAGGGTAATGCTGGCCTCTTAAAATGAATTTGAAATTATTCCCTCCTCTTCAATTTTTTGCAAGAGTTTGAGAAGGATTGGTATTAATTCTTTAAATGGTTGGCAGAATTCATCACTGAAGCTGTCTGGTACTGGGCTTTTCTGTGTTGGAAGATTTTTGATTATGGATTCTATCTCCTTACTCATTATCAGTCTGCTCAGATTTTCTATTTCTTCCTGATTCAGCCTTGTTTGGTTGTATGTTTCTAGGAATTTATCCATTTCTTCTAGGTTATCTAATTTGTTGGCCTATAGTTGTTCATGGTAGTCTTGTATGATCCTATGTATTTCTGTGGTATCAGTTGTAATGTCTCCTCTTTCATATCTGATTTTAGTAATTTGAGCTCTCTTTATTAGTCAGTCTAGCTAAAGGCTTTTTGTTTATCTTTTCCAAAAACCAGCTCCTAGTTTTATTAATATTTTCTATTGTTTTTCTGGTCTCCATTTCATTTATTTCTGTTCTGATCTTTGTAATTTCCTTCCTTCTGCTAACTTTGAGCTTAGTTTGTTCTTCTTTATCTAGTTCCTAGAAATGTAAAGTTAGGTTGTTTATTTGAGATCTTTCTATTTTCTTAATATATGTATTTATTGCTATAAATTCCATCTCAGAACTGCTTTTGCAGCATCCAGAGGTTTTGGTGTGTTGTGTTTCCATTTTCATTTGTTTTAAGATTTTTAAAATTTCTCTTTCAATTTCTTCTTTGACCCATTGGTTTTTCAGGAGTGTGTTGTTTAGTTTCCACATATTTGTAAACTTTTGAACTTTTCTTTTGTTGTTGATTTCTAGTCTCATACCACTGTGACAGGAAAAGATACTTGGTATGATTTCAGTATTCTTAAATTTGCTAAGACTTGTTTTGTGGCCTATCATAATCTATCCTAGAGAATGTTCCACATGCACTTGAGAAGAATGTGTATTCTGCTGCTATTGAATGGAATGTTCTATAAATGTCTATAAGGTCCATTTGGTCTAATGTATGGTTGAAGTCCAACATTTCCTTGTTGCTTTTGTCTGGAGGATCTATCCATTGCTGAAAGTGAGGTTATTGAAGTCCCCTACTATTATTGTATTGTTGTCAATTTCTCCCTTCAGAGCTGTTATTATTTGCTTAATATATTTAGATGCTCCAATGTTCAGTGTGTATATATTTACAATTATTATATCTTCTTAATGAATGACCACTTATAATTACATAATGACCTTCTTTGTCTCTTGTTACCATTTTTGGCTTAAAGTCTATTTTGTCTGATATAAATATAGTTCACCTGCTTTCTTTTGACTTCTACTTAAATGGACTATCTTCTTATATCCCTTCACTTTGAGCCTATATGTGTCCTTAAATCTGCATCTTGTAGGCAGCATATAATTGGGCAAAACTTTTTTCACTTGAATGTATTGTCAAAAATTCTGTTATACAGACAAACAGAATAGGACAGAGTCTATGCTTTCTGTATAAAATTATATATATCCACAATGGAATTGGGCCCAGTGTCTGAGCTTTGAGCTATTCATGGGCTTAAATTTATAGCAAAGGGTCAAATATAAGAAATTCTAACTTGTCATATGTTCCTGCTTCCTCACTCCAAACTAAGCCAGTTTTGATGAAAAAAATTCTGTAATGTGAGTGTTGATGAAAGAGCAAACAGACTTTTTTTTTAATAACGTGAGATTTAGGAATTAAACACAGCAGGCAGAAGATCCTGTAGGAATTTCAAGTGATATTTTACGATGGTTCACTACAGGATGTTCTAAGCCTTGGTTTACATAGCATGCTACTTTATATAGTATTCTTTATTCTTGGGATCCCAGCAAGAGGAGATATTGTATTGATATAGATAATCATCTCTGCTTCCTTCCTATCTGGACAGGCAGGAAGGGAATAAACAAAAATAACATCTAGCTCATAGGAGAAGTAGGAAAGAAAGTTTAGAAGAGAAAAGGCCAACATGAAAAAGAAATATGCAGTAGTGGATATTTTGAGTAGGATAAGCTTACATTATGGATCTCCTAAAAGATAAATACAAGTTGAAAATATGTCTGAATGTTTTAACTGAACTTTCTAAGAATTACTAATTTTATGGCCTTTGCAAGGAGGTATCTGCCACATCTTTCAAAATATCCAGGGGTCTTCTTACATTCATTTATCGTTTACTCTTCTTTTAATTATGTAATTAGTGGTTGTTTTATTCATCATGCACTTGTAAGGCAGATGCTAGAGACTGGGCATTTAAAAAGTACAAAAAGCAGAACTCTTGTCTGTGGGCTGCTTAACATTTGGTTGGAAGGCCCAGATATATAAAATAATAAAAGGACAAAAGCAATACAATGACAGTGTTTCAGTTAGGAAGAAATAGCAGGGGTGTAGAGGAAAAAACAACAATATTTATATTGCTGTTTTTATTATTATTTTTTTTGCGATACGCGGGCCTCTCACTGTTGTGGCCTCTCCCGTTGCGGAGCAAAGGCTCCGGACGCGCAGGCTCAGCGGCCATGGCTCATGGGCCCAGCCGCTCCGTGGCATGTGGGATCTTCCCGGACCGGGGCACGAACCCGCGTCCCCTGCATCGGCAGGCAGACTCTCAACCACTGCACCACCAGGGAAGCCCTCTATTGCTGTTTTTAAAGAAAACTTCCATTCTACCCAATGGAATAATTTAGTGAGATGAGCACTAGGAAGAGATTGGTCATGGGAGTTTGAGGGTAAAAGCTGGAAAAAGCTGAATTGCGATGCTTCACAGAGGAAAATACTTCAGGGTTCTTGGTTCAGTCTGGGGGTAGGGGAGGGAAGTAGGGGAAGGTAAAGAATGGAAAGAGAGAAGAGAGGAGCCAGTAAGAAAAAGACAGGCTGGTGTCAGGCCATGAAAGGCCACAGGATGCTCAACATGTCATTTTAAAATTGTTTGTGTCCTTGTGACTCAAAGCCCTCTTTCTCTGACCTTCCTTCCCAGGGTGCTATCTACAGTAAATTTGACTCTTCTCAGGAATGCTGTGCGCAAAGGAGTAGTTTATTGCTGTTGTTTGTGTGTGTGTGACTGCCAAAGAAGGAGCTAAGTTTCACAGGATGGATCTCAGAGAGCACCTGGAAGGGAGGCAGAGTAGGCCTGAGAACCCAAGGCTCAGAAGAGCTCACAGAAATCATAGAGGATTGTGGGCCATGGAGTTGTACCCGGGTCTCCAGGGAATGAAGCCTCAGGTGACATCCAGTTTCCACAGACAAACAGGGATATGATCACACAAGTGGTGCATGTGTGTGTTCCAAGGTGGGGTGGGTAGTTAGAGAAAGGAAATTTTAATCCAAATCTTGGAAGAAATGGTGTTTTAGGATAGCAGCTGGGCATTATAGGGTGACACCCAGCATGAACAAGGCCATTAGCCGACACTCACACGTGCACATGATTTATAAATGACAATATTTTGGCTGCAGTTGGAGATTCACTGTGGGTTTGAAGGAACCCACTTTCAATTCTTCTTCAAGTTGCTAATGGTTCCATAAGAAACAAGGCCCAGACCTGTGGTTTGCAAACTTGTTTTTAACAATGGAATCTTATCTTCAAATGAAGTCTTATCCCAAAGTGCAACAGGTAAACAGAAAAACTCAGTTGCCCTGGTTAAGAGGGTAGCAGTCTTTTCCTTTTGCGCTCTCCCACGCCTGTCCCTTAGAATTCCTTGGGCTCCACAGAGCACAGCCTGAAAAGCAACACCCTAGAACAAGAGGAATGAGACTGTATCATTGGTCTCCTTTCTTGATTAAATTATACTGACCTTGCCAGAAGAAATTCCATTTAGAAGTTTGTGCCAGAAAGTGAAAAATGTTGATACTATCTATAGTATACTAGTATTGGCAAGGGAACAGGGAAATGGGCACTCTCAAACGCTGTTGCTGAGAGTATAGATTGGTACAGTCTTTTTTTTAAGACAATTCATCAAAATTTTAAATGTATGAGCCATGTGATCCCTCAGTTCCACTGAGGAAATCTTTCCTACTGAAATACTCATATATCTGCCCAAAAGTGTATGTACAAGGATGCTCATTATTTATAAGACTATCAAATCAGAAACAAGTTAAATAGAGGAATGGTTAAATAAATTATGCTACCTTCATATAATGGAATATTATTCTCATTAAAATGAAAGAGGTAGATATATATAGATAGATATAGATATAGAAGGATGTCCCTCATACACTAAGTGAAAATGCAAGTTACAAAAGAACATAGTTAATATGATACATGTATATTTTTAAAGCAAGCAAACAAAACCCCCCATATTCTATGAAGGCTATGTAAATACTTCTGATTGCAAAAACAAAAAACCTCCAGAAATAAATGGTTAGTTTCAGGGTTTAGGGTTTATTTCTTGAGAAGGGTAATGGAAGTAAGGGGGCATACACTTTTTATTGTTTGTGTTATTTGGATTGTTTACAAAAGACATGCACTAATTTTATAATTAAAAAAGCAATGAAGACAAAGATAAAAATAGCAACAAAAAATAATTGCTTGTTTCAAGACCTGGTAAGTTTTCTCTTTTATATCAATAAAATTCAAATAATGTAACCTTCTTTCCTTCTTTCCCTGACTACCAGAAAATCCAGAGTAAACTTTGAAGCAGGAACCCAGCAATGACATTGACCTTTAAACCTAGAATATTTACATTTCCTTTTTGCTTTTGTCCTGTTTTTCTATTTCCAGTTAACTTTTTTCCAAAGCTTCCTGGGCTCATTTTTCAAAAGAGATAGGAATAGGTTATAAAGAAAGAGACAAATTCTGAATCCCTCACTCTGAGCAGCCCACATTCCTTGTTAGAAACTCTCTAGGGCTGAGGAGAAAAGGATTTGATTTACTATTTATACTTTATACTCTGATTATTCTCACGTAGGATCTGAGGACAAGAATTAGTACTCTTGCGGCTATAAAAAACACTTGGCTCTATTTGGAGTTTTACTTTGTCTCTGCTCCAAACTTAAGAGCTGCAGGGACAGTCAGGAGGCTCTTGAGACAAGACTTGTCTTCATCCTGTAGACGGTGGGAAATCACTGAGCGTTTTTAAGCAAAGGAGAAACTGGATCTTAACCGTGTTTGAAAAAAAAATAGCTGGCAGAGGAAAAAGTAGATTGGCATGGGAAAAGGCAGAGGTACTCATTAAATATCTGTAGACTGGTTGGATAATTAACGGTTAAATGACCAAGGTAGTTTAAAAGCCTGTGTTTATTGGAAGGGACTGTGCATCATTTGTCAGTAATGCCAGGCTGGATCATTTGGTCTGAACACGGGCTTAGTTAGGTCCATATCATAGGTCCATCTCATAAGGGGGAGGGTGTAAATAGCTCAAAGCAAAGACATCCTTTGGTCAGAAAATAAGGAAAGACAATAGTTTTCCCAGGTACCTTGGCAGTGGCATCTTTATTTGGAGAGGGGCTCATTCTTTTCACTAAGGGTGAAGTATATCTGCCTCATCTCTGAGGAGGGAATGCAGCACCGACTAAGGACACTCTTTTGGGGTCAGACCTAGTTCAGATCTTGTGGGGGGGTTTTGGCTGTGTTGGGTCTTCATTGCTGTGCGTGGACTTTCTCTGGTTGTGGTGCGTGGGCTTCTCATTGCAGTGGCTTCTCTTGTTGCCGAGCACAGTCTCTAGGCACTCATGCTTGAGTAGTTGCAGCACTCGGGCTCCAGGGCACACGGGCTTCAGTGGTTGTGGCTCGTGGGCTCTAGAGCGCAGGCTCAGTAGTTGCGGCGCACAGGCTTAGTTGCTCCGCGGCATGTTGGATCTTTCCAGACCAGGGCTCGAACCCGTGTCGCTGCACTGGCAGGTGGATTCTTAACCACTGTGCCACCAGGGAAGTCCATAGTTTAGATCTTGATTCTGTCAATTATTAATTGTGTGACCTTGAGCAACCCCTCAGCGCCAGTTTCTTCCATTGTAAGTAAAAGTGGAGGTAAAAACACCCACTTCCATAGGTGGGAGGGTAAAATGAGGGAAGGCAAGTTAATTTTAAGGACCAAGTGTGGCTTTCTTTTTATCTTGTTTTTAAATATTACACTCTGTACCCCCAACAGGACTTAGGGATGCAGTTGTTATTTATTAGTGCAAGCAGCCTGAGGTGTCTGTTTTAGGCCTTTGTACATTGAATAGTTTACAGAATTATTAGCTGGTCTGTGTTCTCCCCGTTTGTTTTGTTTTGTTTTGTTTTTTTGTCTGTTTGTTTTGCGTTCTCCCTTTAGATCTGGGGATGGGGGTCACCGCGCGGAGGGATGCCCCACCTGGCAGGCCCCTCCCCACCCGTCCCCGCCCTGGAGCCCAGGAGCCGAGCTCAGCTCCTGACTCTGGGAGGGCGGCATCTAGACCTCCAACCTACCCTCAAAGGCTTCGGAGTTGCTGGCCCAGCCTGCCAATCTGCCCCGCCCTGCGGGTGCGCAGTTTACAGTAATTCCAGGTCGCTTGGTCAAGGAGAGTCCCATCCCCTGCAGCCGGTCCGGTCCGCTGGCTCTGTGGGTCCTGCCCACCATGGAGCAGATGTCAAAGAAATCAGTGACTCAAAGAATGTTACTAAATTAATATCGGTGTTTTGTGACGGTTATATTTCAAATGCACTGGGATCAGGGACTTCCTCGTTTAAAATACAGCCCATATTAAACCTCCCTCCATCATGCCTGACAAACACGCGGGGTCTCAGCTGCTTTTCTGTCCCTGCTCACCCCTTGCCGCCCCTAGGCTGGGGGTGGCAGGACGCTTCTCACTGAGGAGGGAGAAAATCACCCAGATTCTAGCGAAAATTCTTGTCGCCGCGCCTGGGACTTACAGTGACTGTTCTCCGGCAGTGCTCCTAAAGGGTAGGGTTCACCCTGCTCCCTCTCCTCTCCTCTCCCACGTGGGCGCCGCCTGCTGGGAGGCACCGCCCACGCCTTGTGAGGGAGTCGCTGAGCGCTGACTGTCGTGGGCTTCTGCTGCTGCCACCATGCTTCTGCTCTCCTCTCCGCTTCTGCTGCTGCCGCTCTCCTGACACATCGCAACAGGAACAGCCGGATGGCGCGCTGCCCTGACACCTCCACCCATCCCCGCCGCCGACTCCATCCCCAGGTGTCCTGCTAACATCCAGCCTTCCCGGAGCCCAGTGCCACTGGCCAGTCTCCTCTTGGCAGCAGGTGGTGTGGGGAGTAGAGGAGGGGAAGGACCACAATGAAGTCAAAGTACTTCTGTAGGTCAGAGTTTATTGTTTCAGAGAATGGAGTGACTACCCCAAAGTGTAGTTGTGTGAGTACAAATACACACATGCATTTTTTTGGGGAAAAGTATCAAAGGAATCAATGACTCAGAAAGTGTTACCAAACTAATATTGGTATTATGTGTGTGTTCTTTTTCAAATGCATTGGGATCAGGAGCTCAATGGTTAAAATAAATGTGTTGGGAAAAAAAAATCCAAGTTAAGCTTCCCTCCACCATGCCTGACAAATATGAGGCTTATTAGTTACTTTTCCGTTTTCAAATACAAATCTGTAAGGAGTCCCCTTCCCAAAGATTCCCCCAGGCCTCTCTCTGCTAGAGCATTTTTGCCTTTGCTGATGTTTCCTCCTTAAACACTCTTGGGAATATTTACTGTACAGAACAAGCTCTGGTATCTTAGTGCTCTTGGTAGCAGATGAGGAAAATGGGGAAGAATGTACATTTAGAGAGTATAACCACATTCCAGGCACCTTTTAAACTCTGTCATTTTAAATCCCCATGCCTTCAATCCCTGTTTCTCATATGAAGAAACTGAGGCAAGAGAGATCAAATAACTTGCCCAAGTCACAGCATTTGAATACAGATCTCAAAAGTCTTTGGATCCAAAGTCAATACCTTTTCTACTCCACTAAGAGTTTCTTGAGGGAAAACTTTTATCACTGGTGAAATTTGCATTTTAATATTAAAATACTTTTAAACCCTACTTCCTTTGGGGGGAAAATGTATGTTACCTCCTAAATCACCAGCATTATAGAATATGAGAGCTCTGAACTCCCACTTGCCCCCTGACTAATCTCTCTCCGGAGTTCCCTTTCTTCAGTAGGATCCTGCTGCATGCTGGAGCTATGGGAGGATATGCAGGAGGAAGGGGCTTTGGATTGCAATCATGGAAAGCAAAGCAATTTGACTTCTCACAGTGCTCAGATTAACCTCCTTTTAGTATATCCCCTTGTGTATATGCTTGAATTGCATTATCAAAGGCCCCCTTCTGTCACCTTAGCCTTGATGTATGTCAGTTATCTGGAAGGGGCTGAGGGAAAAACCAAATTGTTTTTGTTAAGTATTTTTGAAGAAGTATTTATATGGTTATGAGAAAATGGATGTAGTGGGAGGAGATTTCCTTTTTAATCTAAACTCAAAAGCTAGAATTTAGATCTATCTGATGAACATGTTGGGTTGGGTATCTATTGTCAGGTGGGGAGAGGGGGTCTTGAGGAACACTCAAAGAGATACACCTTGAAGAAAGAATCATGCAGGTAACCTTGACCCATAACAAAACTTGGGTGGTAGGAGGGAAGGAATTTACATCTTAGAGTTTGTCACCAGCAATGTTTTCTCTGGCTGATGTCCAAGAATCCCAGAGAAAAGAGTCATTGGTCCAACTTGGATAGTGGCTTTCCCTAAGCCAATCAACTCTAGCCTGCATGTGAGATCATGTTAGAACATGTCAACTCCTGAGGTGGCCAAGCTGAGAGGCTGCTAGAGAAGAGGAGGGAGTACTGAGCAGATAATTCCATAGATGTTTCCCACATCAAGCCATTAGCAGAAGCCATGGCTAGGATTTGAAGGTTAGCTCTCACTGCCATGCCAATGCACTGACTCCATCATCAGTACATTTGAGTAAGTAAAAGAAGGTACAGAAGTTCTTAAAAAGCTGTTTAAAGAAAGCTAGTGGGGTTCTGAGTTTAGATGGTGGACTGAATGTATGTATAGGCATCCCTCACTATCAGTGGAAGATTCGTCCTGGACCCCTGCAGATACCAAAACCCTTGGATGTTTAAATCTCTTATATAAAATGGCATAGTATTTGCATATAACCTACACAATCCTTCTGTATACTTTAAATCATCTCTAGATTATTTATAATACCTCATACAATATAAATGCTACATAAATAGTTGTAAATACAGAGTAAATGCTATATAAATAATTGCCACTGCACAGCAAATTCGTTTTGCTTTTTGGGACTTTCTGGAATTTTTTTTCAAATATTTTTGATCCACAGTTGGTTGAATCCATGGATGTGGAGGACTGAATGTATCTAACCTCACCTCCATGAAGTACCTACCCTAAAACCACATTAAAGAGATTTTTTACAAAAGACATAGACACAAATACAGGGAAAATAGGAAAGTTGGTAACAGCAATGAAATTTTGGAAGCTGGAAAGCGTATGGACAAGAGGTAACAGGTCCAAGAAAGCTGGCTTTAAACCACAGAATCCTCAAAATGTTCAAGAATTGGCAGCATCAGGTACACCTAGGACTGGGATAAAGGAGAGATCTTAAATAAGGAAGAAAAACTACTTGAGAAGCAATTAGATTTCTAGCTGCCTTTCCCCCTCTCCATGGCACCAAGTAATTGTCCCTTCCATATCCTGAGAGAAAACTCGAGGTTTTGTTTCTGTAGAAAGTTAAGTAAATGGTCCTAGACTGAGGGATGCCAGGCATAGTTGAGAGCAGTGCTTCTTACTCGGGGGGAAAATGAACTCATATGTTCTGATTCTCCAGACTTCTTCCCTCACCTGTTTCTCAGCCAGACTTTCATCCATCAGGCAGGAGATTGAAAAATTCTTCTCTGCGAATCTGACCAAAACACAAAGAAAATGTAAGAATGTTGACTTCAAAGGTCCCCCAAGAAACAGCTCACCCAGGTCACCTTAAAATTCAAAGCCAGCAAGCCCTGCTGACTTGTTCAGTGCTTTTAATCAGTTTTTTAGTTCTCCAATATTAATCCAGAGCAGAAAAACAAGGATTACCAAATAACTGAGGACAGTCCTCAAGGAAAATGATAGAGACCCAATGAATACAAGAAAAAGGCAACATGGAGCAACATCAGGTAAGCAGGGAGAAAAACAAACAAACAAGACTTCCTTTATCCTCAGAGAATAGACAACACTGCATACATGAAACAAGAATAGGATGCTATAAGAAAGGACCGCTTACAGAACAAAAAAGATGTATTAGAAATTAAAAACATATTAATGAAATTAAATATATATATATATAATAAGAGGTCCAGAAAGAAAGAACAATGTAAATAAATGGAGCAGAGAAAATCACCAATGAAATAATTCAAGAAAATTTCTCAGAACTGAAGAACATGAGTTGTCAGATGAAAAGGGCCTATGGAGTCCTAAACACAGTGAATGAAGGTAGAACCTCACAAGGGTACACTAAAATTTCAGAACTCTGGAGCTAAGAGAATTTACATCAGTTTCTAGAGAGGAATAAACAGGTCACATAAATTAAGAATCTAAATACCTTTGGACCTCCTCACAGTACCACTATAAATAAGGCAATGGAGCAATACCTTTAAAGTTCTGGAAGGAAAATTGTTTCCAGCCTAGAATTTTATACACAGCCAAACCATCAATCATGCAGGGCTACTGTGTTGCTCAACTCCAAGGAGCAACATTCAGAGTACAGTGTTGCACAATTAAGTGGCTTACATTCAAGTATGAGGATAGAACAAAGACATTTTCAGACATTGAAATCTCAAAAACTTATTTCCCATACACACTCTCTCAAAAGATTCCTGGGGAATGTGCTCTACTAAAACAAGACAGTAAACCAGGAAAGAGGAAGACGTGGGATATAGGCAGGGCTGGCTTTTTGGGCATCAACCCATACAATTGCACAAGGTCCCACAAAGAGAAGGGCCCCATGAAAGTTCCCTGGTGGCCTAGTGGTTAGGATTTCAGGCTTTCACTGCTACGGCTCAGGTTCAATTCCTAGTCAGGGAACTATGATCCCACAAGCTGCGTGGTGCAGCAAAAAAAAAAAAAAGAAGGACCCCATACTTTTGTTTTTTTTAAAGAGTTTTTTGATGTGGACCATTTTTAAAGTCTTTATTGAATTTGTTACAATATTGCTTCTGTTTTATGTTTTGGTTTTTTAGCCACAAGGCATGTGGGATCTTAACTTCCTCACCAGGGATCAAACCCATACCCCCTGCATTGGAAGGAGATGTCTTGACCACCAGAGAAGTCCCAAGAGCCCCATACTTGGTTTAATGCTCTGCTGTTGCCATCTTGAAATTCTTAATAATTTTTCACACAAGGGACTCTGCATTTTCATTTTTCACCAGGCCCCACAAATTATGCATTCCAGTCCTGGATACAGGAAACAGTTGATCCAACTCAGGAGAAAGGCAAAGGGAATTCCCATGAGGACAGTGAAGGGAGATTCCAGGATAGCTATCAACAGACATAGAGGACAATTCTCCCAGACAGGAGCATGAGATTCAAGAGGCAGACATGATGGTGGCTGTCATAAAAGTTTCCACTGCTGTTTAACCCTCTTTTTCAACCTGAGGACAGAAGGCTTGAATGAACCTTGCCCAGATTCTTATCTGTGTCATGACCATTTGTTGATGAAGTTCCTGCTCTGTTTTTCATGCCCTGCTGCCTGAATCAGCTGAGGACATTCATTTCATCTCATCAAACCTTCTGCTTAAGCCTATATCTGAGAGCTGGGGATAGGGTAGAAAATAGTCCATCTCATACCCTCTGACCATATTTCTGCCTGACTCCAACACCATGCTCAGCTGGTGGCCTTGCCAGATGCCCCAGCTCTGCAGAGTTTACTAAGACTAGCTTACTACCTTGCCCACTGACTTGCCCAGAAAGGGCTCTTATGAACTCTCAAGGAAGTTCACATCAAGGGATTCTGTTGCATGTATCCTTGAGTTTTCGATTAATAGTGTAACTTTGGTCTGTCTTTATGTAGCTACAGAATTTTCAAAACTAAACAGTGTGTTGTTTGGGTATATAAATATTGGTGTTAAGACCATAAAGAAAGCAGGAATGACTAACACAAAGTACAAAGTAGTAGTAAACTCTGGGTGGCTACTGAGGGGGAGTAGGCAGAGGAGGATGCAACTGGGGTAGGTGCAGGGATCTGATAAGGTGCTGTTAATATTTTATTCTTAAACTAGGCAAGGTGGTGAGTACATGGGTATTGGGTTTTTATTCTTCTTTAAACTGGGTCTATATTTTAATAAACTCTTCTGACTACGTGATACAGTAAGAAATAAAATAAAACAATGAATGTCAATGCCATTATCATAGGATAAATTTAATCAATGGCCACATTTGGCCCTTGAGCTACACCAGTCCACATAGTCCTTTCATCATGGAATCTTAAATAGAAGACCTTACACCATTCAGTCCAACCTCCTTTTTTTTGACACCATTATTGTATAAGTTGCAATACAAACTTATAAGTTCATGTTGTTTCAGATATTTGGTGAGTTATTAGACTTCCTACTGGTGTTTCTGCCTTTCTCCATCATCTGGGTCCTTTATCCTTCTGAAGGGTATGCTTAAGATTTTCTTCACTGGCCTTGATAATTTCATTTTGCTCAGATATATGGCGTGAGGTGGTGGATGGGGAGACTGAAGGAGCAAATTCTGTTTTTCATTATCAAGCTCTCCTGCCTTTACTTCTCCCCCAGTATGTATCCATTTGGGGTTTACTCAGTTCAATGCAAAGAGCCTGGGGACCTGGGATCTTTTTGCCAAATTAAATATGAGCTTAACTCACTGACATATTTCTCAAGTGATCCATTGGTCCAATGAGTAACATCCTGGAAGAAGCATGAATTATTGTTAGTCATAATTATTCCTTCACCTTTCCTGGAATGCCTTTGAAGGCATCAGGCATCAGCAGTATCTGTCATCAAAAGCTCTTTTGTCTGCAGTTTCTGTGATTGCATTCAGCTTGTTCATGGCAGAGAAAGAGTTTTTCTTCCTAAGATGATGGCTTTCCTTTTATAAAAAGTATCCACTATCCAGCCCACCTGCAGAAAGGAAGTTGGCACAGGTTCTGAAGAGCCAGTCAATTCCTTAGCTGTTCTTCTTGAACAAGCAACCCTTTCTTGATAGCTCTAGAATTTTACTCTAATTGCAGAAGTTGAGTAACTTGTCAGCTGGCCATTTGTAACCAATAAAACTGAAGAGATTGCCCACCACTATTTAAATTTTGGATCAATAAACAAGATCTGTAGTTTTGGAATTGTGTCTTAAGGGTTGACTATACTGTGGATTACATCTGGACAAGATTAATGCTGTAGTTCTTGGCATTTCTGACATGAAAGAATTAGAAATCTAAGTCAGAACAATGCCTATTAACTTGTTAACTTGAATAAAATCTTTTATTCATAACAGGGTAGTGCTTCAAACACAAGGCCCCTCTGTTATCTATACTACATTAGTTGTTTTCATTGTAGAATGAGTAAAGCATAACCTGAAGCAATGAGATATGAGAGGTATTAGTTATAACTGTTTTTGGTTGCAAAGGACAGAAACTCTTTGGTAGAAGCTTAATAAAAGTAGAAGATTTACTGTAATAAGGAGACAAGGGGATCACAGAAGCCAAGGATAAAAATGTGATTTACCCTCAAGAAGGGATTGGAACCAGGAATTAGAACGACCCAGTGACTCTTTTTCTCAACTCCGCTCCCCTCTACTTGTGAACATCATTTTTCTCCCCCTTCGCAGGTCAGCTTTTCTTTACTTCCTGGCTGAATGAGACCACTCCTGTGTCAGTTCTATGTTAGGATAGTCTAGGCTTTGCTGAAGAAAGAATGAAATCCTAAGCCATAAAGATTTTTTTCCTCACTCATGTCATAATTTTCTATGGGGTGGGTAGCCTTTCTCCATCTTACAGCTGCATCATCTGGAACCTGTGGCCTCCAAGGTCACTGTGGTGGGGAAACAAAGTGGAGTGATATGAGGGTTGTTTTCAACAGTGAAGCCCACAAAATGGCTTATATCACTTCTGTCCATTTCCCATTGGCCAGAACTTAGTCCCATGGCCTCAATCTAACTGCAGGGGAAACTGGGAAATGGAGAGGATCACATGGATAGTTAGTGAGCACTAACTGTCTCAGTTATCTCTCCAAACAACAGATAACCCAGAACAATTAGCCAAAGTTCTTGTTTCCTGTTAGTGTTATATTAGTCCAAACACCAAATTTCTAGGAAAGAGACTTTGGCCCAGCTTTGGTCAGATGTCCACTCTGACTCGGTGTGCTCTGTCTTGGAGAGAGGCTCATGTTGAACAGGACGGCTGCCAGATTCTCACTACCTTCAATATGTGACTCGAATGTGGAAAGGAAGGGCAGTACTCAGAAAGAGGAGGCCCTTCAGACAATTAGTTAGCGTCCACTACCTGGAGGCATGTTTTATTTCTGAAACCTCTGAGAATCAGTCTCTCCCTTATGCTATTTCTCAATGATGGTGTCTGTGTTTTATGGAATTCTTTAGTTTAAACATGAAAATATAGTGAACCTGCTGGAAGAGTTAGAACTTACTGGTTTTCTTTCTAGATAATTGTCCGTAAAACCTATGTCTGGAAATAAGGTGCTTGAGTTAGGAGGTGGTTACCAGACATATAAATGTGAAAATCATTTTTCCTGATCTCAGTTGAGAGCTACTAGAACACAAAGGTGGCACTGAGCCCCTCCAAATGGGACTGCGGTGGTAGCCATGAGGATTGTTCCAAGTATTCCCATTCTCTTCTCCTTCTGGATATGTGGTAAGATCGCACTTCTTTGCCTCCTTTGTAATTAGGTGTGAACATGTGACTTGCTTTGGCCAATGAAATGGAAACATAAATGACATGTCACTTGCAATCAGAGGCTTTAAGGGCCAGTGCATGATTCCCTATATTTTCTTCTCCCTGCTGAGGAAATTGTGAAAGCACATGATGAGATGGAGTAGCTCACCCTGGATCCCCTTGCTGACCCATGCTGGGCATTTGACAAAAGCAAACAACTTTTGTTGTGTTGAGCCACTTACTTCGACTCTGGGACTGTTTGTTACTGTAGAAAACTTAGTCCCTTCTGTCTACTGCACCTCCATTCATAGCCATCCACTCCACAGAGGACCCCCACCACTATGCACAATCATATGTGACAATCCTTATCAAAGCAGTCTTCCTTCTCTGTGTTATCCCAAGGAGGGCCAGCTGTGTGGTTTGCACCAGATTGGCAGTGATCGTGACACTTGAGCCCAATAACTTGGTCTCTTATAACAAAAGCCATATGATTTATAGGGTCACAGATATTTTAAACTGGAAAATTTTTGGATGTGGAAGACTATAGGATAGATTATATTTGAAATAAATATTTAGACATTCTTCACCGCTGCCACCCTCCAGAAGGATAGGCTGATTCACTATGCTTACCACAGACTGCCTGCACAGACTCTGCTTTGTTAAAGATTAGATAAAGATGAAGTGCTAAATAGAGAGCAAGGAAGAGCATGAGACTCTGCTGCGATTCAATGCAGACAAAGCCTGCTTGTCTCGCTACAGCAGCTGTAACATCCCTCACAGTCTCCAGACTAATGAGCCACACTCTAACTCACTTTCTAACAAGTTTTGCTTAAAGAGGTCTCAGGTCAAATCAAGAATCAAGCAAATCTGATTACTTGTTAAAGGACCAAATTTTACTTTAGTTATTAAAGATAAGAAAATTAAAGAGGTATATGGAGATAAAGAGGAAATTCTAAGAGCTTATTCAATACAGATAGGACGCAGCAGATGACCAAACTGAATTTCTAAAAATCTTATGAAAAGTATTAATGGCGCAAGCCAAGGAGTACTTTGAAGACACCAGAGGTGAAGGTAAGGTAGTGAAAATTGCCTGAGAGCAGCAAGAAAGGAAGTCACAGTCTTTAACCTAAACACTTGATTGTGCATCTCCTCCTTACCATTCCCCAAAATGCTTGGCCTTAACAGCCCCAAATTATGGTTTGGAACTCCTTTAAAGAGGCTTAGCATTTCCTGTGCATGCTCTTCTTGACTCTGGTGATCAGCGCTAGGCTTGTCTTAGGCTCAGGGCCATGCCCAGCCAATAGGCTGTGTGCAGATGAGAAAAGAGGTCCCATCTTCCTTGAAGATGCTGCTATGAGCCAAGATGTTCAGCCTGGAGAGCAGAGCACAGACCAGATTTCAGAATCCACTCACCTTCTTGGCCTGACCCTGAGGTACAGGGCCCAGCCTAACACCTATATCTAACACCTATATCCAACACCCTGCCTGTTTGCCCACTATCCTTGAATTCTTTCATTGTCCAGTCTGGGAGCTGCAGTGTACAAAATTTGGAACTTAGCATGAAATTCCCCAAAGAAGCTTTGATGATGGGGGGGGAAGAAGAGAATGACAATAATAGTTATTATAATTATTAACTATTAGTCATTAATAATATTATTATGATAATGAGCTATTATGGCAATCAGGTTTCATAGCATACTCCCAGAAAAGCCAAACTTAACGAATAATGCTGCTAAATTCTCCTACTAATAATATTGGTTTAAATTCTTGTCCTGGAGCAAGGGCTACTGGCTCAAATCTCAAATGGGAGGAGAAAGGAGAACATGAGGAGAAGGAGATGATAAAGGAGCAGGAAGAGAAGGAAAGAATTAACTTCTTTCTTAGGCCACATGTTGAAATTAGTGATGTTCACTTTGGGCAATTTTTCTACCTCCTTTCTACCTCTCCTAGGGTGTCCTGTGCCCTCACTGTATCCACACACACCCCTGACCCACTTCCAGAAGGGTACCATGTTCCAGAATTACCTACTTTTCTTTCCCCAGCAAACAAAGCCCATCTTCTTGGTGCTGCTCATTTATAAGAAGGAAAGTGCTCTGACTGAACCAAACCACACTAAGATAAGAATAACAGATGATCACTGTACTTTCCTAGAAGTGTTTCCCCCCTCTCTTTTTTATATTTGCTATTTGTTTTCAAGGGGTTGGTTACCAAAATGAAGGCCCATCTCTGGCTGGATATTTGCTCCTGGAAACAGCTCCCCCAAGCTGTTCCTGCTTCATATATTTCCTTCCCTCTTTTCCCTTAGGTACCCCTGGTTTTCTAGAGGCTCTAATGTTTTTCTACAGTGATTCTCTTGCTGGAGAAGTAGCAGGGACCCTGGTGGTGGGGCAATCTTAGGGAGCGGGGGAATGGAATAGAGATTACATTCATTTTTTAGTTGGGGACACATATACTAGGTACAAAGCGGATTCTGAGGCAGGCTGGGGGTCTTATGTAGATATCATACATCCACACCCTGCAGCAGTACACACTCCAGGACCTAAAAATCTTTGCAGAAAAAGAGTGTTTTCTGTAGTGAGACATGCCTAATTAGATCTGAGTCAAACATGAATCAGTGCAGTGCAGTGTACATAATATTACTGTCAGGGTATCTCTCAGCTGACGTTGAGTTGCCTGAAATTTCACATTATGGGAAATTATCTTTTTAATTAAATAACTTTATGGTGAATAACATGTTCTATAGTGAACAGTAAGTGAGCTAATGATGGCCCCTTTAAAACAAAGCATAATAGGAAGAGAAAGTTGTATTTTTAATGGATCCCCAAATTATGTCTGCGTCACTATTAATAGCGGTTGATAAAAACAGACTGGTTCTTAGAATATTGATTCCACAGCCTGTAGAAAATACTAAAAATACAATCTTGAAATGTGAACCAAAGTAAATATATTACTTTAATTCATCTTTTAGGACTTCAGTAGGAAATTACTCAAGTTACACAACTGAAGACTTTTGCTAGAGTTTCCCCATCTTCTTGCCTCTGCTTCATTTGCACAAACATAAAAGGAATGTGCTGGTCTTTTTATTTTTATTCTAAAAACAGAAATTGGAAGAACTTTTTGAGAATATTTGATACGACTAAGCTCAAGAACAAACAGTCAGAGGAATTGTCTCCTTGCAATCAAGTTTGGGTTGAAGAAGGGCTTACTCAGCACCCCGGGTACTCAGGGCTCTCCAGAGAGACCAATGACTGAAGGCTGCTCAGTGGGAGGGGTGAACAGTGTCATTAGTCACTGGGTTTAAACAAAGGGGCCCTACAATGGCGATTTTGTTTTCTGCTTCCCCAAAGAAGGAGGCTAAAGAATATGCTACTCATGATTAATTCTGGAGAAAAAATTCCATGCAACTAGAATTTTTTCCAAGATTTAAAACAAACAAAATGTTCAATCCATATCAAAACCCTCTTAGGACAACTGATACTGTGCAGTGTGGAGAGTGCTTAGGAGAATATGCCATTTGTTCTTATCCTTTTCCAGGACTTGTTCATCCTCGTGGCAAATTTCAAGACCAACAAAAGACAAAGGCAGAGGCTGCCCCTGGACGAATGATGAGTGGGGCAGCATGGGGTGGAGCACAGAGGGAATTGAAGGGTTGAAAATGGGGTGCAGCTCTCCACTCGTAAACTGTAATAAAACCCCTGAGTCAGTCACTTAATCTCTTGGATCTTAGTCTCTTCATCTGTGAAATGGGTGACAGGACTAGATCAGCAGTCCCAACCTTCTCTGCGAAGACTTCCCTGATTACTCAGGTTGTATTTCTAGTTCCTTTTCAATATACTATATTTAAAATTTATTCTATTCAAGTATAGTTGATTTACAATGCTGTGTTAATTTCTGCAATGCAGCAGAGTGATTCAGTTATACATATATATACATTATTTTTCAGATTCTTTTCCATTGTAGGTTATTATAAGATATTGAATATAGTTCCCTGTTGTTTATATTTATAGGACCCTGTTGTTTATCCATTCTCTATATAATAGTTTGCATCTGCTAACCCCAAACTCCCCATCCATCTCTCCCCCACCCCCCTCCCCCTTGGCAACCACAAGTCTGTTCTCTATGTCTGTGAGTCTGTTTCATAGATAAGTTCATTTGCGTCATATTTAAGATTCCACATATAAGTGATATCATTTGGTATTTGTCTTTTTCTTTCTGACTTCACTTAGTATGATAATCTCTAGGTCCATCCATGTTGCTGTAAATGGCATTATTTCATTCTTTTTTATGGCTGAGTATACGTACCATATCATCTTTATCCATTGCTCTGTCGATGAACATTTAGGTTATTTCCATGTCTTGACTATTGTGACTAGTGCTGCTATGAACATTTGGGTGGATGTATCTTTTCGAAGTATGGTTTTCTCTGGATATATGCCCAGGAGTGGGATTGCTGGATCATATGGTAACTCTATTTTTAGTTTTTTGAGGAACCTCCATACTGTTTTCCATAGCAGTTGTACCAATTTACATTCCCACCAACAGTGTAGGAGTGTGCCCTTTCCTCCACACCCTTTCCAGCATTTGTTATTTGTAGACTTTTTAATGATGGCCATTCTGACTGGTGAGGATGATATACCATTTTAAATTCCCTAACCATGACATTCTGTTAGGCATAATTCTTTTTTTTTGTTATACTGACTTTTAAAAAAAGTTATTGATATATGAAAAAGGTATTGATAAAGTTATTGATATATATTGATGTTCAATTGGCATAATTCTTATTCAGTACATACAGATTTATATTTTGTCAGTGACTATAGAATTTTAGTCCTGGTATGTGTAAATTGCAGATCACTCCTTCCATGGGTAGCTGTGAAAGAGAGAAATGAAGGTTGAAACTTGCAAAGAAACTAAAGCAGAGAAACCAAAGGAGAGATTTTTGAAATAAAGACTGAGGCAGACCAAGGGAGACAAGAGGCAGTAATCCTGGGCTTTGGAAGTACCTCCTGTGGTTTTCTTCAGGAGGACAAGGGGAGAAATGCATGTGCTGGCATGAAGTTACCATAGGCAGATGCAGGGCTGCAAAACTCTGGGTATTATGGGTGATCAATTCTCAAAGGTTTTTCCATCTAAAGCTTCCAACATTGCTCTGGGATCCAGGTATTTAGGAGGCAGAATCCAGGAGATAGAAGTCAAATTTCATGTTAGGCTTGGTTCTCCCTAAAACGAGGATTTTAAAGCAAGTTGTTTGCTTAGATGTTATCCTAGGAAGTCAATACAAAGTGTTAATGAACATATTACTGCTGTGGTCAGTGGGGGCCCCATGCCTATAGAGACCTCTGGGACACTTGCAGCCCCTGCCTCTGAGTTGTCCCACCTGAGGGGTGAGAAGTGGTGCTTTTCCCACCAACTCTCTTTTGCTCCAGGAGACATTAAGTCCCCAGCACTTCCAGCGTGCTCCTGACCAAGTCTGCCCCTGCAGCTGGAAAAAGCCTCAGGCAGAGTCGCAGATACTTATAGCAGAAAGCCCTTGGCACGTAAGCAATATGGACAGGGCAATAGTGTGTCTGATAGAAACCACCAAGTCACAAAATAAGAAAGGACGTGAACATTCAGAGGAGGACCAACTCCAGAAAGAATTCTTCTCACTATGGTTACTTTTATCAATTCTGTAAAATGATTTATAAATATCTTATTGAAAATACAGAAAAGAAGGTCCTGAGAGGTATCTTGCTAGTGAGTATGAAATGGTAAATGGTTGAATATCCATAGAGTAGTGATGATTACTAAGGTAAGATGTAGAAAAGTTATATTTATTTTAGTACAAGAAAACATAGTTCTAACAGCTTGCAGAGGTTTACTCCAGACATTTCCCCTAACGTGGTTTCCACCATAAGGATTTAAGTTCTTGAACCACAAGTCCTCCGGCGTCAGCGTTCTTAAGAATGTGGTCTGCATAGTTGAGGAGCTGCTATTGTACAGGCTTTTATTATTTCATTTCTTATTTATGTTGCTCAACCCCATTAGAAACTGAATTCTCTATAGTGATGCAGCCCTCTGAACTTTTCATAGCACCCAGAACAACTCCTGGAACATAGTGGTTCTTCAATACTCCTATTGATGCCATCCTAAAATTTTAAAATAGTTTCAAGGTTGTAGGGAACCTTAGGAAAATGTATAAGTTTATAATGAAAAATATGTCTTGACAAATGATCAAAGATATGAATAGTTCACACAAGAGGAGGAGAGTCACACGAGAACAGTCAACAGATGTGAACCATATTGAGCTCCTCTAGTAACTCCATTTGGTGGAGTCTATCATTTGATCTGGCCAGAGCCCTTCTATTTGGCACCCTGTCTTCCTTCCTTCCTTCCTTCCTTCCTTCCTTCCTTTCTTTCTTTCTTTCTTTCAACATATTTATTGGAGTATAATTGCTTTACAATGGTGTGTTAGTTTCTGTTTTATAACAAAGTGAATCAGCTATACATATATCCCCATTTCCTCCCTTTTGTGTGTCCCTCCCACCCTGCCTATCCCACCCCTCTTGGTGGTCACAAAGCACCTAGCTGATCTCCCTGTGCTATGCGGCTGCTTCCCACTAGCTATCTGTTTTACATTTGGTAGTGTATATATGTCCATGCCACTCTCTCACTTTGTCCCAGCTTACCCTTCCCCCTCCCCATGTCCTCAAGTCCATTCTCTACGTCTGTGTCTTTATTCCTGTCCTGCCCCTAGGTTCTTCAGAACCATTTTTTTATTTTTTTAGATTCCATATATATGTGTTAGCATACGGTATTTGTTTTTCTCTTTCTGACTTACTTCACTGTGTATGACAGACTCTAGGTCCATCCACCTCACTACAAATAACTCAGTTTCGTTTCTTTTTATGGCTGAGTAATATTCCACTGTATATATGTGCCACATCTTCTTTATCCATTCATCCATCAATGGATACTTAGTTTGCTTCCATATCCTGGCTATTGTAAATAGAGCTGCAATGAACATTTTGGTACGACTCTTTTTGAATTATGGTTTCCTCAGGGTATATGCCCAGTAGTGGGGTTGCTGGGTCGTATGGTAGTTCTATTTTTAGTTTTCTAAAGAACCTCCATACTGTTCTTCATAGTGGCTGTATCAATTTACATTCCCACCAACAGTGCAAGAGGGTTCCCTTTTCTCCACACCCTCTCCAGCATTTATTGTTTGTAGATTTTTTGATGATGGCCATTCTGACTGGTGTGAGATGATACCTCCTTGTAGTTTTGATATGCATTTCTCTAATGATTAGTGATGTTGAGCATTCTTTCATGTGTTTGTTGGCAATCTGTATATCTTCTTTGGAGAAATGTCTGTTTAGGTCTTCTGCCCATTTTTGGATTGGGTTGTTTGTTTTTGTGATATTGAGCTGCATGAGCTACCTGTAAATTTTGGAGATTAATCCTTTGTCCGACGATACGTTTGCAATATTTTCTCCCATTCTGAGGGCTGTCTTTTCATCTTGTTTATGGTTTCCTTTGCTGTGCAGAAGCTTTGAAGTTTCATTAGGTCCCATTTGTTTATTTTTGTTTTTATTTCCATTTCTCTAGGAGGTGGGTCAAAAAGGATCTTGCTGTGATTTATGTCATAGAGTGTTCTGCCTATGTTTTCCTCTAAGAGTTTGATAGTGTCTGGCCTTATATTTAGGTCTCTCCATTGTATATCCTTGCCTCCTTTATCAAAAATAAGGTGACCATATGTGCTTTCATTTATCTCTGGGCTTTCTATCCTGTTCCATTGATCTATATTTCTGTTTTTGTGCCAGTACCATACTGTCTTGATTACTGTAGCTTCATAGTATAGTTTGAAGTCTGGGAGCCTGATTCCTCCAGCTCCATTTTTCTTTCTCAAGATTGCTTTGGCTATTTGGGCTCTTTTGTGTTTCCATACAAATTGTGAATTTTTTTTGTTCTAGTTCTGTGAAAAATGCCATTGGTAGTTTGATAC